>NC_057851.1:145157015-145504932 GCF_015237465.2 Chelonia mydas | reverse complement strand
GGTTGCTCCACTGTGGCCATTGCCGTTTCGCCTGGACCTGCTCTCCCAGGACTGGGGCTGCCTCTTCCACCCCAACCTAGCAGCTCTCCACCTCACGGCGTGGCTGCTCAGTTGTTAGGTAGGGAGGAAAGGACGTGCTCAGAAGGAGTTCAACACGTCTTCCTAGAAAGCAGGCGGCCTTCCACGCAACGCGCCTACTTGGCAAAGTGGTCTCGGTTCTCCAGATGGGCGGATGAGCGGGGCGTTTCCCCAGTGGCCGCCCCAATCCAGCTTATCCTGGACTACCTTCTCCACCTTAGAGCCCAGGGCCTGGCACCCTCATCAGTCAAGGTGCACCTGGCGGCCATATCAGCCTTCCATCCGCTGGTGCAGGGTCACACGGTATTCTCCCATGCTATGATTGGCCGGTTCCTCAAGGGTTGGACCGTCTTTTTCTGTATGTTAGGCCCCGGGTCCCGCAGTGGGACCTGAATCTCGTGTTGGGCCATCTCACGGGGCCCCCATTTGAGCCGTTAGGCACTTGTTCCTGGTCCCACCTCTCGTGGAAGCTGGCCTTCCTGGTGGCGGGATCATGTCGGCCAGGCGGGTCTTGGAGCTCAGGGCCCTGATCTCTGAGCCTCCATACACGGTTTTTCATAAGGACACGGTCCAGCTCCGCCCACACCCTGCATTCCTCCCGAAGGTGGTCTCCACCTATCACATGGGTCAAGACATTTTTCTACCGGTCCTTTGCCCCAAGCCCCACGCATTCAGTGAGGAGTGCCGTCTCCGCATGCTCGATGTGCGACGGGCACTGGCTTTCTATCTCGAGCGGACCAAGCCATTCAGAAAGTCCTCGCAACTATTCATCGCCTCGACTGAGCGCATGAGAGGTCGGTCGATCTCCACTCAGTTGTTCTCCAACCGGATCACTTCATGCATCCGTACCTGTTATGATTCGGCAAGTATCCCCCTGCCACCGATTGTGAAAGTGCACTTGACTCAAGCGCAAGCCTCGTCGGCTGCCTTCTTGACCCACATCCCCATCCAGGACATTTGTAAGGCTGCCATGTGGTCCTCGGTTCACACGTTCACCTCGCATTATACGATCATCTCCCAAACCAGGGATGACGCTGGGTTCGGCAGGGCTGTACTCCGCCCCGAGAATTTTTGTGAACTCCTACCCACCTCCAACAGATATAGCTTGGAATCACCTATTGTGGAATAGACATGAACAATCACTCGAAGAAGAAAAGACAGTTACCTTTTCCATAACTGGTGTTCTTCAAGATGTGTTGCTCATGTCTATTCCACATCCCACCCTCCTTCCCCTATGTTGGAGTTGTTTGGCAAGAAAGAACTGAGGGTGGGGGAAGCACACAGCTCCCCTTATACCGCGCCATGGAGGCACCGCTCCAGGGGTTGCTGGGGCACTCCCCCCCATGGGTACTGCTAGGGGGAAAACTTCCGGCACCAGTGCACGTGGTGAGCACGCACACCTATTGTGGAATAGACATGAGCAACACAACTCGAAGAACACCAGTTATGGAAAAGGTAACTATCTTTTATTAAAATATGTTCAGTGCAGGCACAGAGCAGAAGAGGTGTCCATTTTCAACAAATGTGGAGACTGATTCTCCAATCTTTACTCAGGCAAAATGCTCACAGAAGTCTGAAATATTGTATGAGTAGACACTGCAGGGTTAGGACCGTGATTTTTAACCTTTGTCAGTACTGCCATCTTTATACAGGCAAAACTCTTGAATTCTCTGGGAGCTTGACCTGAGTAAAGGACTGTTGGATTTGGCCAAATGAAAGAGCCAAAGCCTTCTATGGAGGAAGTTAGAATCTTGATGCATCCAGGCAACATTTTCCCTTTATCACAAAGAAAATGGCTTATTTAATCTACAAACTGTAATTTTGGGAAAATTTTAGGTATAACAAGAAATCTCAAATTTGAGGGTCTCATTTCCTTTAAAGAGCAATAGATTCTCAAACATCAGGCTAATAAAGATCGTTCATTGAAAAAGAGCAAAGAGGTTAATCTTTCACTGTATAAAATTATGAGTTTCATACACTAATTGGTTCCTAACAAAAGTGGTATCTAGGAGAGTCTTCCTGAATATTTTTAAAATTATATTTATTCCCTCTAAAAAAGTATGTTTTATGTTATTACTGACCTGAAATAAGTATGGATGTTTATTAATGAACTAACTATTGTCAGTTTTTATGGAAAGATAGCTATTTGACTGCTGTAGTCTTTCATATCAATGTGATTTTGTTTTTTAAATATGTTGAAAAGAATTCAGAAATTCTTGGCTATATCTCAAGTATATAGAATAGTCATACTTTTCTGTTAGCCCAAAGAACATGACCCCATATTTGGTGCTCAGATACATATGTGAAGTAACATGGGGATTTTTCCAGAAATAGATGAAGAAAACTTAACACAGAGAGTTGCATCCTGATCACTGCTCTTCTCTCACTAGAACACAGTACTTGCCCATTTCTACTACCTTCCATCTGAAGACCTCAAGTTACTTTACAGTTGTTAAATGACTTAAGCTTCACAGTATCGTCAGGTATGTAAATATTATCATCTGCATTTTATAGATGGGCATGCTGAAGTACCCTGAGGTTGTGACATACCCCATTTCTCACAGAAAGTCCGTGATCTTCTCATTCCTAGTTCTGTTCTTTAACCACAGGATTATCTTTGGCTTCTCCTCTTTGCACTTTTTACAGCTTGGTGTCCACTTCACTCAGTCAAGTGTCTCTGTGACTAAAGGAAAATCAGTACAATGTGAAAACCTGATTTTATTAATTCAGAGGCTGATAAGTTAATTATAGGGATATCAAAATGTAAACAGTCCCCCCCAACCAAATCAACTTTTAACTTTTCATATTTATCAAGTATAGTTTGCCAAATTTCTGTCTATGAAACTTCTTCTCCTGAAAGTTTAAATAACCCAATGTCTGACTGCCCTCTTAGCGCAAAAAAAAAAGGGGGGGTAGGGGTCTCCTCCTTCTGATTATCTTTACTACATATCATAATGAGTAAAACATTTTCCAATTTCAGAATCAAATGTCTCCCTCAGTAACTTCATTTGTAGGTGATGGAGAACAAACTATTACCACGAGTGCTTTTAAATAAATCATAATTATGTATGCAGAAGCCTCAACTAAATTTGGGTACTCAATGGCTAATCACAGTTGGGAAAGGTTGAAATATGTAATTTGTTTAAATAGACAGTTCCCAGCCTCTCCTCCCCACACGTATTTCTACTTTCTTCTTTTGGGTTACAGTAGTTTTACTACTAAATGTCACCTGAAGAGAATTAAAAGCACTCCTAAATGCAACTTGCACACATCCGTTTAAAGGTATAATTGATGCTTTTACATTTGCAACATAAGCAGATCTTTTGGAAAATATAGCCTACAACCTTTTATCTTCTGTTTTGTTCTTTTGATATTTGTAAATGTTAAGCAATGTAAATTATGAGGCTTGTGAAGTTGAAATATCCACAGTGAAGATCAAAATGTTAAAAAGCCTTTCAAGGGGTATAATATCTCTTCATACTGCGTTTTTTTTTTTCACTTCTTGATTTAACCTGTTTTCTCTTTAGATTAGATTATTTTAGCAGATGTAGCAGCAGCAGCCGTAGTTAAGGTTGCATAAGCATATACATTGTTACTGTAAATTATTAAAATGTAATATTGTAGAGAGAAGAGAATTTTAAGTGTAACTCAATAAAGATACACTGGACCATTATGACAATGAAAGCAAAGTACGCAAGAATGAATGGTATTACAAGATGCTACTCATGTATGTCTTAGGCTGTTGGAAATACTTCAGGAGGATATATGGCTTTGTTTGAGTTTTTTGTATAAAAAAGCTTTTCTAGAAAGCTGAGAAACATAATGCTTGACTTGAAAATACTGGTACCAGGGGAGAGTGGGCCAGTTATAGTCAGTTTGCTCTCTAATTAAGTTAGAAAAGTTTCTTTCCCGAATAGCTAGTTAACCATGAGTATGCCATGATTCTCTTTGGCATGGTTAGAGTTGCAAATATAACCTTACCTTTGACATTTCTCGACATTTGAGCGCGTAATCATATCAAACAATCTCAGTTATACGTGTAAAGCTTCCAGAGCTTTGGAAGATGGTGAAAGTGGTCTAATTTCAGCTGAAAATATTGGCTGTTCTGAAACTATATAGAAACACATATGTTTGTCGACTGATTAAATCTGTTTCTGTAATTGGGTAACATTACAATAGCACATTTAATGACAAATATCTCCCCTTTACAGACCCATTAAACATGGGGGACTAGCTTTTCCAAATATTCTATGGTACTACCAAGCCAGCCAGCTCTAAGCAGAAGTGGAGTGGGAATGCGCTAACCCAGCCAAACACTGGGTCTTCATAGAACAAGAAAATTGTGGCAGTGTAAATATCACTATGCTAGTATGGATTAATAAAAAAAAATCATGCCCACACATCATTTACACACATCCTTTAACAAAGGCTACTTTGTAGGTTTGGGATAGAAATAAGATCAGTTCTTTTCCTTTGCCAATGACACCTACTGCTAATAATCCACATCTTAACCCGTATCACAAACCAGAAAGCTTCAAAGATTGGGAGAATCATGGGCACTCACGGTTGACTAGCTATTCAGTAGAGAAAATTTTCCAACTTAATTAGAGAGTAAAACTAACTACAACTGGCCCATTCTCGCCGATTCCAGTACTTTTGAGTCAGGCATTATATTTCTTAGCTTTCTAGAGAGAGAAATTTCTAAAAAAATTTCTTTTTTATACGGAAAGCTAACTTTAATAGATAGCACAATAAAATAATAAGATTCTGATTCAGTGGTACCTCACACCAGTTAGGTTAAATATATATATAGAGAGAGAGAGATTGAATGGGAATGCATGTTGGAAAAATTGTGGTGAAAGAGGAGAATTAATGCATATATAGTGGAAATGTCCAGTCATTAGAGAGTACTGGGATGCAATCCGTAACCAAATATCACAAATTGTTGGATATTTATTACCGAATGATCCTTTGGTAATCTTCTTTGGGCTTGCTAGTGGAAATGGTGACAAGAGGAAATGAAAAATTACTTTCATCTGCTAGTAACCGGTCAACTATTGGTAGCCTCTCATAGGAAAGAGAAAAATAGTACAACTATAGAGGAATGGTTCAAAAAATATGGGAGGTTGTGGTTATGGAAAAATTAATACACTAACTATGTACCGAGCAAAACAGACATTGATACTTAAATATTTAGTTATTTTTATTCAATACTCAGACATAGTACATTCACCTTAAAAAACCCAACACATCTGTCAATTTTTTTGAATAATAATATTTGATAGACATGCCTGCTTTGTTAATATGTGTATATTGAGATTTCACTCAATAAAATCGCTGAAGTGACATATGTGTCATAATGGTGCTCACTTTGTAATGTGGTAACACCCCATTAAATAGAAAGATCTGATGACTGTATCCCTATATAATGTTTCTTTAAACAAAAACAACTGTTGTAATGATTGTTTTGTTTTTGATATTTACATGGCAAGAATTTGTAAGCTTGTTAAAAATTCCTAAATAAATAAATAGTTTATATATATATATATATACACACACACACACACATACACCCTTTTAGAATTTGCTTAATTGGTTAAAGTAGATTTTTTTCTGAATTAAAATTTAGATTTTACAAAAACTTAAATCAGAAGCTACTGCAGAAATAAAGAAATATCCTGATGTTTTAATCAGTCCACTATTTGACTGATTCTTATCTAGTTCAAATTCAGCAGAAATGGATATAGTGTTCCCACAATGGTGTCCATTGGAGCTATAGATGTCACATTGTTGCCAGACAGCTTCCCATTTTATAAATATAACCTAAGAGTTAGAACTATATGAAAGCAGAAATGACTTGTGCTGACACACAAGAGATCATGGCCAGTGGCATGCACAGTTCGTTAGAGAAGGGAAGATTAATGCACTGACTGCCAGATGTACAGCTGATCTGTCGTTAAACAGAGAGATTCTGACTTAGTTGTTAGCAGTTTCTCAGGCTTTTCAAAACATTATATATTCTGTGCAACAAATGCTGGAGTATGGAAATGATCTATTTTAGAATACTTTGAGCTTATTGTAGTCATCATTTTCTTTTTTTGCTGTGTGAGCTCTCACTCTAATTATTTAGATCTTCTTCCATGGTTATGAAAATAAGATGTATGAGATTTTTTTTAAAAACTTTCCCCTCAATATTTAATCCTCTCAATTTTGCTTCTTAATCAGCTAATGAGGGCAAAAGACTCACCCTCCCAGCTGAATGTGTTGCTGCACTCAACCTCTCCTGGTTTACAGTACTGGATTAATTCTTTATCACTCTCAGGATTGCTCATTGCACAGTTCTGGGCCATTAGAGAATAGGCTTATATTTAAAATCAACATTCTGTAGATGTTACTCAGAGGTTTAATGTAGTTAAGATCTTAATGCCTAGTTTGGAAAAGATATTTAAGGATATTGAAGAAATGGTGCAAAGCAGAGAAATTTAATATATGGCCATTTCTGCAGATATTAAAGAATTAAGATGTTGAGAAACTGATATGGCCACCTGGACAGACCACTCCTGTGGAGAAATATGAAGTTCATAGAGGTGTACTTTGTGATCTGGAGGTGGAAGGAATTGTACATTTCTTGTAAATTGCATCATGAATACTTCTTTCCCTTTTATATTAGCCTGTAGCCAGTCTAATATTTGGGAAACGCAGTCAGGTAGAGCTTTACATATTTTTTGTGGGATACGTAACTCTTTTTGGCATGTACAGCTCAGTATTTTGAAGATGACAATAAATTATGAATACATCTTCTAAGTCTCGTGGGTATTGTGCTAGCCAGATTAGACTCATAGGTCACTTTATGAGCAGGCAGCAATTATGTCTTTCAAAACTAAACTAAAATCAGACTATGGCCCAGGATTTTTCACTGATTTTGTCTTTCAAGATGTAGAATTATTTTCAGTGGCCAACTTACTTTAAATGTGTTTAAGTGTTGGTATTTTCATTAGTTCTCATTCAGAGACTTTTCTGTCATCTAATACAATTTGCCTTCTGTAAGTTTTTTACTTTCTTAACTTCATTCCATTACTTCTAGTTATACTCCCATATATCATACTAAATAATATCTCCTCTCTCTTTCAGATATTTGTAGCGGTTACCATGTTCCACTGTTGAGTCATCTCTGGCAGGCTATGCATATTTAAATCTTTCCTCAAAAATCTAACCCTCCAGCTCCACATTTTTGTTGTTCTTCTGTAAGCATTCTCCAGTTTGCTAGTATATCTTTATTAACAAGGTGTCCAGAGTGAGTGCAGTATTCAAAGTGTGCAGCGTGGAGCCATTATATGATGTGATCTCTTTATATGCAACCAACACATGGATTGTAATTGCAACCAAATCATTTTCAAGAGCAAAGAAATGCTTCTGCACAGTAACTTGCTGTGTAGACAAGCCCCTGGTTTTCTTTTGGTATCACTGTTCCTTCCCAGGAAACATATATGTGTGGCATTATTTTTTCCGTAGATGTATTATATTGATCATCACTGGTACTGGCATCTCCTCCCAAACTGATGTCATCTGTGAGCTTCCTTAACATGCTGTTAAAGCCCACCCCATGATCATCAACAAGGTCAGAGAAATCATGGATCTCTGGGGTACTCCATAAGAAACCTTTTCCATTCTTGAGATTTTGCCATTTACTGTTTGTTTACCTTCTTTTTGCCAGTTTCCAATCCATGTGAGAGTGTTTTTCTCCAGGCCAAGTGGAATTAATTTTTAGGAGTAATATATCAGAAATCTGAGTGAATAATTGCTATAGAAAAATGTAGAAAATGAATTTTGTCTCTTCATTTTGTAAATTGTCCATAAACAGATTATGATCTTCAATTCATCATTTTTCAGAAATATTCACTGAATAATTCTGGAGAATAATTCTTGTTCTGTAGAGTGTTTATGAACAATACTCTGTATGGGCTCAATGAACTGAAATGTCAAATTCTAGCTTTTTTAATTGGACACTTAGGCCCAAATACTGAGTTGTGGCCAAAGAGCACTTGGCACAGCTTGAGAGATTTGGACAATGGTGGTTTTAAGCCACCTGTGCGTGCGTCTACTTGGGGAGACGTTTTGGCACTAGGATGCTCCCCGACATAAAATGGGGCAACTTACATCAGCTGTCAGTGGCCCCAACAGACCATTTCAACACCCAGAAATCATTTGGGAGTAAGGGGGCCTTGCCCACCACACCCATTGCCCTTGTTTACTGAAGACAGAAATTAGAATCCTTTCTTTTTTTGAAGATTAGTACTAGATATGCTTTTCTCCAATTTCTTGGTACTTTCCAGTTTTTTCAGTAGTTTTCAAAACTAATTTCTAGTAGTGTGTAGTAAGTTTATTTGCTAACTTGCTTAATAGCTTAGGATATAGACTACCCAGACTTCTATGGATCTGATTCTCACTGTCAGTGAGGTGTAAATGGGGCCTTAGTGTAAATTAATCAGTTCTGTATGTGTTCAAACTTTCTACATATTTCCTAATTGCATTTTATTAATAGCTATTTTTATAATGTCTAATCACTTCCTCATTGTCAATGTTCTTTTCTATATTTTTGTTATGGAAGATTTTTTTTTTTTTTTTGGTAAGGAAGTTAGTATCTCAGACATTTTTAAATCATTAATTTCTGTGGTTATTCCAATGGTGGCCATCTCTGACTAAAAGCCATTAGATGCTTGACGCATTTATTCTGGATAAATTGGCTTTAAAAAACGTGTTGCTTTTTTTTTTTTTTCCCTACAGAGAAAGAGCATCCTGTTTGTTCAGTGTATCTGATTCTGCTGTGCCTCAGACTTTAACTTTACTTCCAAAATTAGAAAACTTGGACCCAGCCCTGGACCCTTGATTTTTCCCTTTTTATACTTCCATATCTTTCCTGCTTTAGTCTGCTTGTTGCCATCTCCTGAATATTACCAGATTTTATCCTTACTCAGTCCTGACAAGAAATCTATATTCATGTCTTAATTACCTCTCATTTCAACTATTGCAATTACCTCATTATGGGTTTTTTTTTAAATCCTTACTTTTCCAACTTCAGGAATGCCACAGTGTGGCAGCCAGATTATTCTCTTATTACTCAAAACAAGATATTTTTGCCATCTTCCGTCATTGTTGATGGCTCCTTAGCCAAAGCCAATTCAAAACTATACTCTTGGTTTTCGTAACTTAGTTGACTTGCTGTACCATACCTCTGTGACTTTCCACTTTTGTGGTGGTGTCCTTTCACTTAAGTTGCCCTTTCCTCTTACGTGGGACTCACATGATCTATTTTTCTGAACTAGAAAGTTTTCTAGTTTTCCTTTTCTCTATAGCTAGTGATTGACAATCTCCAGTTTGATCAAACATTTGTAATATTCTTACAATAAACTGTGTGTAAAAAGAAAATAAATGGAATTGTACATTAGTCCAGGATTTCTTGTTTGTAATTATAGTGCAAATAATATTTCTTTATAGAAATTCTTTTTTCGATTAGGGCTTGCTTTGTAGAGGGCACAACTGTCCATCAATTTAATATTCCACCATGCTATGTTTTTTTGCACCTGCCTTACTGTTTAATACAGTCATAGGACCAAATCTAGAGATAGTGGATAAGATACTGTAAAGGAGCCTCAGGGACCTATACCACCTTCTGGCCTGTCTCACCACACTGGCGCCTCCTGCTGGCCATTTCGGGAATTAGCGCTGGTCAGCGGATGTGCCCTCCAGTGGTGGTGGCTCTCCCGTCCTCGTCTCCGCTTGCAGACCCACTGCAGTTCCAGTCTCACTGCCTCTGCTTTGTATCACAGCCCTCCGGCCATGTCACAATCCGGATTCCCCTCTTCCGGGGGACTCCTTCTGCAACAATCTAGCCGCTCCTCACAGTGGCTTGGCAGTCCATAGCCTGGCCACTTCTTCACCGGTGGCGGGGGAGAACAAGGCCCAGGCCCACCCACTACTATGGGCCCCAGCAAACAACAGTTTCCCGCTGCCCCTCCTTTCTTTCTCCAGCAGTCTGTCTCAATTCTCTGGGCCACTTCCCCACAGCCCGAGCACCTTTGACTCCTGCCTTTGGCTCCTTCACCCTCCTCCCAGGGCCTTGGGCCTGCAAGCCCTAGCAGCCCTGTTCATGGTGCTAACCACTGCCCTAATTGGCTGTTCCTTGCAGCCCTTCAGGCTGGGTTTTAACCCTATCAGGGCCAGTGCAGGGCAGGCGCCCCATCACATGGCCCCTAAGTATGTACGTTACAATAACTTAGACTCATGGACTTATCATGACATCATACTGGAGATTCAAGGAACTTCTATGACCTGTGCTATAAAGTAGATCAGACTAAACAATCCCAGTGGACCCTTGTGGCCTTAAAGTCTATGAATATATGAATCTTACTGACTTGTATGTTGCACCTTTAACATATCACATTTCAGTTTCGCTCCCAGCCTCGAGCAGCTCTGGAGATGTCTGCTAAACCTTGTACAACTATTGCCAACTCTGGTGAACCTAACAAATACTAATAGGCTGCTAAACTAATCTACGTGTTACTGAAACCTATGCACCTGAAACCTGAACACACCATTTCCACTAATACAGCTTCCCATCCCCTTGTCAAGGGCACACTCACAGTTGGTGGAACAGGGGTTGGAGAGTACTGGTGACTGCCTGCCCATATTTGAATGTTTGGAAAAGTACTGAATGGAGTTTCTGCTCTTATATCTTCAAAACTACACTGGACAAAACACTAGAAAATATAATAGAAACAATCCTGCATTGATCCCTGGGACAATGGCCTGGATGGGACCTAAAAAGTCTTTTTATATCATTGGCTTTTTTTCATGAATACACTTTTTTCTTTTCTTCTTCCATTTCGTGGTTGTATATTTTAAATAATGACATTTTGGCTAAATTTGGATCTGTAAGGCATCTCATGGCCAACCATATCTTGAGAGACTGCTTTTGCTGAGCTGTGGTATTCTGAAAATAAATATTTTTCATCTGAATATAAATAAATACACATACCCCCATAACCAACGCCATTGTAACTGTTACCACAAAATAATAATCCAAACATCAGGCATTCCCTATGAGAGAGGGTTGATTACCCTGTGGTGTAAGGGAAGGCCTACCTAATGTTGCAATTTTTATTTGGTGGTAGTGTTTATTTGCTGTGGAGTTGATTGTTGTATAAGATAGTCATTTAGCTATCTAATTAATAGAAACTGTCTGAATGTTCACAAACTAGGTGATAGGTTGCTCTTCAACTGCCTGGTGCTGCTAGTGTTTGCAGCTGCCCTTTGTTATAGAACTGGCCATTAAACCACAGTGACTGTTAGAATCACTTGTACAGACACAAACCAAGTCGAAGGTTAATGTATCTTCTGCTAAAGGTGGCATTTCTGTTCTCTTCCGAAAAGATTTGTCCTAATTAGATTGCTGACATGCAGGATCTAATTTCATTACACCCTTGAAAAATCACAATTTTGCCTTGGCTGACCAAATCATGTGTAGTTTTTATAGCATTGAAAACACCACCTGGCTGGCACAAAATGTTATAACGCATTCACAATATTAAACTATTGATTCATTCCAAGTAAAGTTTGTACCGGAAAAATTAAATACATGAATCATAGAAATACGAGATGGAGCAGAATTATTAGGTCTTCAGGTTCATCCCTTGGGGGCTGCTGCAGGATTGTTCCCTACAGTATATTTGCTAGAGTTATATTCAGTCAGTACAATTTTCTATGACTCAAGTGACAGGGCTTTCACCCCTTTCTGATGGTAACTACTCCCCAATTTAGTAGATTTCTACCATTAGTAATCCTTCCTGATATTCAGTCTGAATGTGCCTATCTAATTTCACTTAATTGCTTCCCCTATATCACACTAAACAATTACTCTCCTTTCTTGAATTTCACACTCTTCAAATAGCATATTTATAGACAGTCATTCTGTCTCTCCCACCACCTTAGTTGTACAAGTTTAGCTAATATTTAGTTTTTAATCTTTCTTCGTAAATCAATCCCTCCAGCCTCTAAATCATTTTTGTCATCTTCTCTGAACTCCCTCCAATTTGTCTATATCTTTTTGGTGTTGAGATGCAGGGAGTTGAATGAGTATTCAAAGTTTAGTCTCACCAGAATCATATGGAGATAACCTATCATTGCCCTGCTCTCTGACATGATGCAAACCGAAAATTGCACTCATTTTTTTGGACAGCCATATTTTATGTCTAAAATAGTTCAAATTTGAATCACTATGAACTTGGGTCAGTGTTTTTGCTGTTCAAATTGCACAAGACTGAATTACAAGCTGAGTGGCCTTGTTTCCAAAGATCAGGTTAATAGCTAATTCGGTGTGGTGAGAATAGTGGAAGAAGAATTTTCTCCCTTAATTATCAATCTCTAGCATGTTTGTATGTTGTTACAGAGAGACAGATGTTGATTTACCTTTTTACCAGTTTATTTTCATCTTTGAGGTGATGCTACAATTTACTACATTCCTTGGAGTTTGACATGTCAATTAGATGTTATCGACAGTAATAGAGGGCCAGTTCCTGTAAATGTGAAGTTTTTATGGGTAGGCCATGAAATGACACCCCAAAGGAGTATGTGAGAATAGAGTGATAAATATCATGTTACCCTGCACACCACAAAGGAACTGATTAATAGGGAACATGATTCTATCTCACACACCAAAATGTTATTTATTTAATTTTCTGTCAATCAGCTTTTCTGTTCTAGTTATCTGAAAAGTTAAATAATCAAGATTTGGTCACACAGTAGGGATTGGATGAAAAGTCATAAGCAGCACCCTGTTCATTCATTGTGTTACTGCATATATTATGATCTTATTAAAGCCCTTCATTACTTTTAATGGTTACATGAACAACCATGGGCTACAGATACACAATCCATCAAAATAGTGGAAATAAATATATACAACAAAATGTTCAATATGGGATCTGCTTACCCTCCAAAATTGTGCTTGCAAATTTTCTGCCTGCAAGAATTTGTGTGCACCAGGGGTGTGCCAATCAGATGGATACTCACTCTATATGTTTGGGTTTGCAGACACCCAAGTGGGTGTATACGTACGTTTTGTGTGCATAAGTTTTGAGGCAATATTGGAAAATTTGACTCCCAGTGTTTTGTTTAACAAAGTTTTATAATCAGGAACCGTAGGTTTTAGGGCCAGATTTTCAAAGGTATTTAGGTGTCTAAAGATGCTGATGAACACCGGGCTAGATATTTAAAAGCTCCTAAGCAGATTAGGTGCCTAACTCTCACTGGCACTTTTGAAAAATCCCACCAGGCATCTATCAGCATCTTTAGGTGTCTGAATATCTTTGAAAATCTGCCCCATAGTGACCTGGTTCTGTTTTACTATTGCTCTACTTTGACTATTTTATAAAACATTCTTTGCTGCATTTAAGAAAATATTTTATTGTAATATTCATTATTTTATTGTATGTTACACTGAAGTTGTAAAAGGAGAGATTACGTTAAAAAGAGATGTATTTTTTTCATTCGCGGCATTTAAAGATGTCAGGAAGTCAGTATAGACTTCGTTAAATCTCTTTCATAAGTCAGTCTTTTTATTGTAATAAATATGCATTATCAAGTTGGTGTTTTATGACTACAATAAATCACACATTGTAAAACTTTATATCAGTTCATTAAAAGATCCCTTGTTAATGGGTGGGAATGTTTTTGTTTTGTTTTGTTTAATTCATGTAGGAGTTATAGCTTCAAATCCCTGTGCAAATGCTTACAGGATTGCATGTCTTCCGCAGGGGAAAAATATTCAGAATAAAAACCTTTTGGGGGATTGTCAGAAGCTTTTCTCCATAAGGAAATGATCACAGTAACTTAATCTTAGAAAGCCCAGTTCATATTGGACAGAATGCCAAAATTAGGTTGTCTGTTTTGTGATTACCCTCTGGTTTTGAAGCCTCAAATGTAAATAATGTAGCACACAACACTTGTATCCTGGGATCCAGTAAGTCTATGTGCAGAAAAGTAAAAATTTGAAGAAGTGTGGGTCCAGTATTGTCAGTTTTTTAGGCCAGGTCCAGAGTGCATTAACATCTCATCCCACATCATTCTCTACTCCTGGGGGAATTCTGCTTCACGTGCGTAGAATTCATGGCCCCCACAGATTTCTGTGCTTCGCAGAAAAATTACTTCTGATGGGAAAGCAAAGGGAAGCCACAAGAGCAGTCATGTACCGCTTCCCTGGCAGTGCAGGCAGGTCAGTTTGGGCACCCAGAGCAGCTGGTAGAGACATAAATCACCATGGGGGGAGGAGCTGGGCAGTCATACTTGTGAGAGAGAGAGAGAGGGACACTGTCCCTCTCGCTCACTATTGCGGCATGCTCAGTGTGTAGGGGCAGGGCTTGGCAGTGTTTCTGAAGAGGTAGGCGTGCGGCAGGCTCTGTTCCCTCAGGCAGAGCAGAATGTAGTGAATTGTTCCCATTGTCTTTGTGAATTCCCCCAGGAGTATAAAACAGGTGTACAAATTTTAAGTCCCCTTTACATTGCTAGAGTGGTGTAAAGGAGCATTATTGTAAAGGACAGTATGGCCTTATAAACACTTGTGGTTCTTTAGTGATTAGAGCTGGTCTAAATTTTTGGACTGAAAAAATTTCCTATCAAAATGTGCTCCATGAACTGTTTGTTACTGACCTTTTTGGAGATGCTCAGTAGCCAATATAAATTGTGACTTTGAGTCCCCAGCCCTCACTTGCTCTTCAGTTGCCTGTGATCTAACACTGAGCATATGGCTGCATATATTTGTTGACTAATAACTAGAAGTAAAGGGTCAACTAGCAACATTACTATTAGACAGAGGGAGTTTGGGGATTTCTTCCAGTGCTCCCCACTGCCATTCTCCATGCATTGTATTGTAGTTTAAATAAATTACCAAAATAATTTAAACCGCCTTGATTATATTGTGTTATATTGACCAAAAAATATGCAGAATTTTAAAATATTGTGCACAGAATTTTTAATTTTTTGGCACAGGATTCCCCCAGAAGTAATTCTCATTCACTTCACAATGCCATAGTGAACTCTGGATGAAAAGATACTCCAGTGATAATTAGTGGACTGCTTTTATATTATGTTCATTTATAAATAACGTTGTTTCCTGTGTTGTTTGTCAGAGTATTTTAAACACAGACAGCTGCCTCAATACATGAGTCTGATAAAGTGTATTAAAAATAAATTATCCAAAGAGAGGCTAATTGGTAACTCTTCAGGGAGTATAGATCTTTTGGTATCCTGGATGGAGTGCCACTGAGGAATGATGTATAATGTTTACTGGAATGCCAGTCTTGTTGGTGGTTTTAATGAATTTGTATTTATGTATTTTAAAGTTAAGGGACTTCTTATAAAGAGGGTAACATGTTTGTTTGTTAATACATACTGCAGTTACGTGACAGATATTGCCATGACTAATGTGTAGTGCTTATTCGTCTTGCATTTACTTCAGAGATTTCATGGTATCTTTCTTCAAAGACTTCTATTGCCATTTCAAGTCCTCTTGCTCTACTTTTCTTCATTGTTCATTACTATCATATCAAGGAATATAACATAAATGTAACCAAGATGCACTATTAGATGTCTTTTAGCTTTGTCTCTACTAAAAATAAATTAACCAAAGAGAGGCTAAGAAAAGAGAGTTACAGAGGGAAAACAACTATTTGAGCTGGCATCCTTATTGCTCCTTTAGAAGTACTAGGTTTGACAGTCCTCTTTTTGTGGGAGAATTTTGCCAAGCTCTTTGGAAAACTGTAACGGTGACATCACAAATGGGTGGAATCTGAGCTGAAGCTCTCATAGTCCTCAACTGAGGGAGGTGAGGAGAAAAGCGATGCTGAGTTTTACTTTAATTAAAAAAAATAAAATTAAAATGGCCTTCGCTTTTATTATGCAGGTCCCTTTACAATATTTTCTCCTTTCCCTATGCCCCAACCCAGTCCCTGCTGGTCCCCTAGAGAAGAGGACTGGGCTGGTTCCTTAACTTGGGCGCCTTATGTGGTCATGTAGCTACTAGTTGGATCTCCCCTGTTCTTACTTTAAAGTGCTAAATTAGAGATTTCCCAGGGTGGGCAGATTGGGGATTATTTTATTTTATTTTATTTGGCACCACTGTATCTGAAAATGAGCTTTCTTTATAAACTGGAAATTTACAGGCAATTTGTCTATAAAATGGTTTGGTCTCTTTTGGTATTTAAAAAAGGAAAAGAAAAACTGCCAACTTATTAACATTTGAAAATTGGCTGCTGTTGAACTGCAATGACTGTTTTCATAGCATTTTTAATACACATATCCATGTTAATTTTGTAGTTGTTCCATAGTAGAAATTGATATAGTATTGGTTATAATACAGGATGAATATTACTTGTGCAGAACATGCTGCATTGCTTGCTGTAGACACAATGGGCTTGTCTTTTGTGTGGTACACACATTTTTGTGTTTACAAATGGCAGTTTGCACATACTAGTTGGGTGCTTGATGACCAATTTTATGTTAATGCAATTATCAGATTTATGTGTGCACAGACAGGAGGCCATTTGAAATTTTTACTCATCCTATTGTCCATTTTTGCCATTAAGTCTCCCTATTACCACAACTCCAGTAGAAGCTACTTGTACATACCTCAGCCACAATCATTGATTCATTCATCAAATTTTTGAGGCTGGTTCCCTGTGATCCCAGAGCATATGGATCTGCCATCCCCACTACTGCTACCTAGCCTGGGGACTGGCACTTTTGCCTCTGTCCTGCCTCCATGAGAATAAGTAGAATTTGGATTTCCAGTTTAGCACCATAGATTGCAAATAGGCTGGACCCATGAAAGAACTCCATGTTTGATGTAAATTCAATTTGTGTTCATTCATGTTTTAAAGGGGAATTTATGCTAGTGGATACCCGTAGAAATTAGGTGCATTAATGCTGTTGCTTGGGCCCTGTCTGTGTTATGGAAAGGTAGCATAATGCTAGACTTCATTACAACATGGTAGTATCTTACACAGTTAAAATAGGTTTGGTCTTGCAGTGTAGCAAGAACCAAACCATATTTTAAGTGTTCTTGTGTCATGCTAAACTCTTGGAATTAGCCTGGTTGGAGCATAATTCTGAAGTATGGTTCAGTCCTTTCTACACTACAAGAATGAATTGGGTTTTAACCACGTCCAGCACTACTGTGTTGTAAGTAGATCCTGCCATATAGTAGCTCTTCACAGTGTCAGTGGATCCTTAGAAAACCTCAGTAACAGATATGTTTCTCCCTCTTTCTTAACTTGCTTTCTTCTGGAGGGAAACACAAAAAGGGGAAAGGTCATTATTTATGTGCAATAAATCATATTAGAAAGACTGCACCTTTTCAGATGACTTACCAGGCAAGAGTTTAAACCAGTGAGAAAAGCCATTACACCTTGTAAGAGGTAAAGTGCCATAATGGAGATACAGGCTATAATTTGCCTGGATAGTAATGCCTGTTCCATTCTTCTTCTCCCACCTCCCCCAGTAAATAAAGAAGTAGGAAGAAACATGAAGATTTTTTTTTCCTGAGTCAATTGTTGGATGCGCAAAGCCATTGAGTTTTCTAGTGACAGCTGTTGCTGTTGGAGAGATGAAAGCACTTGGCCTGAGAGTCTGTTTATGTGTTTGAGCAGAAAAAGCGATTTTTGTTGCAAAGAGCTTTAAGTGAGACAGACAGAGTAAGAGAATAAGAGAGTGAGAGATAATTATCTAAATTATGTTCGGGCTATTATTGAAGACGAATATAGTTAAAATGTAATTAAATATGACAGGCTCACAGGATGCAAGCTTGGCTTTGGAATGCTAATTATCAATTACTGCATCTCCTTAGGGGAGTCAGGCAGTATGAGAGAGTTGGGGGTGTGTGGCTGAGGTGAGATGTAGAGTATTAAATAAAACACCTTAGGGCTGTAACAAGGCTAATTTCTTTTTAAAAATGAAGCTTTTTAAAAATGGTACCAGGGGAATTCCGCAGGCTAAGCAACTTGCAGTGCTGCCTTTCAGCTTGAGGACCCTAGTGTAAGTCAGTGTATGTTGCTGGTCCCTAGTCTTTTCTTCAAGCTGTAGACCTCAGCTGGAGGTAATGATTATGTCTACTGTTAAAGTGATGATCAGGACTGCCTCAGCTTGAGCAGAAAATCTAAAATGAATCAACCAGTCAGACACTGTGCGAGGGTAAAAAAAGATCAACACTTTCATAAAGTTTAAAAAACAAGGAGGAAAGAGGAAACACACCACGGTGACGTGCTCAGCAGATTCTTGTATCAGTTCTGGAACTGAATCTTGCTGAGTGATTGTACTGTATTAGTAACTTACCTTGGAGGAATCCTTATCCCAGCCCTCCCAGTTATAATTAGCCACACAGTGTTAGAGTCTGTCAGTAGGTTAGGGGAAAAATGGTGGTGGATACTGGGAGGTTGTTTGATAACTATGAAATTTATTCTCTAATTTTGTAAATAAGTGTAGAACCAGCATGGAAATAGGTGTTGTATGTTCCAAAAAATAGTAAAGATGCTCTGGACCAACTTTAATAAAAAGTTAAAAACCCTGTCTCCCCTCAAATCTCAAATCCTCAAGAAAATCTTCAGATTTGTTACATCATCATTCAATATAATTAAAGAAGTGATTGTGGTACTTTTCCAATCACAGCATTGTGGCAGCCAATAAGGATTCTCCTACCTGCCAGTGATGGCAGTGGTTGTGAGGTATCTGCAGGAAGCAATTGCATAAAATGTCACTGAAAGGATCTTCAGTGGACTTCTACCACTTGTTCAATGCCTTTTAATATCAGTCACATCCCACTGCTGCATGACTGGGTGGATGCGTCTGCCCCATTGTCTCCACTTCATCTGAGAGATGACAGTCTGTGTTACTTATTCCCATTTTGGGGGGAATCTGTATTGAAGGATGGCACTATTATCTGACCTGTGCTCAGAATTGCTATAAATAGATATATTTCTACTTACATTGTATACTAGGATTCGTGAACTAACTTTTTCCTGGTCCCAGAACTACAAGTTTCCTAACTTGGGAAGCCACAAAGACATAGCCCCTTCCTAATAACTTTTCCTAGCAATTTAAACACCTTCATGTAGCATAATTTTAGAATATTTTCCAGATCACTGTGGAGAGAGGCAGATTTAGCCTTTCCAGATCACTTTTTCTTCTCTTAGTGTTCAGTCTGTAAAAAGAAATATTTATTTTTCAGTACATGAATTGCATATACCTATATGTGCAAGCACATACATTAATGCAAACTGAAGTGATGGGTTATTACTAGTAAGAGTGCCACAACTCTCCAAAATAAAACAGAAACTCAACTTTGGCAGTTTGCACCTCATACAAAAGCATAAGTGAATACGTAGGACTTGCAATAGGCCCTGAACGTTAATTGACTCAGGCTCTGTCAGACTAATAAGGGAAACAAACTCAAGAAGCAAGGATACCCCACTGAGAACATACTTGCACTCCCATAGACGTACAAAGATAGGGATAGTCAGTGAAAGAGTCCTATCTGATTTAATGTTCATTTAGTGCAGTGTTTCCCAAACTTGGGACGCCGCTTGTTCAGGGAAAGCCCCTGGTGAGCCGAGCCAGTTTGTTTACCTGCAGCGTCCGCAGGTTTGGCCGATCGCGGCTCCCACTGGCCGCGGTTCGTCGCTCCAGGCCAATGGGGGCTGTAGGAAGGGCGGCCAGCACGTCCTGCGCCGCTTCCCTCATTTAGATTTAGAGCATGAAGAGATAGCCAGATCTCTACAATAGGAGGGACCCAAACCCCATAAGGAATACAAATAAACAATACATTATGTGCAGGCCATGAGTGCAGATAGATGTTGTACCTCGGGAGGGGGGGAGGTGACAGATTCATATCTCACTTATGTAAATCATAAATAACTCCACTGAAGTCAATGCAGTAAAACTAGTGTAAGTTGGAACAGACTGAGATTGATAGTCTCCTTTAAATTAATACAACCTCATGATAATAAAACTAGTAAAACCTAGACACAGTAATACCATCTTTGTGAAGAAGAGATCGAAAGTTTACTATCAGGATAAAACTCTAGTTCAAGTCAAATGGCCATCTGAGCAGCAAAGCTGTTATAACAGACTGGCTCTGATGTGCCTGTCACTTTTTCTGTTGCTATTTTGTTTCTTCTGTGAATAACATTTGAAGTTATTCTGAATAAATTCAGGAAAATGTCTGATTTTTTTTCTCTTCGGGAAGTTCATCAAATTGTATTAATTACTTTTTTATCATTCAAATCCCTTTGTAACGATAGTTTTAATTAAGGTTAATTTTGTATCTAGCATTCAGGTTGTATTATTGAAAATAAATTTGAATGCAATTAAGTGTTAATCCAGTATGATGTTTGCAGTGTTGCTGAGCTGAAGAAGAGCTCTGTGTAGCTCGAAAATTTCTTTCACCAACAGAAGTTGGTCCAATAAAAGATATTACCTCACTCACCTTGTCTCTCTAAAATCCAGTATAATGGAAGATTGCTCTTAAACTGAGATCTTCAGATTGTATTATTCTTTTCTGTTCCTCCTCTTTCACTTTTAGCATGTTATGTGAGCTTGAGGGAATGGTGGGAATCAGAGTGTTTTGCGTCTTGTTTATTGGGGTAATGCTGCTCTATTTTATTAGGAGGTAGAGATTTCACAATCCCATGCAAAGTCTGCTACACAACATTATGACCCCCACACTGTTTGCAAATCAAATATTCCTGTTCAAGAAAAGGATTATGACATAAAAGTCAGACTCCAAGGCAGTAAGTTGAGGAAGCAATTTTCTTTTTAAAAATCACAATGCAGGGATGATTTTACAGTATATCATAAAAATTGAAACAAAGTTTCTTTCCTTATGGGAGCTAATTTGTCCTATTGCATGCAATTGTTTCTTTATTAATTGTTGTAAGTAAACCATCTGGAGTACAGGATTAAGAGTGAGGACAAAATATAAATTGACTAAAGTTCCAATTTACACAATTTGCTGCATATAAAACCGTTGACATAATACTAAGGCAACTGTATCTATCTCAGATTTTGTAATGAGTGGGATCCCTAAAAGTGAGATGAGAGTAGCATCGGTATGTGTGAGTGTGCTTCAGTCACACTTCCCAACTGCAGTTTAGATATACCCTATGATTTTCTACCTCTTGCCTTTCTTAATAACTGATATATTTCACTTTGTTATAATGAAGAATAAGTACTAAGTTAACATGTTGAATAAGTGGTCTTTTTCTTTCTATAAAATTGCTTTATAGAGTAAGGATTCAGTAAAGGGTCCAAAGAACAATGAACTGACATAAATCTAAATATAAATAATTTTTGATCTTTCATTTGTAATTAGCAATAATCACTGAAAAACATGTGTCTGCAACTATCTGATGTGGAAGGAAGAAATCTAATTATGGACTGCAAATCTTTTAGATAAAAATACTGTGTGATTTTTACGGTTGTGGGTGCCAACATACTGATTAGAAATATGCTGTGTAAACTGCAATAATCATTATACTAATCAAGGATTTATGGGACCAAGGTACTATGGTCATGGATGCACTAAAAATGCACAGACAAATGACTGAAACTTTCAACAACCAAGCAAAGAGTAACTAAGAGTGTATATACACTGCAATTAAAAACCTGGGGCTGACTTGGGTGAAGAGGCTGTTTAACTGTGGTGTAGACATTCGGGCTCAGGCTGGTGCCTAGGCTCTAGAATCCTGCGAGGTGGGAGGGTCCCAGAGCTTGGGCTTCAGCCTGAACACCTACACTGCAATTAAACAGCCCTTTAGCCTTAGCCCTGCCTGCTTGTGTCTGCTGGCACAGACCATCCACAGGTGTCTAATTGCAGTGGAGACATACCCTGAAAGACTTGGGTGGTTCCCAGGGCCAGATAAAGGCATAGGTACTAAAGACCAATATTAGGGCCCCAGCACCTTGAATCATGTGATCACTTCAGAAGAATGTTTCTAGCCCTTATGGTTGCAGAGAGCCTATGCATCTCAGTTTCTTCCCTACCCTCCAAAACAGAGGAGTGTTTGTGTGGCAGGAGAAGAGTACAGTGAACTCAGTCTTTCCCCACCTACCCAACGTTTACACCCCAGCTCCTGCCCCTCTGAGAGGATAAAGGTGGGGGCCTGCTGTTCCCAGCGGGAGGAGTTGCTCCTGTCACTCTTGGCTCAATGAAGGGGACCCCATATCGCTGCCTTTAGAAAGGGAGGGTGGCACCACTGCCATTTGAAGTGGGGAATGAGGCCACAGCACTGGGGGTGAGGCCACGGGATGGAGCCATGCAGGAGGTGGGGAGCTCATGTCATCATGTGCCTACAGCTCCGATTTGCCTTAATCCAGCCCTGGTGATTCCTTTGGTCTCTACAGGTAGTTAATGCAAACATCCATTTCCTCCTGTATATTTCTATTATTGATACTGTCAGAAATTAATTCAAAGGAGCTTTAGAATTCTGACCAATATTTTTTTCTATTACAGTTTTTCTTAAAGGTCTTTAACAATAGTTAGAGCTTAACTTCTCTGTATGAATTTTTGCACTGAATTGTGTGTGGAGTACACCTAAGTAGAATCAAGGCACTTAAAAAATCTAAACTGAACCAAGACTGCTGGAAATTCAGGCTATGAAAAGTGTGTCCCCCTTCTGGTCCCATTAAATGCCAGCCAGTTTTGTCACTTCAATGGATTCTTTCTGTATTTCACTGCAACCTATGGTGACTCTGCCTAATACAGTATGTCCCTCTGCTTTCTTTTGTAGGTCTTGGCAAGCAATAACTTTTGACAGACAACCTGCATCCTTCATCAGAATAGTTGGAACTCACAACACAGCTAACGAGGTATGGGACAGTTTTTAAGAGAGGAAAAACTATTATATTCTTGCTGAATATACAGATTTCGTTCTATTTCCATAGTAAAGTGCTAATGCTGCCTAAAATGTACTTATGTTTATTGCTGCTCTAGCAATCTAGTAATGAAGAGTATTTTGGTCACTTTGTCATTATCTTTCCAGACTGTACAGGTTTCTTTACAGCCAAATGTAAAAACCACTGTAGCACTCTGAGAGGCGGTAGCTAGGTTGACAGAAGAATTCTTCCGTCGACCTAGCAGTATCTACACTGGGGCTTAGGTCATCTTAATTACATCACAACAGGGCGTGAATTTTTTCACAGCCCTGAGTGATGAAGTTAAGCCGACCTAATTTTGTAGTGTAGACCAGCCCAAAATGTTTGTCTGGCCTTCATCATGGCATTGTTGAACATTGCTGTAAGTTAGGAGTAATACTTAGCATACAAATGTTTATTTTTAGGAATGATCACACAATTATAAATGCACTGGGGAAGCAATGTAGACTCTGATTGCTTGTTTTTTTATCACACAATATTAAGATGCCCTGTAAATAATAATAAAAAGTCTCATTTTCCAGAAGAGGATCATGTATAAATAGGATTATTCTACTTATAAATCAGTGAGCCAAGCAATCAGTCAGCAATGACTATGTTGTGTGGTAATCAGGATAGCTGATTTTATTTATTTATTTATTTTTAATTCAGAATATTTAGAAACATCAAGTTGTGCACTAGTTACCCTGCAGTATGTAACTGTGTGATCTTTCTGTTGTTACCCTGCTCCTCCCCACTAGTTTGAGACTCTGATTACATATTGTCTCAAATCAGACCCTATTTCTACAATTATCTTTGGGGTGCCACTCAAAATGTGTAAAGTTAAGTGAGTACATGTGTATGTCTTAGCAGAGTCTTAGATTGTAAGCTGTTTGGGGCAGGAACCATGTTTTCCTATGTGTTTGCAGAGCCACACAATGTGTGGTTTGTGTTCATGGCCCTTTCAGCATTATTGTAATACAGCTATAATTCAGACACTGCCTCTGCCCTCTCTTACAGAGGATTTTTACACTCCCTGGATCAGACTATGGTGAAGGTGTTGGTCTTCTCTTCCATTCATGCCACTTCCAACACCTCCTCTTCCCACCCTTTCACCTTTTTTGAGCAACACTGCATCCGACACTATTCTCCTGTCCCCGTCCATGTTACTGTCATCTACCGTCCATCGAACTCCTCCCCATCAGCCATGCTCTCTGATTTCAACTCCTTGCTCTCTCTCGCTTTCTTTCCTCTCAGTCTCCCACACTCCACATTGATGACTTCAGCTTCCATGTTGACAATCCTGCTGATCCCTTAGCTACACGTTTCCACACCCTCAAGCCCTCATTTGACCTGCAGCCCCGGTTCAATTGTCCCACTCATGAAAATGGCCATTCGTTTTACTTGTTCTTGCCCAAGCACCGCTCTCTTTCTGATCTCCTGTTGCTGAGTTCCCCTTCTCCGATCATTGTCTGATCTCTTTCAGCATCACCCATCAGTCCCCCTACTCCCCACATCCTGTCACTCAGTCTTTCTGTGACTTCCAGGCTATCAGTGTGGATAACTTCTCATCTGCTCTCAGCCCTCTCTTCCCTTTCTTCCTGTGATGGGGTTTTTGATTCTCTCCATGCTTCACTCTCCTCCACCCTGGACTGTTTTGCCCCTTTCTGCCATCACAAGGTCTCCTCTGTCAACCCCCAGCCCACCCCCAACATCTGCTTCCTGTGCTCACACTGCAGAGCATCTCTGGTGGAAATCCTGTGACTGGGCTGACTTCCTCCCTTGCAAATTAGTTCTCTCCTCCTTCAGTTCTGCCATCTTCCTAGGTAAACAACTTCAATTTAAGTGAATCTCACACCCACAATCTCAGCTGCCTTTCTGCCACCTTTGACTCACTCCTCAAACCCTCCGCTCCTCCTGCCTCCATTTCTCTCTCAGCACAGGATCTTGCTGATTTCTCTCAAGAGCAAATACAATGTGACCTTCCCCCTCCCCTCAGTTTCCCTTCCCTTCCCTTCCCCAGGACAACTCTCCTCCTCCACTGTCACGGATGCAGAAGTTTATCTGCTCTCTAGCTCCTACCCCTCTATTTGCCCTGTGAATCCATCCCACACATTTCTTGATCACTCTCGTGCCCACTCTCATCCTCTCCCTTAATCTTCTCCTTAACCTCTCCCTTTTGTCTGGTTCTTTCCAAGCATGTTTTAGTCTCTCCCATCTTAAAAAATAACCAACCTTGACCCCACATCTATCTCCAACTACCTTTCCCCTTTCATCTCTAAGCTCATTGAATGTGTTGTCTACAATCACTGTCTGGAGTTCCTTTTCAATTCCATCCTTGATTCTCTCCAGTCTGGCTTCTGCCTATTGCATTCCACTGAAACCGCTCTCACCAAAGTGTCGAATTATCTTTTTCTAGACAAGTGTCAGAATCAGTACCCCATCCTCATCGTCCTTGGCCTGTCAGCTGTCTTCAGCACTAACAATGTGGCGTTCATTAAGTAACAAACCAGTGAATGAGAAAGAAATAAAACTTTAATAAAACAAACTGGAGAGTGTCTCTGATAAACTGCTGCACACAGCCATGTGGTGTTCTCAATCCCTGCCTCCAGAGCACATGTCCAAATTCCTATGTTCATAATATTGTCACTTATGAGGGAACGTCTCTAAATTATAGTCTTCTACAAACATATCTCTACATC
This sequence comes from Chelonia mydas, assembly GCF_015237465.2. Taxonomy (NCBI): domain Eukaryota; kingdom Metazoa; phylum Chordata; order Testudines; family Cheloniidae; genus Chelonia; species Chelonia mydas. Next base: position 145,479,199 of record NC_057851.1, on the reverse strand, counting down.
TTTCATCTTAAAGAAAAACAAATTAACTCTTATATACATATATAAAAAGAGCTAACAATTATCTAATAACACATGCATTAAATTCTCTACCCATGTCGTGCATTTCCATAAACCCAATTTGTCAACTACCTAGAGAGGAGAGGTTACCAGTACATCACTCTGGAGTGTCTTTACCACTCACTTTCCTCAAATACCACTTCTCCAGGCAGGTTAGCAAGTCTCTATGAGTCTTTCAGGATGCTTAATCTCCACTCTGATCTTCTCAGTATCACTCTTTCATTAGAATCTGAGTTGTTCTCTTGTTCCTTGACAGTTTCTCCTTTGTGTGTTGATAATAAAGGATCAGTCAGATGGGAAATACCAGAGTCCACATGTACTATCAGTGTGTTGGAACTTTCTAGGATTACTCACCGATCCCTTATATTACATCGAAATGTGTCCCCTGTTCTGTCTGGACTACATATGACCTTGGATACAGCTGTTCTTTAATGGTACCCATTTGGCCCCAAATATTCCATGTGTGATTCCTCAGGCACACTCTATCATCTGGGAGATCACGGGTACTTTTGTCAAAATAATATTTCTGCTTCCACTTCTGATTTTCTTTCATGTTCCTTATAGTTTCATTGTTCTGAGATTTCAGCAAGTTATCAGTAATTGGTAAATTAGATTTGGTCCTTCTTCCCATTAACAGCTGTACTGGAGAAAAGTCATTCTCCAGGGGTGCACTTTGGTAAACCAGTAAAGCTTTCTACAAATCACCCCCGCTGTCAAAAGTCTTTTTCATAAGGCTCTTTACTGTCCATATAGACCTTTCCACAAATCCATTTGATTGGGGGGTAATTTGGACTTGATGTTCTGTGATGAAAATCACAATGTATTGCAAGTTGCCTAAAATCTGCACTAGAAAATTGTGGCCCATTATCAGTAAAGACTTCATCTGGAATTCCATGTATGGACAAGATACCCTTCACACTGGCTGTCACTTACTTACTGTTAGTACTGTGCAGTGTGCAAATTTCTGAATACAGAGAATAATAATCTGTGACTATTAAATGATCCTTTGAGTGCGAGGTAAATAAGTCAGTGCCTACCTTTTCATAAGGCCTTTGTGGAACTGGATGAAAACTCTGTGGCTCTGCTTCTTGGCATGGCTTGTATTTCAAGCATGAAAAGCGATTTCCTACCATGTTAGCGATGTTGTGATTGGTCTGTAGCACCTCTCGTGCTTGTTGTTTATGCTGTCTTCTTCTATCCAAATTAAAATCTCAGTCCATCTCTCTAACATCTGCTCATGGATGTCTAGCCATCAGCTAAAGTACTGCTAAAAGGGATCTGGGGGTCATAGTGGATCACAAGCTAAATATGAATCAACAGTGTAATGCTGTTGCGCAAAAAAAAAAAAAAAAAAAAAGCAAATATCATTCTGGGATGTATTAGCAGGAGTATTGTAAGCAAGACACAAGAAGTAATTCTTCCGCTCTATTCCATGCTGATTAGGCCTCAACTGGAGTATTGTGTCCAGTTCTAGGCACCACATTTCAGGAAAGATGTGGACAAATTGGAGAAAGTCCAGAGAAGAGCAACACAAATGATTAAAGATCTAGAAAACATGACCTATGAGGGAAGATTGAAAAAAATTGGGTTTGTTTAGTCTGGAGAAGAGAAGACTGAGAGGGGACGTGATAACAGTTTTCAAGTACGTAAAAGGTTGTTACAAGGAGGAGGGAGAAAAATTGTTGTTCTTAACCTCAGAGGATAGGACAAGAAGCAATGGGCTTAAATTGCAGCAAGAGCGGTTTAGGTTGGACATTAGGAAAAACTTCCTAACTCTCAGAGCGGTTAAGAACTGGAACAAATTGCCTAGGGAGGTGGTGGAATCTCCATCACTGGGGATTTTTAAGAGCAGGTTGGACAAACACCTGTCAGGGTTGGTCTAGATAAGACTTAATCCTGCCTCGAGTGCAGGGGACTGGACTAGATGACCTCTCAAGGTCCATTCCAGTTCTATGATTCTGTGATTCTAATATGGTGGAGGACCTCCCTTTTGATAGGTCTGCATTGTTTGTGGACAGCACGGTTGAAACTCTGTGAATGTTAAAGGACTCTAGGGCTACCTGACATTCTCTTGGTATCTATACACCTGCCCACAAGAGAAAGCTCAGCAAGTCCCAGATGGCTTGGAGATCCCATCTTGCTTTATGCCTGACCTTCCAGATGTCATATGAACCGCATCAGAAGAGACATCGATTCAAGAAAAGGAAACCATCCACCTCTCAGCCTTCCACCTCTCTCTTTCCACCTTCAAGCAGCAATTTTGACAGGCTAGTTGACGGCCTGAATTACCATCCTTCTCCTTCTCCTTACCAGCTGCACCAATTCACCTGCCTTCCTCCATTTGCTTCAGGTGGGCTGGGGAGTTAGTCATACAGAGAAGTGGGTTTTGGAGATTATTTCCACAGAGTACACCATCCACTTTCTAAGCTTCCACCAACAAACCCCCTATCCCATCGCTCTTCAGGGACCGTTCTCACAAGAGCTTGCTTCATCAAGAAATAGATTCTGTCCTATGCTTGGGGGCTATAAAACCAGTTCCCATGCAACACAGATGAAAGTGATTTTATTCTGGGTATTTTCTGGTACCAGCAAAGAATGGCAGTTGGAGACTCATCCTAGATTTGAGGCTACTAATTCCATCACTAGAGCAAGGGGATTGGTTCTCAGCCCTCGACCTTTGGGATGCATATTTCCACATAGTGATCCATCCATCCATCCCACAAACGATTCCTATGTTTCACTGTCAGTCAGGACCACTTTCAGTACCGGGTGCTTCGCTTTGGCCTGTCATCTGCCCCAAGGGTCTTTTCGAAAGTCATATCAGTAGTAGCAGCACAGCACTGCAGGAAATGTATTTTAGTATTCCCTTACCTGAACATCACAGACAACTTCCAAAGCCATAGATCTCTTCCTCAAATAGGCCCTACAGTTCAACATTCAAAAGTCCACTTTGACCCCTGTGCAAAACTTAGAATTCTTAGGGGCTCATCGCAGTTCATTAACAGGAAGAGCCTATTTTCCTCTGCACAGGTTTGTGGCCATTTCCAACATAGCCAGTACAATGCAACTCAGTTCCCAAACTCCAGTCAAGAACTGCTTTTAGGCTCAGGCTGTTTATTCACCAAACAAACAGTTAAAATGTGCTTCTTTCCATACCCACCTGAGTAAAACAATCCCTCGACTGCTGGAAAGATTATCACAAGGTGTGCACAGGAGTCCCATTTGCACATCCTCTCCCAGTGGTCATCATAATGACAGATGCCTCTCTACTAGGGTGGGGAGTACACCTAGATGCTTGCAAATCCCTGGGCAAATGGATGTTGCAAGAGACCACGCTGCACATCAACCTCCTAGAATTCAGAGCAGTCAGGTACGAGTCTCCAATTTTTACCTCTAATCAGGGGCAAACACATAAAGATCATGATAGACAACATATTATGCATGTTTTATATTAATTGGCAAGGAGGAGCAAGAACCCTCGCCCTGTCTGCGCAAAGGATGTCAAGCTTTGAAATTGGTGCATACGCATCCAGGTCATCATCACAGCAGCCTATCTCCTGGAGGTTCAAAATGTGACTGTGGATGCACTTAGCAGGCACTTTTTCCAAGACCATGAGTGTGAAATAGACCCCAGCTTATTACACCACATATTCCATCAATGCAGCACTCCTCAGATTTGTTTGCCACAGAGTTAAGCAAGAAATGTACCCAGTTTTGCTTGAGAGGCAGACTGGGTCACTGATCCTTGAGGGATGTTATTCACCTTCATTGGATTGTCGGATCTCCTGTATGTATTCCTACAGACTCCTCTAATAGCCAATGTTCTCCTCAAAATAAAAAGAGACAAAGTCAGAGTCATCTTAATAGTTCTGACCTGGCCCAGACTGACATGTATTCCTTACTTAATATAATTGGCCGTTTGTTCCCCGATCACTCTTCATGCCGCTCCTCATCTCCTTTCCCAGTAAGGCAGGAAGATCCTTCACTCCAGTTTCACAGTGTTTTGTCTCAAAGCATGGTTGGTCGATGGTTCATGGGATTAGAGACCCACCTGATCAGAGGAAGTGTAAAAAAAAATATATATACATACTATTACACAGGTGGAAAGTGTCTGTTTGCTGCACATGCTCTCAAAAATGGACAAGATTTCTCTTTTGGTGTGACCTCAGATATATTCCATCGATGACCTCATCACTGCCAGATATACTGGACTATATCCTAACACTAAAAAGTTCTGTACTCTCACTGAACTCGGTCAGAGACCATCTAGCAGCCATCAGGGCTTTCGACTCTCCAATAGAGGGTTATTCCATTTTTGCCCACCCAATGACAGAGAGAGTTCCGAGTTCCCTGAGGAGCCTTGATCTGCCAGTCAAGCACCCTACTGCTCTTTGGCACCTTAATCTAATATCTAAATGCCTCACAAGAACCCCCATTTGAACAGATGACTACGTGGTCACTGCTCCATTTGTCAGTGAAAACGACATTCCTGATCTCCAAGTGATGGCTAAGTGGGGGCCCTTATGGCATGCCCCCCTTTCACAGTATTTTTTAAGGACAAGGTCATGCTGCGACCCCATCCAAAATGTTTATACCTAAAATTTTTTCCAGTTCCATACTAACCAACCCATTCTTTCACCTGCCATTCTTCCACCCTACGCCTCCCCTCGATAATCAAGAAGCATAGTTGTACACCCTTGACGTCAGAAGAGCCCTGGCCTTCTATCTGGATAGAAAGACCCTGAAATTGTTTGTCTTGCTTTCTGGTAGATTAAAAGTGTCTGTAATCTCTAATCAAAGTCTTTCCAAGATGATATCCTTCTGCATTAATTCTTGCTACGAGTCTTGTAATATTCAAATACCTTTGAACATATGTATTTACTCTACAAGGTCCATTTCCACCTTTACAGCATTCCTCAAAAATGTGCCCATTATTGAAATATGTAAGGGCATCTATACATACATTCGCTGAACACTACTCAATAAGTCATGACTTTGCTTCTGAGTGTTCAGCTCGGCTGTGCTTTCTTTGGTACTGGAATCAACTCTGAAGCACCCCGCACCACACCCACCTTAGAGTGAACTGCTTGGTAGCCACCTAATGTGGAGCATCCATAGGGACACTCCTTGAAGAAGAAACGGTTCTTCTTTGAGTACCTGTTCATATCAATTCTGAATCAGGTGTGTGCGCGCGCATATGCACAGTAGCTGGAACATTTTTCACCTAGCAGCATCCGTGGGGTCGGCCTGGGCACCTCCTGGAGTTGTGCCTTCATGGCACCCAATAAAGGGCCCTCAATTCCTTCTTACCGCCAGTGACGATAGCTGGAACTTCCCCTTGCTCTGCTTCGGCAAGTGGCTTAGCAGTACTTTTGGTTTTTGCTGTAGATAGTTCTAGTTGGTTAGGATAGCATAGTTAGTTCACTTATAAATTTCAGTTACGGTGGGTTCCTCCCCTCCCCGTTTTTCTCCCCCCCCCCCCCCAATTTGTCACCAGGGCATGCCGTGATCCCCAGGCTCTAAGACTTGCTATTCACATAGCTCAGATTGCATAGCTTAGATCGACTTTTCCCTTTAGTGTAGACAAGGCATAAGTCTTTCAGATGTTTTTGGTATAACATTTGTAAGATACAGCCTTTCCTATCCATCCACAGAGCTTAAGCTCTCATCCAGGCTCTCATCATCTTGTGTCTCAGTTACTGCAACATTCTGTTTTTTGGACTTGACAGATGCTATCTTGTAGCACTCATCGCCATTCAGAATGCTGCTGCAAAGATCGTTTTCCTATCCCATCATTGTGACCATCTCACCCTTCTCTTTAAATCCCTTCACTGACTCCCTCTTCTCTGTTGTATCAAACATAAGCCGTTTGTCTTCACTTTCAAGGCCCTTCACAGTCTCTCCCCACCCTTCCTGTCATCTCTTATTTAGTATTGTAAGGTTGACTCCTGCCTCCAATCAGTCCATGATGTCAGCCACTATCACTTACTTGTTAAATTTTCAAACAAGCACTTTCAGGCTTTCTGCCATGCTGCCCCTCATGCTTGGGATGAGCTCCCCGTCAACATCTGCAAAGCCACTTCATTATTTTTTTTAGATTCCTCCTTCCAACTCTCCTTTGCAGTGTTGCCTTCAAAAAAATTGACAGTGATTAGGCTGCTGGTGTGCTGAGACCACTGCCTATCATGCTGACCAATATTGTCTTGTTTTCCTGTGCCAATTATCTGTATCCATCTGTTGTCTCTTGTCCGGTGCTTACATTGTAAGCTCTTTGGGTCTTTTTTGTTCTGTGTTTGCACAGTGCCAAGCATGATAGAGTCCTGGTCCGTGACGGGCTCCTGGGGTGATTCAAATAATAATAAGTAATCAGTAAAGTGTATTATGTGACTTTCAGGTGGACTCTCGCAACTGTAGTGGTACTAGAAGTCAAGATTTCTGATTTTATTTACTATATGGGGATGTTTGTCCTAGGCAAGGCAACAGAAGGAATATAGAGTGAAATTTCACAAGTCAAGTCAGTACAAATTGCTGAGGCAATGGTTGCTATCATGCATACCTTTCAGAATCAGCAGTCAACACTGCCAACACTCAGCAGAAGGTTGGAAAGAGAATGAGCAAGAGACTGAAATGGGAAGAAATACACCCTGGAAACAAAGATCAAAAATATTTTAAACACTAAAAATGTTTTAAAAATCTACATCTTGTTGTGAAGCTCAGTTTTCATTAGTGAGTTCTCCGAAATTTGGAGCCAGGATATCTTCCTGCCTCCCATGGATTTGTTGAAAGTACACCATGAAAGCTTATTCCATTTCTGCTTTATGTAGACTGTCATATTTACACTCGTCAGTCTCTTTTGGTTATCATCTCTTTACTAAAGATCACTAATATAGATTTATTCCTATACATATACTTATAACATTAGAATTCTGGGGACATTATAAATGTGACACTACATTGGACTTGGAGACTGCACTTGAAATGGTGATAAAAGTTAAATCAATTCCCTTTCCCTCCAAAATTCATCTGTACTAGCTCCTGTGACAAAGCAATAGATGAGCTACAGATGCAGAATTTACTTTAAAGCTGTGAATCAACTCTGTGATTATGTCCTAGTTTTGGGACTGAGTATCAGTGAAAGAATATTTCATAAGTTTGGATGATCATTTCCAATACCCGTTTCTTGTTTTTATTTCTAACTGATTTCACTTTCACCACTGAATACTTTGTCCAGTTATATAAAGCTGTTCAATGAAAGGCACAGTATCCTGCCTACAGGGAAAACTGCATCTTAAACCCCTTTTTTCCTCATGGGGTGCACCCTTTAGGTGACAGGCTTGGCTTCTTGCACCTCACTCTGGGAGGAACAATGCAGTCCAACCACTCTTAGATTGGATTTCTGGTCTGGAATCTCCCTGGTTCCCAATCATGTTAGTGACACAGGTCCAACTTGGTGTTGTACCTGTCAGAGTTTCTCTTCGGGAGCATATGTGATAGTGCATGTTTGTACGTTCACAGAAACAGCACCTAAAACAAGACATTATGTTTTCATTCCTTTTAAGGTACAAAAGCAAGAAAAGCAAAGGCTAAAAACAATAAAAGGCCTACACAAATGGATCTGTCTTACACCTTCAGCTTTCCTTGCCATCTTTTATGAATTCCTCTCAGGCCACCTAGCTCTCTTTCTGGCAGGAAAAGCAGCCAATCCTGCAGCAGCAGGCTATGTATCAGTGTGCCTCAGTCCATCTGTCAGCTTTCACTGACACAACCTGGGTAACCACTCCTTTCTTTCCTAACATTTGTGAGGTTTAGGATCCCCTCTGATCCTAGGCCCAGCCTTGGAAAGAGTAAACCATTCTAGTTTGGATGGAGCCAGATGGGATATTCTGCAGTTCATCATTCCCCCCATTGTTTCCTCAAGGAGCCTTCTCTTTGCCATTGTTTTGTTCCCTGTGGGTTTCATTCTTTACAGACTCCTTTGATTTAATTCCTGACATTTCAGAAGGTTAATATCAAGCAGATAACTCTCATTCTCCGCAAACCATAAATGAAGTTTGCAGTAATTTAGGAACATAGGAGCTGCCGTACTGGATCAAACCAGAGATCAGTTTAGGTGGTATCCTGTCACCAACAGTAACCAGTATCAGAAACTTCAGAGGAAGGCCAAGAAAGTGTGCAGTAGGCATTTATGAGCTATTCTGCCCATAGGATAAGTTTCATCCTGACCCCCAATAGCTAAAGGTTGGTTAAGACCTGAGGCTCAGGGGGCTTTTTAGTGCAATTCTCTGTAGAAATTGGTGCTATTTCTAAGGAGCTGTATAGTAGTTTATGTAGAGCACATTGCCTGGGGTGAAAATTCCTTCTGTCTGTGCAAATTCATTGCACATTCTGGCTCTCCCCACTGTAGCTTGTATTATAAAGGTCGGAAAGAGACCGTGGTGCCCATTTAGGTCATTCCCTCTTTTGACACTAAGAACTGTATTCCAAAGTCAACTTTGTTCCAAATAATTATTTTATTTCTGTTAAACTCTACAAGAGCAATATTATGAGAGTTGCACCTATCACTCCACTTGGTTGTTTTGCTATATATTAAGTAACTGCTCAGAAGAATCCCATCTAAATTCCGTATTGCCTGCCTCTTCACTAGTATTAAGTTGTGAGCCCTTATGTTGTTGTTTCTTAAATAATAAGATGGCCAGAACATTGCACAGTATTCCAAAGCTAGCCTCAATAGTCTCTTCAATAAAAACCAAAGCAGTTTCCTCTGATTTATATAGTGTTTGATCCCGCTGTTTTATTTTTTGTAAAGCCATATGCAACAGGATCTACAGTCTTATTGTCTACTACCCCACATCCTCAGTGATCATTGAGGTTGTAATCTTTTTTGGTTTTCTCCTGAGTTTCATATCTTAAATTTCTCTGCATTTACTGAAATGCAATGAATTGTCTAAGTCACAGATACACTATAGTGTGTAAAATCATTCCTCTAACCCAATAGCCGCCTCCATCTACCTTGCACTGTCTCCTTTTGGATATACCTTAATTGTTGGCACTTAATATTAATTTATACTACAGCTCTATTACACTGCTCTGACAGTGTAAAGTGGCCCTAAAGTGGGAGTAAATTATATTTACACGAAGTTTAAGACCACAAATACAATTTACATCCATTTTAGGGCCACTTTATGCTCCCAGACCAATATAAATGGGCCTTAGTGTAAATGAGAATCAGGTCCTTTTTCTTTTATTTTAGTCTCTTAGTTCATAAAAGCCGCTAACGTACTGTGTTTTACATATGGTTACAAATCAGGAAAGAAAATGTTAAGCACTCACATTCTGAACTTTTCTTCCTAAACTGGCTCTTTCATGTTGCACTCTATCAGAAACTTTTCTTCAAGACCAAAAAAAATTATTTTTACTGCTTGCCTTTCCCCATCAGCTATTTCATTTCCTCAAAACAATATAGTATTTGTTTGACGTGATCTTTGTTCTGTGAATGCATGCACACTTCATTAATGCACACCTTTCCAGGTGTTCTCATATTCTCTCTGATTCACATTTCCATTATTTTTCTCCACTGTGAAGCTTAATATTTCAAATCTATAGTTCCTAGATTATTAGTAGGGCTGGTTTAGGGTTTTCAACAGCATGTTGCTGCACATGACACCGTCGGAACTGGCAGTCATACTCCATGTTACTGGAAAACATGTGAAAATGGCAAAATGATTATATTTTATCGTGTTGAAGTGGATGTACAAGACTAATGCAACAAACTAAGGAAGCAGAATGACCTAGTAGAATGAACAAAAGACTGGGAACCGTTAGGGACCAGGATGTGGGCAGTCTTGCCTATTGGCTGGAGCAGGAGTAGTGTCTAGTGGCTTGAGCAGGAATCAGGCCAGGAATCAAAGCTGAGGGTCAGAGCTGGGTTAGCTGGAGTGAAGCAAGGCTAGGAACAGGGCAGGATCAAGTCTGGGAATAAGCAAGTGTAGGCGCTATAGCTGCTGTGGGCAAATGTTTGAGCAGCCAGCACCCTGCAACTGGTCTTAAGAGTAGGTCTGGTGATCGCCTCAGCCAATCAGGCAGTTTGGCCAATCAGGCAGCTCACTTGGGGCCCAGCTGTGTTCATTATATGGCCTGAGGGTTAAGCTAGCAGGTAGCTGCAGGACCTTATTCCTGACAGTATCCCCTCCTTGAAGGGCGTTTCCCAGGGGCATCAGGGCCAGAACTGTCAGGAAAGGTTGTGTAAAATTCCCGCAAGCGGGCCCAAGGCATGAATATTTTCCACTTGTTCCCAGGATCATTCATCCAGACCATAACCCTCCCTGTCCACTAAGTCCTGGAGTTTCCCTCTGATGTGTCGGGAGTCAAGGATCTGTCAAACCAAATATTTTTCCTGCCCCTGGACAGTGATAGGTGGGGGTGGTGAGGTGGACCAGGGCAGAAATGGATTCTTGATATAAGGCTTGAGGAAGGAGACATGGAACTCTGTGTGGATCCAGAGGGACTCAGGCAATTGTAACCTGAATGCCACTGGATTGACCTGTTCCAGAATCTTAACTGGACCCAGATACTGGTGGTCTAATTTAGCCAATGGGCGCATTGACCTAAGTTTCCAAGTGGGTAGCCAAACCTTGTAGTGTATGGCAAGAGTGGGAGTAGCCTGGCAATCCTGGTTGGCATGGGGTTTAAGCCTCCTTAGCAGATGTCAGGTGTTCCTTCGATTCTTGGTGTATTTGACATAGGTGGGAAGTTAAATCTGCAGCAGCAGGTACAAGAGACTTTGCAGGAATAGCTGGGTGAAAACAAAGATGAAACCCATTATTGGAAAGAAGGGACTTTGTTGGTTGGAGGCATTATCATACACAGATTCAACATAGAGAAGAAGGGAAACCCAGTCGTCTTGATGATAGTTCAAAAGCAGAAAAGGTATTGTTCAAGGATCTGGTTGACCCATTCTGTTTGCTAGTTGGTGTGCAGATGGTATATAGATGAGATGAGGGATTCTATGCCCAGGAGCATTAGACGCTCCTGCCAGAAACTGGAGATTAACTGAGGTCCCTGGTCTTCTTGGCAATCTGTGGTAATGAAAAACTCTCTCTAGGAAAAAGCAAGCCATTTCTGGGGCAATAGGGATGGCACAAAACGGGATGATTTGTGCCATCTTGATGAAAAGATCAACCACAACCAAGATCGTTGTGTACCCCTGAGAGCAAGTCAGCTCCACTATGAAGTCCATGGACATGGTGATCCACAGTGGATATGATGGGGTTGGAGAAAAGCAAGCAGTTTCAAGCATGGGCTCTTGGTTCAGGCACCAAGACTGCAGGGTGTTTTATCACTTTTTGACAGAGGTGTGCAGGCCCAACCATCAGAAAGTCCTTGACACCAAGTTACAGGTCTTGAAGTGGCCAAAGTGACCAAGAAGTGGTGATTCATGGCTTAAAGCCTAAGCTGTCCCCCCAGAACATGAATACAGCCTTTCTGGAAGAGGACATCATCCTGTATTCTAAACTCTGCAACAGGTTGGGTACCGGCATCATCAAGTGATCGGTGGATCTAAGCTGTGAATGGGTCATTGGGCTGCAAGGAATAGAGGAAGACATCAGGTTGCTGTCTGTTGTCCCATTAACAAAATTGGACACCTTAAGAACTGTTGAAGGAGTTCCCCTGCCAGAGTCAAGGTACTCATCCTTGCAGGACAGGTTTTTTGACACTGGATGACAGGTAATTATTAAATTGAGCCAGGCAAACAAGAGGGACCAGCAGACCTCTCATTGGTTAAGGTGCCTGACTGTCCAAAGATATTCCAGGTTCTTGTGATCTCTGAGGACTTGTACAGGGAACCTGGGCCCTTCTAGAAGACGGTGCCGTTCCTCAAAGGCTGCCTTTATGGCTATCAGCTCCTTTTCCCATATATCAAAGTTTCTCTCCATATGAATTAGCTTATGTGACTAGAAGGCATGGGGGTGCAGTCATCTGCTGGCTGGGACAACACTGCATCCAGAGCAAAGTCTGACACTTTGGCCTCTACTGTAAATGGTTTTGTGGGGTCAGTATGGGTGCCATAGTGAAGCTCTCTTTTAGTTGCTTGAAGTTGGATTGGGCTTCTAGGGACCAGGTGAACCAGGCTCCCTTACTTAGCAGGACAATCATAGGGTGACTAAACTAGGAAAGCCCTTGATAAATTTCCTGTGAAAACTGGCAAAGCCCACAAATTGCTGTACCCCATGGAAGTCCTTTGGTGAGGCCCAGTTGCCTACGACCTCTTTAGTCCATGATCTTTAGTCCATGATTATCCCTTTGGGACAGATGATATACCTGAGGAATTCAATTGTATCTTGGTCAAACTCTCACTTCTCAGGCTTAGGATACAGATGATTTTGACAGAGTCCCTCTAGGATGTTGCATACGTGATGATTGTGAAAGGCCTGATTTTCTGAAAAGATGAGGAAACAAGCAGGGAGAACTGGAGGTCCTGGTGAAGGCAAGGAATTATGACGTGATTGGAATAACAGAGACTTGGTGGGGTAACTCACATGACTGGAGTACTGTCATGGATGGTTATAAACTGTTCAGGAAGGACAGGCAGGGCAGAAAAGGTGGGGGAGTAGCACTGTATGTAAGGGAGCAGTATGACTGCTCAGAGCTCCGGTATGAAACTGCAGAAAAACCTGAGTGTCTCTGGATTAAGTTTAGAAGTGTGAGCAACAAGAGTGATGTAGTGGTGGGAGTCTGCTATAGACCACCGGACCAGGGGGATGAGGTAGACGAGGCTTTCTTCCGGCAACTCGCAGAAGCTACTAGATCGCACGCCCTGGTTCTCATGGGCGACTTTAATCATCCTGATATCTGCTGGGAGAGCACTACAGTGGTGCACAGACAATCCAGGAAGTTTTTGGAAAATGTAGGGGACAATTTCCTGGTGCAAGTGCTGGAGGAGCCAACTAGGGGGAGAGCTTTTCTTGACCTGCTGCTCACAAACCGGGAAGAATTAGTAGGGGAAGCAAAAGTGGATGGGAATCTGGGAGGCAGTGACCATGAGTTGGTCGAGTTCAGGATCCTGACACAGGGAAGAAAGGTAAGCAGCAGAATACGGACCCTGGACTTCAGGAAAGCAGACTTCGACTCTCTCAGGGAACTGATGGGTAGGAGCCCCTGGGGGAAATAACATGAGGGGGAAAGGAGTCCAGGAGAGCTGGCTGTATTTCAAAGAATCCTTATTGAGGTTACAGGGACAAACCATCCCGATGTGTCGAAAGAATAGTAAATATGGCAGGCGACCAGCTTGGCTTAACAGTGAAAACCTTGCGGATCAGGAGGGCCAAATTGCACCTGGAGCTGCAGCTAGCAAGAGATGTTAAGAGTAACAAGAAGGGTTTCTTCAGGTATGTTGGCAACAAGAAGAAAGCCAAGGAAAGTGTGGGCCCCTTACTGAATGAGGGAGGCAACCTAGTGACAGAGGATGTGGAAAAAGCTAATGTACTCAATGCTTTTTTTGCCTCTGTCTTCACAAACAAGGTCAGCTCCCAGACTGCTGCGCTGGGCAACACAGCATGAGGAGTAGGTGGCCAGCCCTCTGTGGAGAAAGAAGTGGTTAGGGACTATTTAGAAAAGCTGGACGTGCATAAGTCCATGGGGCCGGATGCGTTGCATCCGAGAGTGCTAAAGGAGTTGGCAGATGTGATTGCAGAGCCATTGGCCATTATCTTTGAAAACTCATGGCGATCGGGGGAAGTCCCGGACGACTGGAAAAAGGCTAATGTAGTGCCCATCTTTAAAAAAGGGAAGAAGGAGGATCCTGGGAACTACAGGCCAGTCAGCCTCACCTCAGTCCCTGGAAAAATCATGGAGCAGGTCTTCAAGGAATCAATCCTGAAGCACTTACACGAGAGGAAAGTGATCAGGAACAGTCAGCATGGATTCACCAAGGGAAGGTCATGCCTGACGAATCTAATCGCCTTCTATGATGAGATTACTGGTTCTGTGGATGAAGGGAAAGCAGTGGATGTATTGTTTCTTGACTTTAGCAAAGCTTTTGACACGGTCTCCCACAGTATTCTTGTCAGCAAGTTAAAGAAGCATGGGCTGGATGAATGCACTATAAGGTGGGTAGAAAGTTGGCTAGATTGTCGGGCTCAACAGGTAGTGATCAATGGCTCCATGTCTAGATGGCAGCCGGTATCAAGTGGAATGCCCCAAGGGTCGGTCCTGGGGCCGGTTTGTTCAATATCTTCATAAATGATCTGGAGGATGGTGTGGATTGCACTCTCAGCAAATTTGCGGATGATACTAAACTAGGAGGAGTGGTAGATACGGTGGCAGGTAGGGATAGGATACAGAGGGACCTAGACAAATTGGAGGATTGGGCCAAAAGAAATCTGATGAGGTTCAACAAGGATAAGTGCGGAGTCCTGCACTTAGGACGGAAGAATCCAATGCACTGCTACAGACTAGGGACCGAATGGCTAGGCAGCAGTTCTGCGGAAAAGGACCTAGGGGTTACAGTGGACGAGAAGCTGGATATGAGTCAACAGTGTGCCCTTGTTGCCAAGAAGGCCAATGGCATTTTGGGATGTATAAGTAGGGGCATAGCGAGCAGATCGAGGGATGTGATCGTTCCCCTCTATTCGACACTGGTGAGGCCTCATCTGGAGTACTGTGTCCAGTTTTGGGCCCCACACTATAAGAAGGATGTGGAAAAATTGGAGAGAGTCCAGCGAAGGGCAACAAAAATGATTAGGGGTCTGGAACACATGACTTATGAGGAAAGGCTGAGGGAACTGGGATTGTTTAGTCTGCAGAAGAGAAGAATGAGGGGGGATTTGATAGCTGCTTTCAACTACCTGAGAGGTGGTTCCAAAGAGGATGGTTCTAGACTATTCTCAGTGGTAGAAGATGACAGGACAAGGAGTAATGGTCTCAAGTTGCAGTGGGGGAGGTTTAGGTTGGCTATTAGGAAAAACTTTTTCACCAGGAGGGTGGTGAAACACTGGAATGCATTACCTAGGGAGGTGGTAGAATCTCCTTCCTTAGAAGTTTTTAAGGTCAGGCTTGACAAAGCCCTGGCTGGGATGATTTAATTGGGGATTGGTCCTGCTTTGAGCAGGGGGTTGGACTAGATGACCTCCTGAGATCCCTTCCAACCCTGATATTCTATGATTAAGTAAGATAATACAAAACAGTGTAGCATGTCCCTGAAGATATCATTGATGAAATGCTAGAAGATTGCCAGGGAATTGCACAGGCCAAACGGCATAACTAGCTATTTGAAATGTCTCTACCAGGTATGGAAGGTGGACTTCCACTCGTCAATCTTCCTAACCCTTACCAGGTTATAAACTCCATGGAGATCTAACTTTATGAAGACCATGGAAGAGCTAAGTCATTGAAAGAATTCCCTGATAGGGGACAGGGGTTACCAATTCTGTTTGATAACTTTGTTTAGCTTGCTGTATTCCAAACAGGGCATTAGAGATCCATCCTCCTCTTTTACAAAGAAGATCAGTGCCTCAGCCAAAGATATGGATGGATGAATGAAATCATTTTGAAGGTTCTTTTGAAGGCAGCTTCAAAAAGAGAGTAGGTATAACCAAAAGAGATCTCCACTTCCAGATAAAGATCAATGGAGCAGTCATAAGTGGATGGGGTGGCCAGGTGTACACATTCTTCTTATAAATTCTTGCTATTCAGCAGGTATCACTGAGGTGGCAGGAAGGGATGCGGAGAGTACAGAGATTCCCTGTGAACTAATGGCCTCAGATTTTCTGACGAGGCAGAGAGATCTTCTGGTCCAGGGCTGAGTATTGGGAGACATGATTGCTGACAATGCAGGGAGCTGAAATGTACTGCATCTGCCCGCCAATGGATATGCGGATTGTGGGTGGCGAGCCAGTGCATGCTGAGGATAATCTGAGAGTGTGGTGCTTGGATGAGCCCAAACTGGAGGATAGTAACCTCCAAGGGGGCAGTCTGGTGGGTAACCAGGCCCTACAAGAGAAGTGTCCCTTCGATACACTCCACCAAGTATGGAGAGCTTTCACACCTGGATGGGCATTGCATGTGCTCATGCAAAGTCCAAGTCCATGAAATTACTGAAGCACCCAAATCAACCAGCGCTTCCAGGCGGACCTCAGATATGGTGGGGTGTCAAAGTTAGAGGGAGAGTCGGAAATGTGTCAGGTTCTGGTTAGCTGTTGCCAAAGTACGGGCAGACAAATATCAATATCAAGTACTCAGGGGAGGGGAAGAACATCAACCCAGGCATCTTTGTTGGGGCTGAGACATGGTATTTGCTGGGGCAGGACAGCCCAATGCGAAGTGTCCTGGTTCTCTGCAGTACAGGCATAAACCTGCCATTTTTTATGTCTTTTTTTTTCTTCAGCCTTGGAAAGGGAGGACTGGGCATGGGCAGTCTGTGGGGACAAAGCCAGTGGTTAGCAAACTGGGGTTAGGGAAACCACTGGGCCACATGAGGCTGAGCTTCACTCTTGGCAGTGCTCCGTCATATGGTGATCACTCTTAATGCACAGTTCGATTATACTGTCCAGGCCAAGCAAGGACTCCATCTGTGCCAGGTCATCTTCGGTTTTTTCATGGCGGCCAAGCTGGAAGTGGTAACACTGCAAGCCTCTTTCCATTCAGTGTCTGCTACCAGGCCCTGAAAATTTGTGGCAAACTTGGCAACCAATCAGCCCCCCTGACGCAATGCTTGAAGCGCAGTCTCTGCTGTGCATATGTGATTTGGGTCATCAAAGATTACCACCATGGCTTGCACAAAGTTTTCAAACTGACCCAAGAGAGGGCTAGATTTTTCCATGAGCAGGGGAAGCCCAGGCTAGGGCCTCCTCAGTCAGCAAGCGGATGATAAATTCTACTTTGGCTTGGTCAGTGCTCTTCATTGCAACAGAAATAGAAGCCAGCACAGATTCAGAAATCCACAGAATTTGCTACAGTCACTGTTGAATTTATCTGGCAGTGGAATCTTTGGTTCATGGGGAGCAGGGGACAGAGCTGCAAGTTGTGCAGCTTGTGCTTGCAAGACCACATTCTACACCTGCAGGGCAGCAGTCTGAGCCTGCAGGTCCTACACTGCACCCACTATCTGTGACGGGAAAACATTTGTCATGGTGGGATCTAAGCCAGAGAGAACTGAACCCCTTTTCCTCTGATGGGTTCCTCTTGGTGGACTGATCAAACAGTTAGGGACTGGGAAATAGGCAGTAAAGGCTGGTTGTTGCAGCAAGAGTCAGATCTAGTGGTTGGAGCAGGAGTCAGGCCAGGAATTGGAGTTGAGGGTCAGAGCCAGATTACCTGGAGTGAGGCAAGGCTGAGTCCATGGCAGGAGCAGGGCCGGATCTGAGTTTAGAACATGGGAACAACCAGGCTAAGGAGCAATCACAGCCGTGAGTGGATGCATTGAGCAGCTAGTGCCTTGCTGCTGCTGTGGGTCTTAAGAGCATGTCTGCTGATATCCTCAGGCAATTGGGTGGTTTGGCCAATCAGGCAGCTCTGTTATGGCCCAGCTGCACTGGTTAGACTGCCTGAGAGTTAACCTACCAGGTGAGCAGGCTGGGATTCCTTGTTCCTGACAGGAGCTGAGAGCTGGTAGATGAAACTCTGGCCCCATGGAAGTCAGTGGTAAAACTGCCATTGATTTCAGTGGGGCTGGGAGTTCATTCCATGTGTTCTAATCCTAGCTTTACCCTTTCCATGTTGTGTGGCTTTGGGCAAGTTACTCTCTTCCTTCCTGTTTTCCTCATCTGTAAAGTGGGTGAATAATACTTACATACCTGTGAGGTAAGAGTGTAAGGATTATTACCTAGTTAGTGCTTATAAAATGTTTTTAAAAATGTAAAATGCTATGTATTAGTAAGCATTAAGTAAAAAAATGTTGCACAAATACAAAGATATGCAACTTCTTATGAGCTCAAGAATACTCTAATTTGAATTGCAGCCTGGTACAAGCCAGGCTGCCACCTGTATGTTTTGAGTAAGGTGTCTTAAAAGATAAAGAATCTGATTCTTGCTTAATTATAGGTATTACACAAGCTTCTCTCCAATCTGCCACTACCTTCCCTGTTTCCAAAAGATTTGAGATATGTCTGAAGAACATGAATATTTGCCATTTCCTTTGGAGCTTTGGTCTTTATAAGCATGTGACTGTAAAGTTTTTTTGTTTTTTTTTTTACTCTTTGGACGTTAGATTTTGTTTTAATTACCTATTTAGCATGATCCTGATTTCCTTCAGCATTGTATCTGCTTCGTCTGGGAAACGTGTGTCTACTTCTGGTTCTCATCTTTTGTGCACAATAAGGCAATTAATTCATTAAATTTTTAGCAGAATTTACTACTTCTGTCAAATTCCCCTAATGCTATCTCTTGGAGGCCCTAATACCTTCTTCACTGACCTTTTGTTCCTGATGTACTTAGAATTGCTCTTCCATTCATTTATCTTAACTTCTTATTAAAAGTTTCTTGTATTCTCTACCTCCATTTTTCCTCTCTCCCCTAATTTCACTTTGTAATCCTCTTTTGAATTTGACATCATATATCTCACCGACTTTGTCTCTCTTCCTTTAGTCTTGATTTTATTTTATACCACCATGTTCATTCATGTTAGCATTTTTCTTCTACTCTTACTGTGCTTATCACTAGATGGCAGGCATACATTAATATATTTTTGAAAACTTCCCATTTCTCCTGTGGTCTTTCCTTTTTTTTATTTGATCCGATTTCACCTGCCTTTTCCCACAGTCTTCCAAAATTTGTTATTCTGTTTTTATCATGTCCTTTTATTACGCAGAAGTCAATGACTGCTCTTCTTAAAGGGTTGTGTTCTTTTCCCTTTGAAGTCTGATGGCCAAACGCCCATTGACTTCACAGAGAGAATTAAGTCCCTACTTCCTTCCTTTACATAACATGCCACACCTAAGCTGCTGTTATCATAGTGTCTATAAATGTGTTACTCAGTTTATTCCCCCTGTTTAATGTGTCCCAGTTTGTTTAGATTATTGATACACAGCAGTATCTCGTTGTTACTGTTCTGTTCTTTTCACAAATCTGTTTTGATTTGTTACATGACTTCCTCATCCTTTTAATCAATCAGATCATATGCTCTTTGGAAAATTCTTACCATTCACTTCCTGCCTTTATCATATTTATATTCAAGCCATAAATTATTCTGCTCCTTTCATTTTATTCCTTCACAATTTTTTATCTCAGTTACATAGGAAATTAATCTGGGCACATGCTTTGAAATTAATCTGGGCACATGCCGCTTGTGTATCATTCTTTTTCAGATGACCAGATTTATTTGCCCGTAAATAGTAGATTTCTTGATTGAAACAGTGTAATTTTAAACAAAATGGGCTGCTGACAGCCTGTTCTCAATGAGGAGTCCTCAACTCTAGGATGTACTTCCCTACTTGGTCTGTCAGAGCCTGGATTTTATGACTTTTAGAGCATAATCTGTGTTTTTTCCACACTTTTCTCAGGATGGCAGTGGATGGTTGAGTGTTTTTTGTAGTTGGTAGGTGACATTGAACCATTTTGTAAATGTTTTTATTTAATTATTATAAACTCTTCTGTCCATTCCTATGTTTTTTCCATTTGTTGACAGAATTGAAAGCCATAAATTTCAGATGAAATATTGTTTTTTTGTATATTTCAGTACAAAAAGTTTTCATTGGCTTTTTTCCTTGTACTTATCAGTCTTTCTATTTTTTTATAAATAAGAAAAAAGAACATTTGTTCTCCTCAGGTCTTTTTGTCATTGGTTTATTGTGATTGAAAGTTTTGGATGATGTCCCTGATAGACCAGTGCCATGTCTGCTGGAAGAGGCCTCTTGTCCTCAAACAAATGTAGGGGAGTTTGGCTCTCCTTATTTGGATGCCAGAACTTCATCAAATTTCCCAAGAGAAGCACAAGAAATCCTCAGATTAGAGGATAATACTGAGTTCTTGGTTCCTGCTTTTATAAAGAAGCACATGCATCATTGTTTGTTTTTACTTTATCTGTGGTTACATATATAAATCAAATACTGAGTGGAATTGATACATCCAGGACTGTTCTTCTGAATCCTCCTCCCCTTCAGCAGCGTTGTTCTATATATGTTAAAGTGAAACAATAATAAAACACCTCTTGAGTCCACAGTAGTGTCAATATGGCAGCTTCTGAGGTGAACATTACAGCCTGGTATGAAAAAGAAATGGTAACAATGAAAGGTATAATTTAGGAGCCAAGTTTTTCTGATTTTATAGATTGATATCAGCTAATGGTTAGTAATAGCTACTGTATAAAAAGATGTATCACTATATAAATAGAAAATGAAATTTTAGATGAGAAACACTATTTGCATAGGACATTGTGGGAGCATGGAGTGTCTCGATTTCCAGACCTGTGCCCTACCCATTTTAACCACACCACCTTGCTAGGAAAGCAGTGTACTATAAAGATGCATTGATCAGCTATAGTCCATTTCCTTAAATCCTGATACTTGTAATGGAAGCTAGAAAAATGACAGTGGCTGTTACCTTCAAAACTTTAAAGCTTAGCAAGTAATCACAGTCTTTGAGGAATCTATTTAATGAAAGACAGCACAGCAACGCAATTGCAAATGCAGAGATGAGTTGACTCTACAAAAGAAGCTAACATTATATATATCACACCTAGAAATGGAAAGAAAATAACAGAGCAGACGACAAAAAAAAATTGCAAGAATTCTGGCACCAAGAAAGACACAAGAAATTATAATAAGAGAGCTACAGAGAACATGACTGTGAATAAAGCTCTCTTGGTTTCATACACGCTGTTGGGTTCTAAATTAGCTAGCAACTCTCAGGAAAAAGATCTAGGGGTTACTGTAGACTGTTCAATGAAGATGTCTGCTCAATGTGCAGTCACAGTGAAAAAGACTAATAGGATTCTAGATTGTATTAAAGACAGGGTAGAAAATAATAGATAATACTATACTGGTCTTGTATAAATCAATGATCTATCTACACTTTGTGTGCTTTGTTTGGTTTTGGTCATCTGACCTCAAAAAGGATGTTGCTGAACTTAAAAGGCCTGGGAAAGGACAGCTAAGATTCGAAGAGGTTTCAGTGAGTTTATGTGGCTATGAGATGAGATTTAAATGTTTTGGACTTTTTAAGAGGAGAATAAGAAGAAGCATGATAGCATACAAAATAATGAATGGATTAGTAAAAACTAAGCAGGCATCCCTCTTCAGCTTGTGCCATGACAGAAGAACAAAAGGACACTCAATGAAATTGATTGGCAGCAAATTTAAAATTAATAGAAGGAAAGATTTATCTACACAGTTGGTGGTAAACCTGTGCAATTGACTGTCATGGAAAAATCATTGAAGCAAACAGTTTAGTGGCATTTATAAGGACTGAATAGCTACATGAACAGGTGTTCTATAAGCAGCTATACTAACCTAGGAAATATGGTGAAAAATGTTGAAAGGGAAATCCTCCTGTTTTAGGGCCTAAGATAATCACCTGCAGGGTCTGGAAGGAGTTCCCCTATGTACTGCTTGCACAATGATCACATCTTGAAACATCAATTGTTGGCTGCTACTTGAAGCAGAATACTGCATTTGATGAAGCAATGGTCTCCTTGGACCTGGCAAATCCTGTATTTCTGTGTACTGCAAAATATTGCATCTGCTGATGTGTTGCTGAATACAGTAGAGGGCAGTCATGAGATAGCATCATCTGCATTACAATGTCACTTTAATTCATAGATAATGGGGATGTTCAGCCTTTCTGGAGTTTAATTAAGTCATTTTCATTGTCATTTGATAGCTTTTAGGTTATAGATATGCTGCTTTGCAAACTAAAGGATTTTTCCAAATCACCAAAATCTCCCCATATGCCTCAGAACTATCTATCTGACTGAATTCAGACTCAGCACCTCAAACTAAAGGCTACCAGACATAAAGGCTTATCGGCTAAGGCCTTCTCCCCCTACATGGCTGTTACTCGCATTTGTTTCAACCCTGACAGTTGTGGGTTCTGAACACAGGCTGTTAAGCCCACGATGAAACATTCTAGCTTGGATCAGCCCTTTGGCACTGGCACGTTGCCTGCATGCTTCACTGAAGGTGTTGTTTAGTTCTGTTCACACTTTCGCTACTGTTAATTGTTTTGCTTATCTCTTCATTTTTTTCCCCAGGTGTTTCACTGTGTGCATTTTGAGTGTCCAGCACAAAACAGTGCCCACAAGGAAGAGGGTAACGAGGAAGTGGCAACAGCAGAACTGGGCACTGGCACACAACAGCTTGTTTCTCGCCCAGTTCGAGCCTCAAGCACCAGTTCTCTGCACTCCCTCACTGGATCCACCTCACGTACACATGCTCACCAACCATAAAGGAGAGTGTAAAGGAGCTTTTGCAGTCTCCATGATGCTATACGAAATTATTCACAACCTTCTTGTACAGGCACCTTTTTTCTTGTTCTCTCAGTGAACAAAGGGGACCATGCCTGGCAGCTGGAAATGCTGAAAAGGAAAAGGCTTTCCAAGGACACAAAGGGGCTGCTTCACTCTCTTCAATTTGTTCAAATCAGGCTGGTCTCCGGGGGGATAAAATAGATCTTCAATCTATATCAAGTCCCCCATTAACACCCTACCTCTTTAATCTAACCAAGGAAAGGAGAATGGAAGGAAATAAAAGGCAGAGCCAGATTGGAATACAAAAATGGCATATGAACCGTAGACTGGAAGGAATATAAATTAAGTATTTGTTACCTGAAGGCACCGATTAGGAAACAGAATGATGATCTTTATGACATCACTAGGGAAAATAGATTGTTTTTATTTTTTTAAATTATTCTTAATCCATATTCCTTTGTAAATGATAAGCTGTTTTCTAAATCCTTTTGACTGGGTGTCCGACTTTTCCCTTATTTTCAGCTGTATTACATACAGTACAATAGATTAGGGAAGTAACAGGCATGTATATCACCTGGTATGACAAGGAAAAAACCCTCATGATAAAAACAAATCAATTCATGGATGCTGTATTTAATTCTGACTTTACTTGAATTGTTGAGTTACGAAATTGTCATTTCTTATCTATGTTCCAAGTGGGAAATTCCTAGTCAAGCTTCCAATTTGACAAGTAGATAACTATCTGCTTAATTCAAAGATGATTCTTCAAGTTTTACTTAAATTTCTACAAAAATTATTGTAATTTGTCAAATGTGGTGTTTGTGTTTAGAAAAGCAGAATTACAGCTGACCACTGGCATGCTGCTGATCAGACTCAGCAATACAAAAATGAGAATTTGCAGTCAAAAATATTTTAAAGAAAATAATAGACTACAGTGTTCAGCTAGGGATTTAAAAAGCCGCTTATACACTTTTCTCATAATCTTCATGGAAAAAAATTAATGTAACTATTGTGGTTTGATCTGACTCTTCATTGGTTCTTGCTTTAGTAATTTACATCTCAGTGTTAACTGTCCTACTTGTCCTTTGTAACTTGATCAGATTATCTGCTTTTTTTCTTAATCTTGAGCATTTTCACATTGTGATCACCTGGATCCTCTAATCTCCAGTCCATGTGACTTAGCAAAAGCTCCACATCTCACTGGGCTTGCCCGTGTGGGAAGAAGAGGTTCTGTTTTACACAATATTGATGTCATTGGCAAAAATAATTAGGAAAGATTGATATTTCTTCTGAAGTACATGATCTTTGGAGCATCTATTGTTCAAGTTTATCGACCTGGAATTTTTTTTCTGTTGGTCTAATACACCTTTGCCAGAGCAAAACAAGATGACAAGTCAGAGTTAGTCAAGTCAAATATGATTTTCCTCTGCTTGAACATAATGATATAATGAGTTGTATATCAATCTATCACACTGCTTAACCTGAAAGAATTTCTTTCTGAATACCAGGTGGGCTGAAAGCATGAAGGAACAGATAGCATGGTGGCTACAAAACAGCAGAGACTTGACAGAGAAAAAAAGAAATGTTTCCTCTTTCTGATATATTTCCTGTAAAGTTGAATAACTTTGGCAATTTTATCTTTTTTTCCTTATCGCCAGACCCATCTTCAGTCTTTCTCATGTTAGCTCCTGTATTCCCTCCCCAAACCGTTTGCCCCCATTGCCTGAATCAAGATGGTTCTTACTGGAGATGCATGGACATTACGTGATACATTTTATTAGGTGTCATGGCTTCCCCTCATAGTGCTTAGTAGAGGTGCTCTGCATGTGGAATGTTGCTCATGAGCCATCAGCTAGCACTGGCTGCTGATTACCACATTTATTTAGCATAGTGGAATTCAGACTAAGTATTGGGTACAGAGCTCTTTGATTAACTTCAAGTACAGAGGTAGAAAATTTTAGACTAAACTTTTATTTAAAAAGAAACAAACAAAAATCCCTTGACAATTGTAATCTTTGCTGGACCTACTGAGTTGCATGGAGCCTGCCTTGTCTTTCTTGGGTTGATCCTTCAGCATCAGAGTTGACATTGGCAAGAGACTACAAATAAATTAACAACTAATTTCACCATTCTCAGACTGTGAATAAACAAATTACATCATTTTCCAGTTTTGTTAGCTCTAATTGCCACCATTGTAGGGAGTGTTGTAACATGAGAATGAAATAGATCTGTACCAATTGTCCCTGGGTTTAGACTCTCACAGACGAAGTGCAGGGTTTTGAATGTATACTTCCCAGACATGGACAATTATTTTGTAGAATACTGCTGAGCCAAAAAAAGACTCTTTAGAAGCCATCAGTCTACACCCCTCCTTCTGGCATTCTCTCTGATCTTGCCCTCTGAGGCTTCATAGATCAAAGATATCTATATATTCTAGATTTCTTATTACATCTACTAGCCACCCAGGCCTCTATTCACCCCAGTTTTGGGACATGAAGAATTTGAAAGATTAACCTATAGCAGAGTACATGTGAGAGATTCTCAAAGTGCAGAGCAACAGGATCTGTAGAACTTCAAATATCCAAAAAAAGTATGTCAGCCACAGCTGAGATAAATTACCTCATCCTTCCTCACAAACAAATAGGAATTTTTTAACATTATGATTCCCCATCACATCATGCCACTTTCACACACCTGTTAGTCCCCTCTCTGATAATTATTTGTGTTTTGAACCTGTCTCTGAAGTGAGTCATTGTGTCTGTGTTGGCACAGAATTTTCAAACCTTTGCAAGCCAAAATAACCCCACCACTTTCCATTTTGTGGTTTGGATCTTTTAGTCTTGTATAACGAGTAATGTTGGTGGTTTTGGAGTTGTATGTTTTGAGCATCTCATTTTTGCTCAGTCTTTAAAAACCCACAAAATCTATTTATTGCCTGGTATGCTCTTCTGCCATGAACATTCTCTTCCAATATAATGTGCCAGTGGTGAGGCAGGAGGATTAATTTATATTTTGGTATAAATGTATATGGTATAATGGTATAAAGTCTCAGCTTTTTCCAGTTCTTTTATAGATTTTCTTCATTGTGGGATTGCTGCTTAATTGAATTCTGGTATTCATGTATGATTTTTGTCAACCCTGCTCTGAGTTTTTAGCTTGTTTCTTGATGGAAAGAACTAAAAGCATAGTTGAGCTGCTTAGATGTACCATTAAAAAGTGTGTCCCTTCAGGATGATGGGATATATACAGGTACTCTGAACTATGTAGCATACATGTATATTTTATCTGTGACTGAGATAGAACAGGACTGACCAGATGTTCTCTTGTCTCCTGTCAGACTATAAGAGTTTTGTTGTTAGATCTCTATGCTAATAGCATTTGTTTATATTCTCACTCTAGAGACATTGTTTCTATTTAGCACTTAAATTGACTTTGACATTAAAAACGATAAACTCCACCCTCAGTTTTTCCCTATTCTTTTTCATTTCCTCTGTTTTCTCCCAATGCTAGCTTCAGTTTAGACTAGCATCAAGCTCATGTGGTGCTCAGCAGAGTTACCTTTAAAGTTTCCTTTTTTAATTAAGTGTCTCTTTCTTCCAAATACATTAAAAACACTTTTATTCCCAGAAACGTCTGGCACCAAACCAAACTATATTTTCAGCAAGAGCAGGCCGTATTTTAAAACTGATTTCTCTGGGAAAATGAGTTTTTGAATTGAGCAAAAATTGCTTGGCTCTGTTTTCCAAACCATTGTCAAACAACCCTACAAACAAGCTCCTGAAAGATCAGTTTAGACTTTCTTTAATTTAAAAAGCAACAAAAATATAATTTTGTCTTTCTCTAGCAAAGGAAACTAGTGTACCACTGAAAGAAGCAAGTATTTTTATTTTTCCATGGAGGGACATTTGATAATGCAGAGGCACAGTTTCCCATTTCATGAGCCTTCATTTAAGAAGTTCCTTTTGACAATGAAGCAATGTGGTAAAAAGCAAAGAAAATTAAATTTGTTTTCTTCCAGGAATTTGCAGTGTGTACTTTTTATTTTTACGTTATCTTCTGCAAAAGTAACATGTTCAGTTTGAACTATAACAAAACAAGTGAATCCAAGGCTGATGTGAGACATTTAGCACAGAGGTGAAATTAGCCTTTTTCATGTAGAGGAAACTTGGTGCTTCAGTGCAGTTTGCTTCCTCTGGAGCTCCATTTATTTCTCTTTCTTTAGAAATCAATTCTGCATGTTTGTCCTGACTACAACTCCCACTGGAGTTCAGTGCTTATTAGTGCTGTGGAAAATTCTAATGCAGTTAATGTATCTTCACCTTAATGTATTTTTATTATTATAACATTAAATTAGAGAATTTTCTGTATTGTATCCGCTTTGACAAGTTGGTAGGCTCTTCTGATAGAGGAAGAAGGTGAAAGGTCATGATTAAGGCGCTATTTGAATTGTGGGATGATTGTCATATAATTGCGGTTGAGTCGCGGACAAGACATGGGAAATTGCGGAAAAGTAATAATGGGCCTATATTATTTGCAGTAACTTGGAAAATGCGCTCCCTCTGTCAGCCGTGCATGGGATTGACAGTGGAAGCTCCCAGTGTCAGCCACCTGGCTGATGGACGGGGCTCCTGCTGTCAGCCGTGCACGGGGCTGAGGGCCAGGGCTCCCACTGTCAGCGCCCATCTGATGGACGGGTTCCGCTGTCAGCCCCGCGCATGGGTAGACTCCTGCTGTCAGCTGCCAAACTGACAAAATTGCAGTGGAAACCTTATATTGCAGAATCCCCAATGTCTGCAATATAAGTAGGGCCTTAGTCATGATGTTGGTAATTCAATACTGTAGGTAAATGAAACCGATTTTTCAGGGTTTCTTCAATTGACAAAATATGAAGTTTTAATATCTACAGATCATTTAACAATATTATGCATAGCCAGAGTCAGTGCAGAGACTAGAAGGTAAAGTTACTAGAGTTTATTATTGCATTGTTAGATAGAGCTACTAGTTCTGTTGGACCAAAATGTATGCGATGCCCACCCAAGAATATAAAATATGGAATCAGAGACTAGACTAACTCAGTTTTTGAACTTTTCTGGCAAATGGGAATTTTGTAATTATTTTCCTTTTAGGAAGTATTTGTTGTCTTTATATAAGTTTTGCAAGGTGCTCAGATACCATTGGGGTGAGTTTGGAATACGTTTTTAGGAAGTTATAGTAGTGATGGTTGTAGCCATTAGGAAACATCAAAGCCAGTTAAAAACAACAATCTTCTGCATGCATAAAGTCAAATTAGCTGCCATGGTGCAAGGACATATTTTAGAAATATTAATTTACAGGTTCCAAAGTCTAGGGCCTGATTACCCACTGCCTCCCAATTGTGTATCTATTAATGATTTATTTAAGCTACAGTCTTGATCTTGTAAGTTAATTGATTGCCTGCTAATTTGAATTAACTAATAGAATTGTAAAGTGCAGTGTTGGTGTAGCCATGGCAGTCCTGGGACATTAGAGAGAGAAGATGAGTGAGGTAATATCTTTTAGTGGACCAACTTCTGTTGGTGAAAGAGGCAAGTTTTTGAGCTACACAGAGCTCTACCTGAAGAAGAGCTCTGTGTAGCTCAAAAGCTTGTCTCTTTCACCACAGAAGCTGGTCCAGTAAAAGATATTACCTCACCCACCTTGCCTAGACAGTTGTAAAAGTTAATCTAGATGCTCCAAAAACCTGTGTTCTAAGATACAAATGCTTATTTCTGGTCCCGATCTCTCCGTGTATTCCAAAGCTTGGGGCAGCTAGACAAGCATTTAAAGTTTTGTTAGTGAACTTAGGCTAATAGGTAAATTGATGAACTTGAGTTACAACAGAATCAGGTACTCTGGTCTAGATGAGGCCTTGCACCTGTGCAACTGGGTATAAAATGCTACTATTGTAATTTGGTAGCATATTACACCCTTTTTATGGTCACTTAAAAGTGATGTACACAAGGTGTGAAACAGTGGACATTCAAGCCCGGGGTGTTCATGTTGTTCCCAGTTGAGGGATGTTTGTAATTTGGCTGTAAGTAACACACATAAAATAGAGCAAATTGCATATATCCATCTTCAGGACAATAATGCAGTCCGTAGACACTACAGGTCCCACTTGGCTCCCTTGTATGCTGTGACCTGTTGTCTCCCTGGAGTGAACGTCCATATTAAAAATTAGGGTGTTTGTGGAAGTGTGCAGGCTGTACTTTAGCCAGCTCTCCTACACGTGATTTTTGTGAGTGTCAGTTGGAAATCCACAAGCACTCATTAGAAAGCTTTGACTGATATGAGTAGGAATTGTGCCCACATATTATGGCAAAATTGGGTTCTTTGTTTTAGATTTAAAATGCTTCAGTAGCAGTTTAAACTTTTGAAATTGCCATGTAGCTTATCTTAGACAAAGGGAATCCAAGATGACAACTGTGATATATGGGATTCTCATGGGGGGAAACTGAAAATTCCTGCCATTTTCCCATAGGATGGCTACAATTTACAGCTGATGGAAGTTGAGTTACACATCACTTACGTTTAGTTACTCATGCATTTTATTACTGTAACATATATGAATGGTGGCAGTAACTGAATAACAAACCTTACTCAGAGTAATAATACCCTGCTGGCATAAGTCATTATTAGCGAAATCAGAGAATTATCTCTTCGCCCACCTCCTCACCCCCAGTCTAATAGAATGATAAGTATAACTTTTTTCAGAGCATTGAGCTGTATCCCTTACATAAATGTGCTGGGAATTGCAGTTCAGACTGCATCAGGTAAACCACTAAAATCCTCATATAGGGAGTAAACAGGAGCCCCCCACTGTTACTACAGGCCCTGAGCTGTAGTAGAGGCAATGGAAGTGCTGTGGGACTGCATTGTTGGTGCAATATAAAAACTAACAATGTATCCCCAGAACTTTCACTAGAACTATTTCCTTATTGATCACCTCAGCCCATGCATTATTTGTGTGCAATCCCAATGAATCAAACCCCAGTTAACAGAAGGTAAGCTTGTTTCCCAGGATTTTCAGTGCTGTCTGGTGAGTCATGAAAGCTGGCAGAAACATCAACAACACTCTATAGTATGTTTGTGTGAGGGTTCTGGGGCATATACAGAACTGACTTAAATATCCTATCAAACAAAATGCTGTTTATCTGAAGGTGTCAAATGTCTCCTGAAACCTTTGGATAAGCAGGGTTGTATTGTACTTATTCAGACCAGTGCCTACACCTTGAGACCGTGCGCCATGTAATCTGACTCAATAACAATTATTGAAGCGTCTCTCTAAACAAACACTAGTAAACTTACACACCTACAAGGAAATACAGTAGTTCTTTTTCTTGGTAATGTTTTGAGACTATACAAATACCTGTAGTCTCTGTGTGATGCAGGTGATTTATGATAAATACCTAGCATGTACATACCTTTATGTGTATAGATAGATGGTATAAAGAGTTCCCCTTCAATTAATATTCTCCTTTTATGAAAACATTTAGATATTGTACTTCCCTTGAAGTACAGTCAGCCGCTAGAACTGTTGTCTGGCACCTTCTACATATGTTTATTGCTTTTTGTTTAATTCAGCTGCTAAATTCTTCACAGGAATTTCTCATAGGAATTTGACACATGCAGAAACTACACTTTCAAAGGAATCACAAATGGCTTCATTACTAAGGACCTGAAGCAGGTTCTTTCTGCTTTCTACCTTTCAGGACTATGTGGTGCAAGAGGAAAATATAGATGTGACCTGGAAAAAATAGGATTATTATTAAAAGTGGGCAGAGATGCAGCCTAGGGTGCAAAGGGAGCTTCAAGTAACAGATTAAAGCTAAATGCTGGTAGGAGGACTGGGAAATCCAAAACTTCTTAATCTGATACAGAGGGTTGATAAGATTCTGCTTTGACATTTGTGTTTGTCCACTTGTACTCATTTTATAACAAAGACTTTATTAACATTTCCTAATTTGGGACTGTTGTACAGATGAAATGCAATTTACAGGCATTAGGAAGTAAATATTTTAAATGATATGAAGAGAGATTATATAACAAGAGTATGGGGTTTAACATGGTTAAGAGTCGAAGTACACCAATCTTATATTAGCGAGTGCTCTCATAATGAGCCATCTGATGATGAGATTGTCGTGTAGTTGCAAACATGCACATATATGCATACATATAACTTAGAAAGTATATGTAGATGTTTCATAAATCCATGTCACCAGAATCCTGAAATTCATTTGAGTCTTATTTTTACTTAGACTCTCGTTCATATTTTTTTCTTTTAATTTAAAGAATTTTATAATCTAGATTTTGTTATGGAAAGGATTATAAAAAAAGTGAACATAAAGCCATGGAGAATAGACTGTAAGGAACAATGCAGAAATAGTTTCTAGGGGAAGGGTTCAACAGGGATGCCCCAGGCCTACCAGCTCCTCTTTTTTTGTCTCTACTCACTGCTCCTGTTTTTTTTCTCCTTTCTGCACCTAACATATATTTTTCTGAATGATGATGAACTAAAGGGACTTAGCTGTTCACCTCTCTGCCCCATACCTGAGTAATGTATATAAGTCCCAATTCATTAGAATCCAAACTTTCATTGTAAGTAGTAGAAAGCTGAGAATTATTAAGGTGCAAAGTTTAAGCCAATCTATCCAGGCACCAGGGAAGCACCCGCTTTCACAGTCTGCATGCGTTGTGGCTCTGATCATTCACCACTGAAGTCAATGAGGGGATTGCAATTGACTTCAAGGGGTGCAGGATCAGGCTTTGTGTGGGATTGTGTAGTTTACATCATGCACTGTTACCATCATTTCTCCACTCCTGGAATTCACCAGTACAATACACTGATACATTTATTGTATTGTGAGAATATTTTCAGTCAGCTGCACTGGCAAAAGAAAGTATCCATTGAGCATGTCTTGCCAGAGCAACAAATACAAAGTAGATAATTATCTTTAGATTCAAACATCCCATACAGCTAATCTATTCATTTAGGACCCAATTTCTACTAACTTACTCTGAGAATCTTGAGACACGAGGTTCTTGTAATATTTTGGGTTCCTCTCTCCTATATTGACTTCATTATTATAATTTTTTTTAATAGTTGGGTTTTCTTTGTGGAGTAAATTTTAATGCCCTTGGTTCAAAGCTCATGAAAGAAATGTTAGGGCCAGGCTTAATGCATGTGGGGCCTGTTATGAATTTCTCCACTCATCTGTCAATGGTCCTCATTCCTGACCTGCAGCAGACTCCCTGGTCCCATTCCTCCCCAGCAGAGACTGCCAGTTGTGCTATATAATGGTGGTTTTGTGTATTAACCGTCCTTTGCCATCTTTCCCCCTTTACCAGGTTTCTTGAGAATAGGCTTCCATAGCTTGGTTCTAAACTACCTCACACCCTGTTGTGAACAGAGATGCGCTGATGCTAAAATACTTGCTCTGTGATGGAGCTGTTGGGTGCTCTTAAGATGCCCATATAGATGTAGTTATACCAGCCTAACACGCGGTGATTTCATTTTTGGGAATACTGCCCCCCAGAAAGAGGTACTTACTGGATGAGCTCAGAGCCACACCCATTCAGTCTCATACTTGTCCCTCATTCCAAGTGGAACCTTTAAGGGGCATCGCTTCTGACAATGGAACATGCAAAGCAAAACACTTGCCATATCCAATCTCCTCTCTGTGTTTGAAGGAACATGACATTTTCTGCAATTGACTATTGTAGCCCATCTTTAACTGTAAAACCCTTATAAAAATTGCTGTATCAGTCCTTGATGCCTGGCTGTGAGAAAGAGCTGTGCAATTGTGGTGAGCTGTGCCGATCATGTAAGAATAATTCCATCCACAGCATGCTTTGATGACCTTGGTGGCATATTTTATACTGCAGTTTATGTGCATTGCTAACCATTTTGACTAATTAGATTTGATGTAGAGCCCCAGTCCCAGATTGTCCTGCAGTTATGCAATCAATAACTTTGGGAATTGTCTGGTCTTGTAAGTTTCGCATCGATCAAAGCAGCAAACTTCTTTAGTACTGATTTCCTTGCTGCTTTGGGAACTCTTCACCAGTAGACATGTACATTACCAAACAAACATT
The DNA here is from genome assembly GCF_015237465.2 of Chelonia mydas. NCBI lineage: Eukaryota > Metazoa > Chordata > Testudines > Cheloniidae > Chelonia > Chelonia mydas. The sequence goes on along the minus strand of NC_057851.1, from coordinate 145,446,633 downwards.
TTGTAACCTGGAATTTTCTGTGAACATTTACATCCTTGTACGTTGTCTCCCAGAAAGCATGTGTATTAGTAATGAAGGATTTTAGAATTGTAAAACTGATATAAGACAATCCAAGCATGCTCCAGAATGTTTTGTATTGAAAGAGGATGAAAAAGCTGATTACCTGAGGATTTTGGAGAGCTAGCTCTGGATTTCTTTTTCTTTTTTCTTTCTTTCTTTCTTTTTTTTTTTTTTAAGTGTTTCAAAGAGGAGCAAAACTCCTCAGAGTGAATGCCAGACCAGACAACGCTCAAAGCAAATGTAAAGTTGAAACTGTTATGCTTTGTATTTATTTCTTAGTTTGTTTCCTTTAAAATATATATGTTAAACAAGAAAAAAAGATATATATTTACAGTGTTGAAAACTAGAAGTGCACCCCTACAAGGTGATATGGATGTGATTTTAGGAATAAAGTGATCTTTTGTGCTTAATCTCTCGTCTGGAGTTTTCTTGAAAATAATGACCAGTTTTGACAAATAGAATCTGGTGCTGTTACATGTTGCTTCTGTGAATGGAGATAGTCGGGCAGAGTTGGGCAGAATTCCAAATTAATGGCAAGGCCCGTTTTGGCATATAACACAAAATACAAGTATTCTGTTATCAAAGTGTGAATCTCTGAAGCCAATGGGAATGTTGAGTTCAATAGCTGTAGTACACAGTCTCAGTGCACTTTTGCTTTTATTGCCAGAACATACCGTTGTTGTCTCTGGAGGGAAAATGTGTGAGAACAATGCAGAAGAAACTGAGATTATGTTCTATATTTTACAAAAGAATATTCTATATTTTACCAAAAAAAAAAAAGAGAGAGAGAACATTTTCAAATATGGGTACCTAAATGTTGGACCTAAATAAAAATGGTTTGCGTTTTCAGAGGTGACAGTTATCCTGGACCACTGTAAAAATTGTTGGGTGTTCAGAACTTCAGAAAATCAGGCCAGTTTAATCTGCAGCCCTAAACAGGGCTTTAACTGCCTAACTTTAGCAACCCCAGATATAAAAATTCTGGTTTGTGTGCTTTGAATGGATTTCAAAGTGTCCTTTGTCTGATAGCAACTAATGCTCTAGCATCAGTGTTTAATTCCATGTATCTTATGTCAGTGGTGGCTCTCTGTGTATGGAGAACTCAAGAGTTTTACTGGTTGTGGTGTGCTTTGCTAGTTTTTTTATCTTCTCTTCTTGTATACAAATGTGCAAACCCTGTTGCCTAGATAGTGCAGGGCTCAGACTGAGGGGGAAAAGATAAGTGATGTTACTCTCCCAAAATCTGCACACAACCAGGGCTCCACCAACATCACTTATGTTCCAGTTGGGAGTAGAAATTGATGATGGAGTCTGGTATTTTCTTTGGTGCAGTCTTGTTTATTTATAAGGAATGTACGAAGTCTTGCTTCTCCAAATGCAGCAGAAACCAACAGCAAAAGGAGTAGATTCTTAACTTACAGGCCCATACTTCTTTTCAGCCAGCATTCTTGACTTGGGTGAGGGATTTTGATTAATTAATCCTTACAGTTATGTTTGTTGAAGTCTGTGTTCACACCCATCAATCTCAAAAACGTTTTAATGCAACTCATAACAAGGTTTCACCCAGCTCATACAATGTAATGCTGCCCATCGCAAGTATCGTATACATGAATATTAGCAGACAGAGTACCAAAAATATCCTTCAGTATGAAAGGAGGAAGAAACCTAAAGAAGGACAGTGCTGAGGAGAATGTACTTAATTTCTCACTGCTCTGGGAAGATCCCAGCTTGCTCTAGTAGTCTCACCAAGGTCTTTATAGTGGTAAGATCACCATCTACTGGTAGGGATCCAAACAGAAAATACAGGGGAAATGCAGCTAAGTTATCAAATGACAGCACAGTTGAGAGGTCAGCTTTGAAACTCTAGCCTGGAGCCTTCTTCCAAAGTTTGATTGTAATTCTAAAGGACAGACTCACCTCTTTTAATCAGTGGTGGTTTAAGCTTGTAACAACATCATGACAGGTCCTTTGAATCCCATTTGGAAAGGCTAAATGGTACAGATCTTGTTGGAAACATAATTTTACCTTCACAATATAGAACAAAATTCACATAAACAGGGAACATTTTTGGTTTCAAATTCATTTTGTAGCTCACCCTCTATTAGTTGCCGATTAAGTACCCCTGTGAGCTGTACTAAAGAAATTAATATCTTTCAGGAGAGCAATAACAGGGGCTATGGCTGCATCACAGCTCAAGGCAGGATCAAGAAACCATCCATATAAAGATCTTAGCCTGTCTCCTATTTTCCTGAGTCCCTCTCCTCCCCCCAATATACAGTGCTCCCAGAAAAGAAAATGTGTCCATCTTCCCCATGACTTTCTAAAAGTCAGCAATAGAGTGCCATGGACATAGAGAGAGGCAGAGTCCTAGGGGGCCTTTAACAAACAGCAGGCACACCACAGGAATATCTCTGGGTGAAAAGCAATCACTGGGCAGTTGCCTATGTCTAGCAGATACAGAATTAACTACAATATCAACCTGCAGAGAAGATTTTTCTTTGTTTCTTTTGATTTCTACTTGTTTTACTGAGACATTCAGGGAGAAACAGAAGAAATACACAGATTCTCTGTTCCACCAGCCACAAGATGTCTGACTACTGCATGGGTTTCTTCCTGGCCTGCAGAAACAACTCCTGCACAGCAACAGTACACAGATCAAAGCTTTGACTGAAGTATTAACAGAACCTTGCACATCTGTAGTGCCTTTCAGTCTCAAAGTGTCTCAAAGTGCTCTCTGAATATTAAACTTCAGAAGACCTGGGTGAGGTAGGCAAATAGTATGGGGCTGCTTGACTTAACACTGAAATACAGCTATCCCTTGGACTGAATCTGTTCAGCAGTGTAAAGCAACATTGAGGAAGTGCAGGTGAATGCTGTACTTCTGTAAACTGGTAAACAGTGGCCACTTTCAGTGAAGAGGTAGCTGCATTTTGGTGGTGGGAAAAATTATTCCTTTGTATGTCTAGAGCCAAGTTTCAAGGTGAAGCATATGCAGGTGCACACATACATTTGTTCAGACCTGGCATGCACAAGTGGGCAAGAGCAAATCAGGTGTATACACATATGGTCTGTTGTGAGTGTGGTTTTGGTATTTGGACTTCTAAATTACGTAGATGATTCCTACAACTGTGAACTTTGAATATCTGGCCTGTTGTTTATAAATTATAAACTTTGTTGAGGATGGCAGCATCACTGGACTAAAGCCACTATATAGAAGTAAATGTCTTTCATCATCACGTAATCCCAGACACCCAGTTCTGGGTACTTCACATAAGGCAGAGCCCAGGCTGCATTCTGAAGTTTCCAGCTGAGCAGACATCCTGATTTCATAAGAGACAATGTCTGTGAGAGTGCGTGCGTGCGTGCAAGCAGAAGGTGCACATACCATAGTGATGGGTGCTCTATAAGAACCTAACTAGAAGACAGAGGAATGGGAAGCTACCCAGGACAAGACTGAGGCTCTAAGAAGCTTTATAAGTCCATTCAGTTTAATGAGGCTGTAAACTATCAATGCATCATTGAGATGCATTAACATAATTCATGTCAGTGTCAGGAACTGGAAGATGTCTTGTTTTCTAACCACTTCATAATCTAAATATATTAGACTGTCCATAAGTAATTGTAATATAGCACAAATAGATGCACCTCTGGCCTGTGTTTTTCTTAGCAGAATACTCTTTTCTGGAATATTGCACAAAAATTGTTCTATTATAGACTGCTGGGAGAAAACTGTTTTTACTAGTTAGAGACCTATCAGCTCTTCTAGCCTCCTGTCCTGAGGAACTAGTGCAGGATTGTTTCTTTCATTGCCTTGCCCCACACAGTTTGAAATGGCCAACATAATGGAGCTTACACCTCTTCCTTTAGGAGACACTTTCACATCCTAACATATCTCACCTTTAGTAAATGTTTCCTGATAACCGTCTATTAATGTAAAGGAAAAACTATGTTAAGGAGATTGGGCCACATTCTAGCCTGGTTCCGTGTAAGGAATCAATAGGAGTCTGTCACAAATGTCCAAGTTAGACTATGGTCTTACTTGTGTTTCCCTGCTTATTGGTATCAGTATTAAATAATAGCCCCAGGTAGACTTGGAAGTGAATAATATGAAAATGGAAATGAATACTTTTGTTGCTGGTACATAAGTTTTCTCCAGATGAAATCCACTGAGAGGATGCTGTGGCATTGGCTTGCTCGCTCTATACAAGGAAGTGATGTCTTTGCAACTCAGCCAGTTAGAAGAAATGTGCTTTTCAGATGATTGTGAAGGACACAGTGGTGTGGGTAGAAGGAAACCCCCATAAAATCACAGCTTCTGCTGTCATTGTGTCCTTACAGTTCTTCAGGGGCTTATACATACTTAAAAGCTTTCTCCCATGGATAGTGGTATTACTGAAAGCTGGACAGGATGGAAAATGTCCTCTTCTGGATGCTATGGTAACCCTCATCCTAAGGACTTCCCATCAGTAGAAGTACTGTTCTCTGATCCCAGACATCCCCATCCCCCTGTGACTGGAGGCCACCAGAAGTAACAGGATGGAGTAGACTAAATACAGGCTTGAAGGTCAGCTTTTTAAAAGGTAGCTAGAGAAGATTTTTGTGGCTGTTACACTCTGGTGGTGCTAATGCCCCAAAATTAAACCAATCTGTGAGCACATCATTCCCTCAACTCTTGTGGTCTTGGAAGCAATGGCCCAAGCATAAACAAATGAGCCTAGACTCTAAAATACTAATTCCCCATTACCTTTTCCTTATCTGTTCAGACCTATCCCAGACCCTGTGACTCACTGCAAGAAATCCAGTGCTCTTCATGCATTTGTGGAGATGAGGTTTGACTGACTGTTAATGTTCAAGAATTTTATCTCTTTACATTGAGTTCACAAATAATCTGTTTCATTGATGATGATGGGCCAGCAGTTGTGGTTCCCTGCACATGGCTGGAGTGATTAAATCCTCTTCTCACAGAGAGAGATTGCTGTTCCATTCATGCCTGTATTAATACTGGCAACCTCTGTCACATAAACACCTGCTTCATGTTCACTTGTATGCCAGGATATTTTCTTTTTCCTTTTCTAACTTATTTACTTTGAAAATGACTCCCCTGTGGTAGCTTATCACAGGGGAACAGCTATGCCAACAGGCACAAACTATTTTATCTTGGCTGTTAGAAGGTGGGATGGCGAGGAAAGACCCTCTGCCATCCTTCAGAGAACGATCCCTTAGTCTTATGAGCTTCTGCAAATCCAAGCTCATTGCATGTGGAAGAGTTGTAAGGGAGCTTGGCTGGTCATTTTAGATTAGGTTGGCATGATACATAATCAGAATGACACTCTAGTGATGGTTGTAAAGGCCTTTTATTGAGTTAGGGAGTTAAGGCTGAAAGGAGCTGATGCAACACAAGCATCCCTGCACTGATCTGTGTTTAATAAGCTTGTTCTCACTAGCGATGAGCAAATCTCAAGTGATATGATGGTTCTGTTCAGTTTGAAATTCTTGTCTGAGCATCCAGCACAAACTGTCCAAATTTTTTTCAAGTTCATCTTGGATTATAGATTGTTGTCTCAGTCAGATGTGACCAAACTTCAGCCTGCAGCAAAATTTGGGTCATGTCAACACTCATTTTTAATGAAGATTTTGGAGACAGCAGGTGCCAGCACTCATTGCTGTGTGGAGCCATGTGGAGCCCACATTCCATGCTGGGCTTTGTATTCCCCACAGGTCCCATCTCCATGTGAAAGGTGAGGTAGCGGCAATCTGGTTGTACTTTGCCAACTCTGAGTAGCCGCCTGAAGCCTAGCAAGTTTCCAGTTTAGCCTCCCGTTGATAGAGTTTGGGGAGATCCATAATTTAAGTGGCATCTCCATCTTATGGCAAAGTTACTACTGATGAGTTCTGTCCCTCAGAAAACACTATATAGACATTAGACAACAGTCCCCATATGAATTCTACTTCTGGGAGCCTAGAACAGCAGCCTTCACCATAATTTTCTTTCTTTGCGTGCAAATTAAATTGCCCATGTTTCTTGAGTGATTCTGACTTTGAGGCTGACAGGCAGGTCATGTAATGTTAGCTAGTTTTCCCAAGGGGAATAATTTTATTCACCTGTCTCCTGCTCAACCATGTCCCTACTTTCTTTCCCCTTCTCTTCCACAGGCACGTGACTTAAGTGCAGCACAGACACTGTTAACAAAAAGAAATCCTTTGTGTAATGGATTTTTTTTATCATGAAAGCTAAAATATTTAGGTTTTTAGCTCACTTAGTATTGTCATCTGCCAAAATGATCAGACAGATGACACTAGACAGATGACAATACTAATCCTACAGCAACTTCTCAAGGGAGAGTCTTATTGTAAAAATTGACATATATTGTACCAGGGTGCACATAATGCATTTAGGAGTGCTGCAATTTGCTGCTTCACACAGTTTGGTGCATCTCTAGGTCTTAATTACTCTTGTGTCAGAGTTTCCGCTAATCTCTGCCATCTCCAAGTTTGGGTTCTGGTAAAATTAGCAGATCCTTTATGTCAGCCCTCACTATTGGCGCTGTTGAGATGGTGATTGATAAGGAAAGGCACAGATGTTTGCTTAATGGTTATTTTTCCAGGGCCTTCTGTCAGAGCTGCTGGCAGGGGGAGGAGGGAGAGTTGCCTTGGATAGTGCCAATTCATTTTCTCTGAGTGATAGGCAGGTAAAGCAATGTCATTGCAAAGTCAAGGTTGTGTAGCTTGTCTCCACTAACTCATTTTACACCATCCACGAAGCTGTTGTTGCCTGCTTTATCACCCAGTCTATTGCAAATGCAAAGAGTAATTGATGATAATACACACCCTTGTCTAACTCCAGTCACCGTTTCGAACCACTTACCCAGGCCTATATCCAATCTTACTGCACATCTTCTTCCATCATATAAACACCTTGGTATGTTGATCAGATACATCAGAGGTAGAACAGGAAGCAGCAAAAATTGGATTGAGAGTAAATGCAGAGAAAACCAAAATTATGAAGGTGCAAAGGCATACCTGGATAGAAAAAAAATCAAACAGGTAGAAGAAGTTCTGCTATGTGGGGAGTGTGATGACATCTGAAGATATTCATGTAAGATTAGGGAAAGCAAACACCACTTCTGGAAGGATGAACAATGTCTGGTCAAACATCAGTCTGCATACCAAACTAACAGTCATGTGACTGTAGTGAGCACACTACTGTTTGGAGGTAACACCTGGCCGATGACGGTGGCTAACAAATTGATTTGAAGGCTGCCCATCACAGATCCTGAGGAAGATATTATGCAGTTAATGAAAAGACAAAATGTGAGAGTAAGGAAGTTGACAGAGCAGAACATGTTAGAAAGTATCATCAAAGAAAGAAGGCTCAGGTAGTTGGGACACATACCTTGTATGGAACATGGGAGGACATGCTAAGCACATATTGAAAGTGAGGAAGGCCAAGAAAAAACTGGCACAAGACAGTGAGAGAGGGTATTGAATGTGCTAGCATCACTTAGAAAGAATTACCACAACTAGCAAATGATCATAATAAATGGAAAAAATGGACTGCCCAATGTGTCACTTGCTCAGGAAGGACTAAGGTCGAAGTAAGTTAGATAGGTTGGTGCAAATCACAGAGCAAATGGTGCGAGTTCATAAACTTACAGAACTGCATCCAGAAAGAACAGAGCAGAGTTGCTGCCTCATAGGAGCATAAGATTTTCCCAACCACATCAGTCCATTGGTCTAACCAGTCTGGTATCTTGTCTCTGGCAATGACCAATGCCTGATGCTTCAGAGGAAAGTGCAAGATCCAGCTTTCATCCAGACCACACCACATGATCCATTGTCCACAGCCAAGCTCTACGATACAACCGCATTTGCTCCAACCCCCCAGACAGAGACAAACACCTACAAGATCTCTATCAAGCATTCTTACAACTATAATACCCACCTGCTGAAGTGAAGAAACAGATTGACAGAGCCAGAAGAGTACCCAGAAGTCACCTACTACAGGACAGGCCCAACAAAGAAAATAACAGAACGCCACTAGCCATCACCTTCAGCCCCCAACTAAAACCTCTCCAACGCATCATCAAGGATCTACAACCTATCCTGAAGGACGACCCACCACTCTCACAGATCTTGGGAGACAGGCCAGTCCTTGCTTACAGACAGCCCCCCAACCTGAAGCAAATACTCACCAGCAACCACACAACAGAACCACTAACCCAGGAACGCATCCTTGCAACAAAGCCCGTTGCCAACTGTGTCCACATATCTATTCAGGGGACACCATCATAGGGCCTAATCACATCAGCCACACTATCAGAGGCTCGTTCAGCTGCACATCTATCAATGTGATATGTGCCAGCAATGCCCCTCTGCCATGTGCATTGGCCAAACTGGACAGTCTCTACGTAAAAGAATAAATGGACACAAATCAGACATCAAGAATTATAAAATTCAAAAACCAGTTGGAGAACACTTCAGTCTCTTTGGTCACTCGATTACAGACCTAAAAGTTGCAATTCTTCAACAAAAAAACTTCAGAAACAGACTCCAATGAGAGACTGCTGAATTGGAATTAATTTGCAAACTGGATACAATTAACTTAGGCTTGAATAGAGACTGGGAGTGGATGGGTCATTACACAAAGTAAAACTATTTCCCCATATTTATTCCACCCCCCACCGTTCCTCAGACGTTCTTGTCAACTGCTGGAAATGGCCCACCTTGATTATCACTACAAAAGGTGTCCCCCCCCTCCCCCGCTCTCCTGCTGGTAATATCTCACCTTAAGTGATCACTCTCGTTACAATGTGTATGGAAACACCCATTGTTTCATGTTCTCTATGTATATAAATCTCCCCACTGTATTTTCCACTGAATGCATCAGATGAAGTGAGCTGTAGCTCACGAAAGCTTATGCTCAAATAAATTTGTTAGTCTCTAAGGTGCCACAAGTACTCCTTTTCTTTTTGCGAATACAGACTAACACGGCTGCTACTCTGGAACCTGCAGATTCCTGTAACGTACCTGGCCTATTGTCCAGTACTGCCAATGAGCGGGAGGGATGTCAGGGGCAATCCCCTACAGAATAGGGGGAGCAAAGAGAGATCTGTGTTTATACTTAAATATAGCTTAAGATATATAGATATCATGGTGATGGGCATAGTATAAAAATATTAAATAAGCAGAAATGCCTCTTTTACCTCCTCAAGGAATCAATTGATGCCATGAAGCATGAGCTCTGCTGACCATTTTATTAGCATGCTTAACTGCAATTATTAGTGGTCATAAAACTTGGTTGCAGTCTGAGGAACTGAGGTGACTGTGCTCCTGTGGTTTCAGTTGGGGAACAGAGGCATCAGTCTGGACTGTAGTGGGCTGTTCATTGTGTTTCATGCATTACTTGTTGTGGCCACATGTTGAGTTGCTTTTAGCACACATGCAAACTTTGATCTTCCATATATTTGTTTTTTCCTGGCATTAAGATTTATTCTGTGACCTGTGTAGGAAGCACACAGCCCTAGCTGGGAACTGCCTGAGCTTTGCTGATTCATGCCGTATGTTGACTTATTCTGAGATACATTTTTTCTTGATTTCTCTGATATATTCAACATCACAATCCCCATATGGTATTTTGTAGCTGCTGCTTTGAGTATTCCAGCAGGAGTTTATCTTTTGCTTTTCAAACATTTTTCACAGGGAATATCCTTAGCAAATCAGTGTTGTGTGCCTGGTTCATTTAATTATCCCCTAGTTATAAATGCATTGGGGTGCTGTGTTAAATTGCTGAGAGTTTTTAAAGTTGAATATTTGAGCAATGAGAAGCTGTGGAAACATCAAAGAATGAAAAGAAGGCATCAAACACTGAACAGGAGCATTCTAAACCAAAGTTATCCCAAACGGGCTGCTTAGTCGTCCCATTAATACAGCTGTCTGTGAGGCTAGCAGACCAGGTGCCAGCTCATGCCACTGTACCCATGTCTCATGTGAACACTGACAAATGCGTCTCTGGAATCAGTCTGGCTCACCTGTGTGTTAGTATCGTTAAAATAGGTATTAGCATTATAAAAATGTGTTTAGGGTTCAGTCTTTATTAAACGATTGCATTCATCTCATTTGCAACATGTGTATCTCATGTTATGTGATAATATTTGAGCATTTATATTGTAAGCCTCTGTAACTGTGTAAATCACCAGACAGGAGAGAGACATTGGCTGTGTGAAATGCGGTCTCCAACAGATGGTGTTACGTCCTGTCCAACAGGGAAGACCCATCAACACCAGACAAAGTATTGTGGAACATTAAAGAGGGCAAAAGACTTTGTTGATTACTCTTCCCTCCCCACCATGAAAACAAGTCAAGCAAGTGAATCACTCACATCAGCTGAGTTTGCAGCTCAAAGCACACAGGGGGAAGGGAATAAAAACCCCTAACAAGAAGGAATTGCATCTCTATGCTGCTTGGACTCTGGAAGGGCAAGGTTTTCTAGGAATAAGTAGGGTGACCAGATGTCCCGATTTTATAGGGATAGTCCTGATATTTGGGGCTTTTTCTTCTATAGGTGCCAATTACTCCCCACCCCCGTTCCGATTTTACACACTTGCTATCTGGTCACCCTAGGCATAAGCAAGGACATATAGAGATTGCTTATTATAGAAGCTTCTGTTACCTTTTGAAATTTAAGATTAGATGTCATTTGTGTGTGCATGTTCACCCGCTTAAACCTTGTAAATGATTCTCTTATTTCCTTTTCCTATATAATACATCTTTAGATAGTTTATTATAGGATTGGCTACAAGCGTTGTCCTTGGTGTGAGATCTAAAGTGCAATTGACCTGGGGTAAGTGACTGGTCCTTTGAGACTGGGAATAACATGAATATTGCTGTGATCCTTTGTGTAAGAGACCATCTATCACAAAGGTAAGCTTACCTGGGTGGCAAAACAGATCAGAGTACCCAATGGAACTGTCTGTGACTCCATGTTATGGCTGCGATAGTGCATGAGGAGTTGATAATTGGTGATATCTAAGTATAGCACTCCCAACCAATTTGGGGCTTGTGTCCTAGTTCTTAACAGTCTGCCCTGAGGTTGATACTCATGCCCTTGAGCCACTGCAGGACAGCTTGTCACTGCCACGCAGATTTCCTCAGCAAAACTTGGGGAATCATAGTAAAAAGGCTCCCCAGTGAAGTGACTAGCAAATCTTTTAGTTTAGGATACTTACAGCATGATACACGCTTAAGAATAATGTGCAGATATTCTATAATGGAGACCTTAGAAATACCTAAGAGATTGATTTACAGTGCCACCCACACAAGATGAAAATAATGGGGTATCTGAAGTACACTGTCAAATTTAGGAGCTTAAAAGATTTTTAATAAAGGAAAACATCATTTCAAATATAATTCCTTGTAATATGGTAATAAAAAGTTCTCTTCACAAACCTGGGCATTTGCCTGCTGGCTCACTGAGTCCATCCTGAAGAACACATGGTTCTTTGCTAGATCATGCTGTAACAACATGACCTCATGCTATTTATTCTAGTAGAGGAGGGAGCATACACAGGCCTGCTTTAAGCTGATCCAGCAGCATCCTATAAAGGCAGCAATTCATACTGATGAGTTCCAAGACAAAGGCATTCAAGGAAAGATAGACCAACTAAGGCACTTCGGATGGGAAGGGAGCATTGAGATAGTGCAGTGACTTTTCACTACTAGAGACAGGGTTTAACCCAACTTAGACCACAATGAAAAATGAGTTTACTGGTTCATCCAGTAAATAATTAATAGACATATCACAATACAGCATGGTATGGTTTGAGGTATCTGCTCAGGATGGGAATTACAGGGGCATATGGTTGCCAGCATGAGGACTAGAAAATTTCTCCTGTTTTTTTTAAAGTTATTAAAGGGAATACATTTGATGCCTTATATAATGGAATCACTGATGTCAACAAACAGCACAATGAGAGAGGTCACCATGTAGGTTGTCAGGCAATACGATACGGCATATCAGCAATGATAAAACATCGTAAGAAAGAAATGACAGCATGAGAAAAATTGTTTTGCATCGCACGTTGTTTTCTAGGCAATCCTGGAATGGGATAGCATCCAAATAAACCAGGAGCCTCCTGCAGAAATTGGGATTGTTGGTGGGCATACAAGTGTTGCAGGTCAGGAATGAGGTATCGCCTCAGAGCTAGGCTACTTGCATAGTCACAGCCCATACTTTCTCTGTCAGTCCTTCCGTTTTCTAAAACACCACATGAATAAAAGAACAAAATAAAAACAAGGGTCTAGTGAAAGACGGTATCGGAGGGTCTCTTCTGGAATAGTCGGTTGATTATAGGTATTGCACTTGTCACCACTGTTATACAAGCCTATACAAATGAAACATTTCACACACCTTTCTTGACAAGTAGGGATACAGCTGTATGAATAAATTAATTTATGGGGAGAGGGCTTTGTATGAGTCAGCTCCCCAAGTCTCACAGATGACTGGCAAAATATCTATCACAGATGTAACAAGGCAGCTCAAACCAGCAGAGACCATGCTTTATATTTACCCACAATTCCTCCCCCCATATAAATCACAGAGTTTGGTGGTGAAGTTGCACAAATGTGATCTATTGTAAATCCTGAGTTTTATAGTAAAGGTACGCAGTAAGCTCCACTGTATTACACACTAAATCATGGAGTTTTATCAAAGAAGTTGCAATATCAGCCGCTTGCCTGCATTGTAAGTATTTATGGGGAGCATCTATCAGTGATAGATAAGGTCAGCTCACTACTGCTGCTGCCGCCACTGCCCAGAAATGGAGAGGGCAGTGATTGCTCAGAATTTCTCCCACATGCTCTTTGTTTCCCCATGTCATGTGGGAAACTAACCCTGGCAAAAGTGATGAGAGGAGCAGAACAGTCATTGTGAAGTCCCAGGGGCTTTTGAGGGATGCGTCTGATCTCATTGTAACTGCATCATTGTTTTGTTTCTATTCCATTTAATCTTAGTGAAACCTGTTATGTGGTTTACTGTCAAGGCACTCAGATGGAGATGGATTTGATAGGTGGGATAAGGGTGCAACTTAAAAGGATATGAAGAATCAACACAGTGCAGAAATGTCTATAGTGTAGAAATAAACAAAATATTTGAAAATAAAGACTACTGTGACAAAGGAGGAAATGCCACCATCCTGACAAAAGGCACAACTGCACTGTTCCAGGGTCCAGATATAGCAGAGTATGTACAGTTTATAGAAAAGGTCTCAGATCCTAGGAGCAGTGGGTAGAGATCCACTTGCAAGCCTTAAACCACCGGGTGGGTATTTAAAGTAATTAAGACCAAAGAAACAGTAGGAAGAGACTGCTGAACAAGAGACTGTGGTGCTCAAATATCCATGACACAAGCTGAGGTTATTATACTGAGTCAGTTGGGGGGTTAATCTTTACGGGTGGGTGACAGAGGTGGCTGCTTAGCAGATGCCATCAAAGCAGGAAAGAGAACATAGTCTTCTACCTTTCCCTGTTCCTTCAGTAAAAAAATACTGATATATATGCCATCTGTATAGCACCTCCTTTTCTCCCCCCACCAATGGGCATGGGGTCCTGCACTAATATTTTAAAATATAATACAATTAAATATTGGCATAAAACAAACAATGCATAAGAAAAAATACTTTAAAAGCTCAACACTGTGGCTTAAAAATATGGTCTTCATTGCTCACAGTTTAACCACTGACAGCCTAGCACCTTTAATTCCAAGACATGCCCCAGAACCCTTTGTACCAGAAGCAAACCACTGTAGAAACATTAATTAATGAAACCCTGTGATATTCTGTAAATCAGTATAATTTTCCCATCGTCATCTTCATCATATTATTATTATTACTATTTTATTTTAAATCACCCAAAAATGTACTAAGTACCTGGACAACGCAAATCATATTACATGTCCCTGCCTCAAAAAGTTTGCAATCTAATCTCAGTCATGAGGTCATAGAGGGAGTAGCAAAGTAGTAGGTAAGTGCTAGGGAAGGAAGGATTGGGGGAAAACAGTAAGATCATAGTTAGTCAACAAGCACTAATAATGAAAAATAAATGTATGTCTTTGAGGCTATGTTACAGTCTGGGTCACTGAGTTGTACAAAAATTAAATGACTTACTGAAAGATCTCTTAGGCGACAACAGGAATCACAAAAAACACCAGTTCCCTGCATAATATCCTGATATGATTTCAGTTTCAAATCTAAGGAAAGCAGCCAGTCCTCACAGTGTTGGGTTGGCCCTGCATACAGATTTTCTTCAGCTCACTGACAATTTAGCTTACTTAGCTGGGATGTTGAATTTTTTTTTCATTCATATCTAGAGGTAAAACAGATTATGATGGCTGCCTTTCAAATAATATGTCGGTGGTTCAATTTCTGTTTCTTCTGAATGTCCCTTATAACAAAATGTCCCACTACAACAGGACTTTGACTCTACTAAGGAAACAATGAAGATATTTAAAGTAAGGCTGTATCACGAGTGAAATGCTCAGCCTGGGATTATGCTTCCCCAGAAAACAGTCCAAATCTGCCCTGTTCAGGAGATGGGAACTGGAAGCCAACAGCAGGCTGGTAAGGGATGTCTGTGGTGTTGTGTGACCCTGCTGAGGTAGAGGGTCGGGGGTAGGGTGTTGCTGCTCAGAGCAGGGCATATACCGTATGTATATTCCTGCCATCTCTGCTCCCACATCCCCCCCACACTCCCGGCCCTTTCCATTGCTCTCCTGGCTGATCCTTTTATTGCACACACAACCACTTCATCTGTTGAACTGTTCCTTTGGCAGAGCATATGCCAGAGACTAGGTTCTCCCAGGAAAATGGCTGCCATCTGATTTATCGAGGAGAAATGAATATCGATATCCCAAGATGAGGGCAAAGTATTTTCCCGTGAGCAGCATTGCTCAGTTTGTTCAGTGAAACTTGACTGACCAGGTCTTTAGGGCTGTAATTACCAAATTCATGACTGCCTGAGACTTTGCAAGAAGATTCATAACTGGCAAATGTGCCCATTCATTCATTAAAAGAAAGAGGGAGCTTAGCACAGTAACTGTCATCACAGCTAGGATGGGATGGCAACTGCTAGTGTTATTAACAACTGGTAAAAATATGGACTTGGAATAACTGCAGTGAGGCTAGTGTTCATTAATGCCTGAAGCTAGAAAAACCAAGAACATAATACCACCCTTTTGTATTTCTTTCATCTTCTGTTAGGTCAACTAATCTACCAACCAACATGAGGGCCTATAGGTGGAAGTATCTGGACTTTGAGAAAGAGGCAGCAAGGTCTGATGGTCTAAGCCAAGAAACTGAAGCCAGGAAGTCCTGAATCCTAATCTTACTTTTGCCATAGACTAACACTGCACGGGCGCAGGCAGGTTACTGATGCTCTCTCTGAGTTAAATTTTCAAAAGGTTTGAACCCAGGCTTCCCCTCTGGTAGGAGAAGCACCTGCAAAGAGAACTGAAGGAGCAAAGCAACATATTTGCATGTCTAACTACAGACTGGTACTTGCAATAGGGTAGTTAGAGGGTCAAGTACAATTTGTGGGTTCCATATAATTGCAGATGCAAAAATACCAGCTCGTGTTTTGCAGATACAAATTATACTTGTCAAAGGGAGGGAACCATTTTGAAAATTTGGCCCCATACCTGAATTTTGCCATCTGTGAAAGGCAGCTTGTGTATCTATCTTGGTTTTCTAAGCTATCTGTCAATTAGTCATTTAAACATCACTGGAAGGGCAGCTATTTAAAGACTGGTTAAAAAGGTCAGTCCAGTGTCTTGAGATCATTCGATTGGGCAGTTAGCACTTCTATGAGCCCCAGCAAAGTCATAGTGCAGCAGATAATGGAGCTGACCCCACCTATGAACAAAAACCCCTGTATAAGTCTGGCTGTGTCCTTCCATAGGCATTCTTTAGTCTCTTTTGTTGCAAGTGACAATCATAAGTGGCATGGAGAGGGACTTTTGCCACCCAGCCAATGATTGGGATTGAGGGAGAAGAGTGTTTTTCACTCTAAACATGGCTAGATGGAGGATTCTTCATTCTGAACATGTTTGTGGGGTAAGGGTTTCTTAGGCCATGCTGTGGGACTGGCTGGAGAATTAGGAAAGGAAGGAGAGAAGAAAGGAGAGGAGGAGAAGGACAAAGGGAAATATGCAAGAAGGAGAGAGATTATGGTGAGGGGGAGCAGTATAGACCCCTAATATAGAGTGAGGCAAAGAGATCTGGAGAGAAGTAAATAGGGAAAATGGCAACTGGAAGTTGACTAGGAAACCAGTTTTTTCCTCCAACTCTTGCAAAAAGTGGATTTTTAATGAGCACAGGCAGTCAGGGTCTCGATTTTTTGTGTCATTAGGAAATAAAGAGAAAAATGAGAAGCTGCAGCAAAAAGTGAACGCCAGGAAGGCAAAGAGCACAGAAGCCCAATTTGGCAGCTATACAAAAGTATGAGAGAAAGTGAACGTAAAAGAGAATTAAAAAACAAAATAAGCTAGAGGAAAACTACACACAGCAAAAGAGGCAGCCCATTTCAGAAACAAGGATGACCGAATAAACGTGGAGAAACCGAGAGATTTAGAGTAAGTTACTTTTAAAAAATTATTTTATGGACATTTCCTTCCAAAGTATTATGCTTCCTTTATATGTATGTGATTTACAGTCCTTCCTCAGGCTACTGTCTCCTTGAAGTCATTGAGTTAGGATCCAAAGTATATGAAATGCATTTTCATTATAAACTCTAGTTAATGATTTTAACCTCCCCTGGACGGACCTGGCCCATTTCCCTCTATGTCAGTTTGGCCTCCCTGGTAGCTTTCTCAGTGCTGGCTCTTTGCCTGCTCACTTCCAAGCCCCTCAGAAATGTAAAACTGGCTCCACTCCAGAGTGGAACTCTGTCTCATTTGTGTATAAATAAGTGAAGCGCCAGAGATGACAAATGTGCAGAGAACAAAGCGAAGTTTGATAGAGTCATGTCTGTAAGGTTCATGATTCATCATGAGTTAAGGTAACAGAGGATTTTTTTCATCTTGAAAGTCCCCTAGTGGTAGGTTCCAGGGTTTCCTGGACATTGCCTCTTTTGTGATCCTCTGTCAGAGCGGATTTTTCAAATAAGAGGCAATGTCTGGGGTTTTTGTGGAGCAGACATTCCAGCTCAGAAAGAGCCCCGATTGGTCCCACTCCGGCTTCCGCATCTGATTGGTTCCCCACAGCTGCCAGGTCCTTCCCACCCAGGCCCCAGCTCCTAGCCTGGGGGAGAGGGAGAGCCATGCTGACTGATAGCTGTCTCTGCATCCCATGTCTGTGCCTGCCACCATGACAGGGAGCGACAGTGCCCCCTCACCTCAAGTGTGAGGCCCCTCCAGCACCCCCCAGGTACACACGCGCCTCTCCAGCACTCCGCAACTGTACCCCTCCTCCCACTTCCTCTGGCAGTGTCCTCTTTGAAACATAATAACCCTACCTAGTGGGAAATGTAGCCAATTAAATGTGAAGAAAGTTTGTGCTGTGTCTCGGTAGTTACAATCTTTGGGCAAAATTCTCAGATCTCAGCTCCCATATTCTGCACTCCCAATGCACAGAAATCCTGTTGGGCAGAAGATGCAGGAGAGCCAGTCTACATAGCATCATCCCCCGGCATACTCATGTGGAAACAACCTAAGGGTTAACTTCTGTGGATTCCATCTCTGCAGAGATAGGGGAGATTAGCCTCTGAGGGAGCTGTGCTACAAGTGTCTCCTGGGATGTAGCATTGAAGTGCAGGCCTTCAACAGATATCCCATAGTTCCATCAATCTTGGTACATTGATGCAGTTGAAGTGCCTCTCCCGAGCCCCATGTGTGGGTCCACCAACCTGCCCCAGTTGCAGCATTTCATATGTAAATCTACATCTCCATTGGGATTTTCTGTGGGAGGGTATGATATACCCCTTAGACATTACACTAAAATATGTATCCTGGATTAGAGGCAACAAAGTGAAAAAGCATGAGAGAGAAAACCAAGGTATTCAAATATTTTGAGAGAACCAAGCTAAATTTAATTTGCTCCAGGATACATTTCTCTCTGTGAGAGAACATAGCAAACTACAGGGACAACAGTGTTCTGAATAGTTTCCCTCCTCCGCTAACTAAAACACTAACAGGGAACTTGTTCTGTAGAAGGAAGGGAAAAGCCATTAAAATTAATAAGTAATCAATCTCTAAAACAGCTGCTTTGT
Organism: Chelonia mydas; assembly: GCF_015237465.2. Lineage (NCBI taxonomy): Eukaryota > Metazoa > Chordata > Testudines > Cheloniidae > Chelonia > Chelonia mydas. Next base: position 145,428,318 of record NC_057851.1, on the reverse strand, counting down.
CATTCTACATATTGCCAAGGAAAGCAAAGTTTTCACGCCAGCAATGCTAACAGACCATCCTTGTTCTCTGATAGCTAAGGGAGAGTTGTCTCATGTTCAGGTGGGAACTGGAACTCAGTACCCTTGGGTTTTATTCTCCCTGCCCACCCTGACAGAATTGTTTCATTTCTCTGTGCCTCATTTTCCCCTTCTGTACAAATAGATATAATACTGGTTTACCTTTCAGAGAGACTATCAGGCATAATTCACTAATAGGTTTAAAGATCCTCATATGGAAGACTTTAGTGAAGGGCAGAGGAATATTGTTTGTACTCATCACCTGGAAAAATTTATCTCTTAGGGGCAAAGCTAAACTATCCAAAATTAAATGAGTCTAGGCACCAGGGGATATGCTATGGGGAAACGTATATAGGGAGAGGCTGTAGATATAACTTCTCCTCCTGTGTAGGACTTTATTGCTCTGTTTTTGTTGGTTTCCTGTTTTCATGTACACAGAGTCAAATTCTGTCATTTTCCCTTCCCTATGAGATTCAGGATAGAATGGGCTAACTCCCCAGAATACTATAGTTCCTCAGTATCAGTGGTCTGAGACTATTGAATAATAAACTGGAGGCCTTCTGGAAGGCTGAGAGACTAGGAATAGGATAAACCACATTTCACCACCAAGCCTGAGTAAAAATCCAGCCTCAAAGGCACAAAGTCATTAGTTCAGATGGCTGTTTGGTGGCTTATGTGAAATGACTTGGTGAATCTCAGTCGCAGTCCCGGGGGGCAGGTATCCACATCACAATAAATACCATCCCATTCAACACTAATTGTCTTTTAAAAAACCAAGGTATGTCCCTGCAATTCAGAGCTGAGGCCAATTGATCGTGATAGTGCGTGGATAGAGCTTATACTGCTTCAAAGGACTTTAACATCCAGGATTATTTGTCTACCATTTTCACCAGAAGAATATTCACTTAAAAATAAAAGTATCTTTTCCCTCCCCCTCCCCGCCCCCCCCCCCGCAAGGAAGAGAGTGGTTTCTCCAGACACCATTAGAAACTCATTTAGAAACTGCTCTACCAGGTTTGTTAAATTTTATTACTGTCATCGTGGCTCATCTAAGTGTATTAGCAAAAACTTGCTCTGCTGATTCAAATTCTAGAATTTTTGGAATCTGAATCCAGTACTAAGCAAAATATAATCCATGAAAAAAAGAACAGTCTTATAGTGAAGGCACAGATCGGAATTCAGGATACCTGAGTAATTTACAGTTCTGTTTTTAAATACCTAGGTGAACATGATATGACAAGGGCAAATCAGAGTGGCCTCTGTAAAGGAAAATGATGCCACTCTAATCTAGAATTTTTGAGAATGTCAACATAATAATGGATAAGGGAGAAACTTTATGTGGACTTTCAAAAAGGCTTTGATAATGAGAACATCCACAGCCAGAATGAACAGGATAAATAACAGCTTTAGTTGGGATATTGGGATGGATATAGAGCTCCCTGTGATAATCTGTGAATACTGTATGTTGGCCTCCATATTGGGATGGTGTTTACTGTATGGATATAATAATTTAACTCAATAGGTGACTGTCTGGATACAGGCAGAAAGGAAAAGAATTGCTTAAGATTGCTGATAGGTAGCTATCACTTAAGAGTTGGTAAAGGACAATGCCAGAACTATTAGCTTCAATGGTTCTTTCTATGGACACACTACAAAACTGGCTTGACCAGAAATGGCCAAGAAGACCCACCAGACACAGGAGAACAAAAAACTCTGGTAGGGGGAGGGAAATCTACGACAGAAACTTGTCTCAGATACAGGAACCCCTAGGGGGTCTTGAGAAACTAGGCCTGCCTAGGTCATCAACATGGGATGGTACAACTTAAGGAGAGACACGTGTAGATTGTTGTTTTAAAATCCTTTTCCCCTAAAGTTCTGTTCCTGTTGCTTTTGTTTTAAGAAGGCTGTTGGTCACTATATATCATTGGTTGCTGACTTTCAAAGGGGTGAACTGCAGGTGCCTGAACCCAGTTGGGCCTGCAGGGTAATAAGCAGTTGGCATAGGTGGGGTGTTGTACCGAGTCTCAGAGTGGCAGAACTGTAAAATGCCACCCAGAGAGACTTAAAGGCAGGCGGACCAATGTCTGAGGGGGTACATTCAGGGAGATCAGAAAGGGGCAGAGGTGCACTTAGCCCTGTAGCTGTGACAGATATAAACTCTCATACTTTAGGACATAAACAAATCATTAACTGAAGGGGGCAAGGAAGAAGCTGCCCATGAGAGCAGGTTATTCCATAATAGCCCATAGAGGAGTTTCTTACATCTGTCTCTGAAGCACATGGTGATGACCACTGTCAGAGATACAGGATACTGGACTAGGGCCTTGATTCTGCAGCATTAAAGTCAATAGGAGCTTTGCTGTTGAATTCAGTGAGTGTAGTATCAAGCTTTGGTGGACCAATCTGATCCAGTATGGCAATTCCTATATTTCTGTTTTCTGTTTCTGCTTCTCCCACTGACTCACTGTGTGAGTCACTTCCCTTCTCTGCGCCTCAGTTTTCTTCTCTGTAAAATGGGAATAATGGTTCTGCCCTATCTCATAGAGGTTTGTGAGGCTGAATTAATGAATATTTGATAAGTGCTTTGAGATGATTGGCTGGAAATGCAAAGCATTATTCTCAATTTTCAACTTGACTTTTAACCCTGGAATTGGGCAGCTCAGCTCAGCTCATGCACATTCTGCTTCAGAGAGACATGAGGGAGAAAAGCAGGTCAGATCTGATATCAGAAATGCTTGGTTACTGTTACACAAAGAATGAGGCAGAGGCATATACTTTCTGGTCACTTTGGTAAACCAGCGCTATTGTTTGTTAGGGTATGTCTGCACTATGAAATTAGGTCGATTTTATAGAAGTCGATTTTTAGAAATCGATTTTATACAGTCGATTGTGTATGTCTAGACTAAGCGCATTAAGTCGGTGGAGTGCATCCTCACTATCGTGGCTAGCATTGACTTACAGAGCGGTGCACTGTGGGTAGCTATCCCACAGTTCCTGCAATCTCCGCCACCCATTGGAATTCTGAGTTAAGCTCCCAATGCCTGATGGGGCAAAAACATTGTCACGGGTAGTTTTGGGTACATGTCGTCAGTTGCCCCTCCCTCCGTGAAAGCAACGGCAGACAATCGTTTTGTGCCTTTTTTCCGTGCAGATGCCATACCACGGCAAGCATGGAGCCCGCTCAGCTCAGCTCACCGTCACCACTGCTGTTGTGTCAGCAGACGGTGCAGTACGACTGCTAACCATCATCATCCACTGCTTCCGCTGTAACTCTGCTCTCCTGCTCTTGTAAATGAGCTCAGTCGCAATAGCAAATTTCTCCATGTTGTCGTCATCCGCCGCTTCCGCTGCAACTCTGCTCTCCTGCAGACACACCATACCATGGCAAGCATGGAGCCCACTCAGCTCACCGCTGCTGTTGTGAGCATTGTAAACATCTCGCGTATTATCCTGGGGTATAAGCAGAACCGGGCTAAGAGACGCCAGCACGAGGACGATTTTGATGAGGACATGGACACAGACGTTCCTGAAATCATGGGATGTGGCAGTTGGGACATCATGGTGGCAGTGGGACTGGTTGATACAGTGGAACACTGATTCTGGGCCTGGCAAACAAGCACAGACTGGTGGGACTGCATAGTGTTGCAGGTATGGGATGATTTACAGGGGCTGCGAAACTTTCGCATGCGTAAGGCCACTTTCCTAGAACTCTGTGAGTTGCTTTCCCCTGTCCTGAAGCACAGGAATACCAAGATGAGAGCTGCCCTGACAGTTGAGAAGTGAGTGATGATAGCCCTGTGGAAGCTTGCTACGCCTGACTGCTACCGGTCAGTCGGGAATCAATTTGGAGTGCGCAAATCTACTGTGGGGGCTGCTGTGATCCAAGTAGCCAATGCAATCACTGACGTTCTGTTATCAAGGGTAGTGACTCTGGGAAATGTGCAGGTCATAGTGGATGGCTTTGTTGCAGTGGGTTTCCCTAACAGTGGTGGGGCGATAGACGGAACGCATATCCTTGTCTTGGTACTGGACTACCTTGCCAACCAGTATGTAAACTGCAAGGGGTGCTTCTCAATGGTGCTGCAAGCACTGGTGGATCACAAGGGACGTTTCACCGACATCAACGTGGGATGGCCGGGAAAGGTGCATGACAGTTGCATCTTTAGGAACTCTGGGCTGTTTGAGCAGCTGCAAGAAGGGGCTTCCCAGACCAGAAAATTACTGTTGGGGATATTGAAATGCAAATATTTATCCTTGGGACCCAGCCTACCCCTTGCTCCCATGGCTCATGAAGCCGTACACAGGCGCCTGGACAGTAGTAAGGAGCAGTTCAACTATAGGCTGAGCAAGTGCAGAATGGTGGTAGAATGTGCCTTTGGACGTTTGAAAGATCACTGGCGCTGTTTGCTGACTAGGTCAGACCTAAGCGCAACCAACATTCCCCTAGTTATTGCTGCTTGCTGTGCGCTCCACAATATCTGTGAGAGTAAGGGGGAGACGTTTATGGCGGGGTGGGAGGTTGAGGCAAATCGCCTGGCATCTGATTTTGAGCAGCCAGACACCAGGGCGATTAGAGGAGCACAGCAAAGTGCGCTGTGCATCAGAGAGGCTTTCAAAACCAGTTGCATAACTGGCCAGGCTTCAGTGTGACAGTTGTGTGTATTTCTCCTTGATGCAAACCCGCCCCTTTTGTTGATTTTAATTCTCTGTAAGCCAACCACCCTCCCTGCTTCGAAATAAAGTAACCATTGTTTTGAAACCATGCATTCTTTCTTTATTATTTTTTTTAAAAGGCAGGTAACTGTCCAGGTAGCCCAGGTGGGGTGGGGTGGGGGAGGAGGGAAGGACAAGGCCACATTGCTTATTGTAGCAACAACAAAAATGAAACTGTTTGAATGACAGCCTTCTGTTGCTTGGGCCATCCTCTGGAGTGGAGTGGCTGGGTGCCCAGAGTCTCCCCCGCCGCATTCTTGGGCGTCTGGGTGAGGAGGATATGGAACTTGGGGAGGAGGTCAGATGGTTATACAATGGATGCAGCAGGGGTCTGTGCTCTTGTTGGCTTTCCTGCAGCTGCACCAGACACTTCATCATGTCCGTTTGCTCCCCCATTAGCCTTAGCATTGCCTCCTGCCTCCCCTCTTTGCGCTTCTGCCTCTGCTCTTTGCACTCACTTTCCTAGCTTCTAATGCTGAATGCCTCCATGCATTCAGCTGTGCCTTATCAGTGCGGGAGGACTGCATGAGCTCGGAAAACATGTCATTGGGAGTGCGTTTTTTTTGCCTTCTAATCTGCGATAACCTCAGGGACGGAGATGATAGGGGGAGCCTAGAAACATTTGCACCTGGGGGGAGATAAAAAGGGAGAGTAAAATTTAAGATGATACATTTCTGAGAACAAAAGGGTGACTCTTTCACAGTGATCAAGCAATTCACAGCAGACAGCACATGTGCTTTAGGTACAAGGTCGTATTTTGTCTTTTATATTGAGCGCCTGCCGGTATGGTGACACATCACACACGGCTGGGCAACAGAATTCGGTTTCCATGCAGCCATGGTAAGGCAAAGGGTACGCGGGGTTGGCTTCTTACGCATAACATGTGGGAATGGTTTCAAACTGCAACGCCATCCCTTCCCATAGTAAGCAATGGGTTGGGTTTCACATTTAAAAGGAGGGGCTGCGGTTTTTGGAGGGATGTGCAGCACACACCTCCCCCCACCTCACCGCGTGGCTATTCTCCAGGATGATCCGTTTTAGCCAAGCGCAAACAGCCCAGCATGAACGGGGTCCTTTTACTGTTCCCTTACAAAAATTCCCCTAATTCAACCAGGTGACCATGAATGATATCACTCTCCTGAGGCTAACACAGAAAGATAAAGACCGAATGTTGCTTGAATGCAACCACAACCCAGGACCATTCGCTGTCATGCTTTGTGCTGCAATGATTCCAGAATACTTTCAGAGTACCTCCAGGAGAGCTTCATGGAGATGTCCCTGGAGGATTCCCGCTCCATCCCCAGATATGTGAACAGACTTTTCCAGCAGCTGTACTGGCCGCGAATGCTTCCCAATTCTTCAGGGCAAATCAAACATTAAACACTATTGCTTTTAAACCCTGTAGTGTAGTTACAAATGTGCACTCACCAGAGGTGCCTTCTCCAGCTTCAGAGTCGGGGATCCTGCCTTCAGAGGGTATTGGCTCCAGGGTGATGAAAAGGTCCTGGCTGTCAGGGAGAACGGATTCACCGCTTGCCTGCTGCGCATTCTCCTCCTCCTATTCCTCCTCCACAAAATCCTCCTCCCTGTTTCGTGAGACTCCCCCCTTGCAGGCGTCCACGGACAGTGGTGGGGTAGTGGTAGGGTCCCCTCCTAGAATGGCATGCAGCTGATCATAGAAGTGGCATGTACAGGGTTCTGACCCGGAGCGACCGTTTGCCTCCTTTGTCTTTTGGTAGGCTTGCCTCAGCTCCTTAACTTTCACGCGGCACTGCTGTGTGTCCCTGTTGTAGCCTCTCTCCAACATGACCTGTGAGATTTCGGCAAATATATTAGCATTTCTTCTTTTTGATTGGAGTTCTGCCTGCACAGATGCTTCTCCCCATACAGGAATCAGATCCAGTGTCTCCCTTTCGGTCCATGCTGGAGCGATTCTGAGGGGGACTGCATGGTCACCTGTGCTGCTGAGTTCCACACACTGACCAAACAGGAAATGAAATTCAAAAGTTCCTGGGGCTTTTCCTGTGTACCTGGCTAGTGCATCGGAGTTCAAAGTGCTGTCCAGAGTGGTCACATTGGAGCACTCTGGGATAGCTCCTGGAGGCCAATACCGTTGATTTGCATCTGCACTACCCCAAATTCGACCCAGCAAGGTCGATTTTAGCACTACTCCCCTCACTGGGTAGGAGTACAGAAGTTGATTTTAAGAGCCCTTTAAGTCGACTGAACGGGGTTGGTTGTGTGGACGCATTCATTTTAAAATCGACCTAACGCGGCTAAATTTGACCTAACCCCGTAGTGTAGACCAGGCCTTAGAGACTGGGAACCAGACTGATACCTCAGTATCAGTTTCAGAGTAACAGCCGTGTTAGTCTCTATTCGCAAAAAGAAAAGGAGTACTTGTGGCACCTTAGAGACTAACCAATTTATTTGAGCATGAGCTTTCGTGAGCTACAGCTCACTTCATCAGATGCATACTGTGGAAATTGCAGAATATCATTATTATATACACAGACACCATGAAACAATACCTCCTCCCACCCCACTCTCCTGCTGGTAATAGCTTATCTAAAGTGATCATTGAGATGGGCCATTTCCAGCACAAATCCAGGTTTTCTCACCCTCCGCCCCCCCACAGACAAACTCACTCTCTTGCTGGTAATAGCCCATCCAAAGTGACCACTCTCTTCACAATGTGTATGATAATCAAGGTGGGCCATTTCCTGCAGAAATCCAGGTTCTCTCACCCCCTCACCTCCCTCCAAAAACCACACACACAAACTCACTCTCCTGCTGGTAATAGCCTATCCAAAGTGACCACTCTCCTTACATGGTGCATGAAAATCAAGGTGGGCCATTTCCAGCACAATGGTAATAGACTGGATAGGCTATTACCAGCAGGAGAGTGAGTTTGTGTGTGTATGGGGGTGGGGGGGTGAGAAAACCTGTATTTGTCAGAGATGAGCCCGCCCCCCCCCCCCCCCCCACTGATCAGCATCTACCCCTTTTTGCCTTGAGGGCTGGTGGAGGTTTCAGCCTTTGCCTACAATGGTCAGTGGAGGAGATTCTCCCTTTTCTTTCTCACTAATCACCTCTGCCAGGCAGGTGGCAGCCCTCTCAGCAAGGATCTGTGAACAGGACTCAATCAGGCACAGTTGGCAGGAGAGAAGCAGGCACCGGGGCTTTTAATCTACCAGGATCTAAAAATGAAGTCATGCAAAAGGCTAGTAAATGTTTAATTTGGGGAGTGATGTGTTGTGCACAAGTTCTTCCTCCCACCTGCATCTGAGCTGCAGCTCCTTTCAGACACCCCAACAAGAGTCAGTCTTGTCCTGGCCCACAGGGGACGTAGTATATGACTTAATACTGATCTTTTCCATCTTTAACTTACAGGGTTTGTATACTGGCCTCGCCTTTCCTCCCATCTGCCTCTCTGCCCCTCCTCAGGGCTAAGCACATCAAACTCAATCAGTGCTGTAGCACTGAACAACAAACCAGCCAGAACGGAGGACATTTTTACATTTCAGTCTCCGATACTTGCATTAGTGTGTTTTACAGCAGACATTTCCCATTGCCAAGTCACCTTGGCTTTTAATGACTCATATTTAAAACTACCTGCCAGCATTGAAATCCCTTGTTATTTCAGCTGTGACTCTGAGATAAGGCAGGTGGTAAACAGATCCAGCCGGACAGCGGATTTGTTTATAAATACATGTGCTTGTTCTTTTGGAAATGTAGAGTGTTTGGCTTGCCCTTTTGTTCTATTATCGCTCTCTGTTTCCTGCCCATAGGTCCATGTCTTATATCTGAATCAGTTGACAAGGCACTGCATTAACTTTCTCGGTACCAAGGACACTGAACCTTCTGTTTCTGTTGCATCTTGATCTGCTGTAGGTGTCTTTACAGGTGTATTCTGTGGATACACAGGAGGGTGATGTTAGCTGTTCCAGCCTGACACATTAAAGCTGGCCAAAGTATTTGCAGCAAATTATTTATCCACTGAGTTTAGCCCTGTCTTCTGTTTGTAAATTCCTTGCAAATGGATCACAATTTTTACAAATGAGTCTGCTGTTCGAAATTACTCCTCAAATGTTTTGTGTGAACATATTTCAGCCTGGGAATTGCTCACAAACTATGGTTGAGAGTGTTGCAATATCTGCTATTTGGAATTCAGGCTTATTTGATTAGGCACATTAGTCACATGGTAGGCCACAATAGGTCATGTGATTGTTGGGAACACAGCTAATGTCTAATCTGCACTTGTGAAATCCCCATCAGAACAGCATGTGGGCATACAGATAAGTACCCTCCCTGGGTGCTGGGGTCTTTTCTCACCAAGGTGATGCAGTTAGCTCACAATAACCACACACCCTGCCATGTGCCATCTGCCATGTGGTGTTGTGGCCGGGGATCTTGAAACCGCATGATTTTTCTATCTTTTTCTTTTAAACGAGACATTTTATAGCAAACAATAGGAGACACTGATATAAGCCCTTAGTCTTATGATTAGGATAGACAGGCACTTTGTATGTGGTTAGGCTGTCTAATTTAAGAGAGTGTGGCTGAAGACACTCGCGTTCCTACCTGCTGCCTCACTATTACTATCCTTATTATGGTGGGAGTCACCAAGTGGTGAAGTGAGCTGTAGCTCACAAAAGCTTATGCTCAAATAAATTTGTTAGTCTCTAAGGTGCCACAAGTCCTCCTTTTCTGTTTGCGGATACAGACTAACACGGCTGCTACTCTGAAACCAAGTGGTGCTGTTACACAAAGCAAAGTTCTTTTTCTTAGTGTGCAAGTAATGTGCAGTCTTGGAAGAGATGCTGCATTGTTACTTTTGTGATGTTGTTTCTTGTTGGGGGACCTACTGGAAGCAGCAGGAGAGTTTGTTGTCTGCCTTAATCTCTCCAACTAGAGTCAATTCTTGAAACTGAGATGTTTCCTGGGAACTGGGCATTGTTGTTTGTGCTGAGATTTCTGAAAGAAGGGATTGCCCTGGAGGATGTTCAAAGACCAGTGTTACATAGGGCAAATAAAACAAGTCTCCCACTTTGTTCATTTTATGTTATTATATATTTAACTTTTCTTTCCCTTTCAAGGACTTTCTGTTCTTGTTCGGTTTTTAACTCTAGCCTATTTCTAATCCTATAAGTGATAATAGAGAAATTATCAGATCCAACCATGTCTTATTGCTTAGCCAGTCAAGGGTTGGGAATCCTTCATCAGTGTTCACCTCCTCCCCACAAAAAATGATGACCAAAGGAGAAGAACTATTAGAATTCAGTCCATTACACTTCCATTTTGTTTTTATATACAAAGGAATTATTCTGTATGACTAACTCATAGCTCTGGATAACGGTGATGATGATTTATTAATCAGTCACATATTTGGTTAAAGTTTATTGGCAAATGGTTCCACCAAGTCTGTATGAGTATACCCACTGGAAAAAGTTCCAGAGCTGGCAGTAGCCTATTTCTCAAAAAAATGAATGAGTTAGATAAAAACAAAATGTTACCTCGTCTAGGGCTCTAAGTAAATTATTTAAACATGCAACCTGTTTATATCCTATCCGTATGAAAAATTAATGCACCATGGGCTCTTTTGTGTTTTCATGGTAAAATAAATCTATTCATAGGCTTTTCCCTCTTGAGGAACAGAGAAAAGGGCTTTCCACTGCCAGTGTCAGAATTTTCAACTATCAATCGTCCCCCTGCACAGAAAGGGGACAGCTCTATTAATGAGCAGCCAGGTATTAACATAACAGAACAGCCCCATTAATTTCCAGAGCACCCTGTGGTGCTAACAAAGACGAACTAAGACAAAGCATTGTTGCTGTTAGTATTAGTGGGGAAATGAGTGAGGATTTTCTCCACATGTCACTTGAAACTTGTGTATCAGACTGATGCATTTTAAAAATCCAGGTCAAAATGTTCAAACTTGGGTGCCTAAAGTTCTATTTCCATCATTAGGCACCCAAGTAAAAGTGCCCTTATTACTTTGATGGACGTTGAGAATTCTCAGCACCTCTGAAAATCAGGTCACTTTGATTTAACTGCCTATCTTTAAGATGGCCATGTTTGAAAACTTTGGCCCTAGTATAACAGTTCTTGGGGTGCCCAGGACTGTGAATCACCTTGTTGCTCCCCTGCCTCCAGTGAGAGGGAGAATTTCTTGCGCTTAACTGGGTGTCAGCTCCCTGACACCTCTGGTGTGTTAGCCATGCAAAAAATCTCCCTAGGGCAATGCCAGCCCTTACTTTGTATTGCAGGTTAAAAATAGATGCAACCCAGTTCCTGAGCCCCTTTAAATAGTTCCCCTGTAGTGTCCAACCCCTTCTCCACTGAACACTCACAGTAGTAGCAGGTTTGCTATATCCAAGGGGACAGTGTACTCATGAGTGTGTTTGATTCAACCGAGGATCAACTCCTATAAAATATCACAGCACGGAGATATATCTGTATTTGTTGTGAAAACAAGCACAAGTTTATTATCAAAGATTAAGATTTAAGAGAAGTGAAAAAGGCTAATGATGGAAACAGAAATGGTAACGTATAAAACAAAATCATAAAACACAAACCTGGGTCTACACTTATCAATGATTCCTTTTCCTATATTATAAGTAGATTCTTCCCCCAAGTTTCAATTTTTTGCAGAGCTAGCTGGTTTCAGACAAACCAGGATCCAAGTGTTCAAGAAGCACGTCAAGGGTTTTCCTAAGTGAAAGGATAACAAAATGTCTCCTTGCATTCTTTGTACATTCTTCAAAGTTTCTTTTTTTGCCCCCAGAGACAGGACAGTATCCTGTGGTTTAGTCTCCAGTGTCTTCCCATCCCTTTCTTGACTTCATATGTAAATTGGGCTGCCACTGAGTTGGTTTACAATGCATAATATTAATGGGAACTGAGATAGACAGGTGAATATATGCCCTTTGTCTTGCAAGAACCTGTTTGTCAACCCTGCTTTGATTCAGACTTTAAAACATATTTTCCAGTATATATACACATCACTCTTTACATAGTGTCAGTACATACATTTCACAATAATATTAATACCAGTGTGATCCTGACTTTCCTATGTTCTTCCGCGACATTCTTTATAGATAAACACTATGAAAGCAGTGTGCTAGTGTAGTGAGTTTGTCAGGCCTGTTAGGAGTTGCTGGTATAAAACAGGGAATCCTTTGCCATCTGGGGCCAAGGGACCTCTGTATCACACCTTGTTCCTCTTTCAAAATATTAGGCCAAATAATGGAGCTAAACTGATTTATACCAGCTGAGGATCTAGCCCAATGTCTGCAATGTCTCAGTAAATGTAGTACAGCTTTCTACAATAATGCTCTCAATCACTGAAATTGAAACTGCAGGGTGTTGTCTAACTACCAGGACTAGCTCATGCAGTGCTGCCAAACCTAATCACATGCATGCCTCAGTTTATAGATTAAAACACCATGATGTTTGCTGGTTGTAATCTGGTGCTGTATGGTGTTGTGGATGAGCTCTTTCATGCTGACCAGGGTCACTACACTGGCTGAATCCTGTCACAAATCATAGAATCATAGAATATCAGGGTTGGAAGGGACCTCAGGAGGTCATCTAGTCCAACTCCCTGCTCAAAGCAGGACCGATCCCCAGTTAAATCATCCCAGTCAGGGCTTTGTCAAGCCTGACCTTAAAAACTTCTAAGGGAGGAGATTCCACCACCTCCCTAGGTAACGCATTCCAGTGTTTCACCACCCTCCTAGTGAAAAAGTTTTCCCTAATATCCAACCTAAATCTCCCCCACTGCAACTTGAGACCATTACTCCTTGTTCTGTCATCTGCTACCACTGAGAACAGTCTAGAGCCATCCTCTTTGGAACCCCCTTTCAGGTAGTTGAAAGCAACTATCAAATCCCCCCTCATTCTTCTCTTCCGTAGACTAAACATCCCCAGTTCCCTCAGCCTCTCCTCATAACTCATGTGTTCCAGTCCCCTAATCATTTTTGTTGCCCTCCGCTGGACTCTTTCCAATTTTTCCACATCCTTCTTGTAATGTGGGGCCCAAAACTGGACACAGTACTCCAGATGAGGCCTCACCAATGTCAAATAGAGGGGAACGATCACGTCCCTCGATCTGCTGGAAATGCCCCTACTTATACATCCCAAAATGCCATTGGCCTTCTTGGCAACAAGGGCACACTGTTGACTCATATCCAGCTTCTCATCCACTGTAACCCCTAGGTCCTTTTCTGCAGAACTGCTGCCGAGCCATTCAGTCCATAGTCTGTAGTGGTGCATTGGATTCTCCCATCCTAAGTGCAGGACTCTGCACTTGTCCTTGTTGAACCTCATCAGATTTCTTTTGGCCCAATCCTCCAATTTGTCTAGGTCCCTCTGTATCCTATCCCTACCTGCCACCGTATCTACCTCTCCTCCCAGTTTAGTGTCATCTGCAAACTTGCTGAGGGTGCAATCCACACCATCCTCCAGATCATTTATGAAGATATTGAACAAAACCGGCCCCAGGACCGACCCTTGGGGCACTCCACTTGATACCGGCTGCCAACTAGACATGGAGCCATTGATCACTACCCGTTGAGCCCGACAATCTAGCCAGCTTTCTATCCACCTTATAGTCCATTCATCCAGCCCATACTTCTTTAACTTGCTGGCAAGAATACTGTGGGAGACAGTGTCAAAAGCTTTGCTAAAGTCAAGGAACAACATGTCCACTGCTTTCCCTTCATCCACAGAACCAGTTATCTCGTCATAGAAGGCAATTAGATTAGTCAGGCATGACTTGCCCTTGGTGAATCCATGCTGACTGTTCCTGATCACTTTCCTCTCCTCTAAGTGCTTCAGAATTGATTCCTTGAGGACCTGCTCCATGATTTTTCCGGGGACTGAGGTGAGGCTGACTGGCCTGTACTTCCCAGGATCCTCCTTCTTCCCTTTTTTAAAGATGGGCACTACATTAGCCTTTTCCCAGTCGTCCGGGACTTCCCCCGATCGCCATAAGTTTTCAAAGATAATGGCCAATGGCTCTGCAATCACATCCACCAACTGCTTTAGCACTCTCGGATGCAATGCATCCGGCCCCATGGACTTGTGCACTCCCACTTCTCCTGTTCATTTCTTTCCACAAACATACACATAGTTCTGGACACATTAGTATTTGCTCTCCCATTGTTGGTCTAAACTCCTAGCTTGTTATAGGAGTCTGGTGGCAGTGGGGGGCAAGGATGGGCTAATGTCACATAGTGAAACTCAGACCTTGCAACGAGGGGATCTAATTTAATAGCTTTGCAGGGGCCCAGGTTTGCTTGAATTGGTGCTAGTGATCATTGGACAATAAGCTTTTTATAAGGCTAAAAAATCTGAGTCTAATCTATTTGTGTAGGGCAGTCAAATGATGCTTATCACTATAGTGTCTTGAAACTGATTCTCTTTCCCCAGTGTAGGACATTAAGATTTGTTGTCTTAGAACTGATTGCGGTTAGACTTGCCTTATTGCCCCTGCCCTGAAAGTAGCAGATTTCTATTCCACGTTCTCGGTACTGGATGTCAGTCTGGGACCAAAGTGGTAGCCTTTCCCTTCCTTGTGAGACAACTCTCTGGGCGTTCTCCACATCTTTGTGAGCACGTCTTCCCAAGCCCTCTGCTTCATCTTGTTACTTATTTATTGCATTTAGCAGCTTATTCAGCTGACTCTGCACTTTCTGTCCTCATACAACTTGTCCCCTTCAATGTGCCTCATATATTTTAAAGACAATTTTATTAAAAAATAAAGGAGGTGAGTTAAATAACCTTTTTCCGGCCGAGAACTCAAAGGGAGATTTAAGTGAACTGCAGACTTCACGCTGTTAAGGAAGTCAAAGTAGAAAGTGTTTGTTTTTCTTTCTTCCTTTCACATAATTTATTGCAGAACATTACAAACAAATGCAGACCCAGTGCAGTGCAAGCAAAGAGTGGGAAACAAACCCTGCCAATTATTTAACTATCTCTGCTTTCTGATCTTTATCCTCGCTGCCAGACAAACGACAAGGTGATATATTGAGGTTGTCATTGTTAGCTTAATATGATCACATGCTTAAGGTTATTTTTTTGCTCTCTGATCCTCAACAAGGAGAAGGAACCTGATCAGGACTCCTCGTAGCCCAGAATAAGTCTCTTATAAAATGTGCTTTGGGCAATTTCTCTTTCTCCCCACTGGTGGCTGATGTACTAAGGCCAGTTAATTTCCTTCCTTGCCATTAATTATGTCAGGCTTATACTGAGTACTGGTTTGTGAGATATCCTTTGGTATTTGTGTTAAATCTTACCCTTTGGTTATCACTTTCCCCAAAGCAGCTAGTGTCTTGTCAGCACCAGTGCAGTGTGATTTGTACAGGCAGAATTAAAAAATAAAACAAATTATTTTATTAGACAGGACAGATGTTCAAATACAACATACAAGTATTTGTAAAAAAGAATGGTGATGTATCTATCCTGGCAGAAGGTGCCATTCTTACAAGATTACCAAGCTCATGGGCACATTAGAAATATCTATGTAGATTAGATTAATATCACCAAGCAATTGCAGGGCATATCAAAAGGAAGCTACCTGAAGGAAGGGTGAGAGAAGTGAGATGGTGGGAAGGGGTGGGAGCAGGCATCCAAATCAACAGCACAAAATTTCCTTTCCTGAATATTTTTCTTCTGAGAGCTAATCAGCTGTATGTCATCCCATGCCTGCTCACTGAAATGTCTGGAAAGTCCCTAACACATCATGGTCACTATCATAAACAAATACATAATAATAAATAATGTCACTAGATCTATTGATTTGTCAGTAAGGCAAGCTGGCTTTGGCCCCTTGCTTGTTGTTCCTCTCCAGTACCAAACTTCATTCTATCCCTATCTTCTGATATGTTTGTAATGTGTGTTAGGGCAAAATGGGAGAAGGATCTATCTGGAACAGCTTTCTAGGCTCTCAGTCCTTTCAGATAGGGTTTCCAGGCATCCGGTTTTCGACTGGAACACCTGGTCAAAAAAGGACCCTGGCAGCTCTGGTCAGCACCGCTGACCGGGCTGTTAAAAGTCCGGTCGGCAAGGCTGGCAGGCTCCCTACCTGACTCTGTGCAGCTTCTGGAAGCGGCAACATGTCCCTCTGGCTCCTAGGCACAGGAGCAGCCCGGGAGGCTCTGCACACTGCCCCTGCGCCACCCTGAGCCCTCGTTCCGCAGTGCCGTCTGCGGCCGCGGGCAGCGTGCAGAGCCACCTGGCTGCCCCTGCATCTGGGAGCCGAAGGGACATGTTGCCATTTGCAGGGAGCCACCTGAGGTGAGTGCCGCCCAGAGCCCAAACCCCCTCCTGCATCCCAACCTCCTGCCCAAGCTCCCTCCTGGAGCCTGCACCCCCCCCAAGACCCCAACCCACTGCCCCAGCCCTGAGCCCCCTCCCCAAACTCTGTCCCGGAACCCTCACCCCCTCTGCACCCAAATGCCCCAGCCTGGAGTCCCCTCCCACACTCCAAATCCCTCAGCCCAGAGCCCCCTCCTGCACCCCAAATCTCTCAGCCCCACCCCAGAGCCCACACCCCCAGCCGGAGCCCTTATCCCCTTCTGCACCCCAAACCCCTGCCCCAGCCCGGTGAAAATGAGCAAGTGAGCGAGGGTAGGAGAGAGCAAGTGATAGAGGGAGGGGGGTTGGAGTGAATGGGGGGCAGAGCCTTGGAGAAGGGGCGGGGCAGGGGGTAGGGCAAGGGCATTCGTTTTTTTGCAAATAGAAAGCTGGAACGCTACTTTCAAACCCCATTTCCATTTCCCTCACTAAGACTTCTTTCTGGCCCATGACTACAGACCTCTTCTCTAACAAAGTGATCAGACACTGCTGCCTCAGCCTCCCCACATTTCCTGCCCAAGTGTTTATTTTGTTTCATTATTCTATACATAACCCCTCTCAGAGCATGCCCAGCTGTTGCCTTCGTATCCAGCATCACTCCAGCCCTATCATAACCATACAATTCTCTCCCCCATACCTAAAGTGTTGTTTTTTTCCTCAGAGGCAGGGGTGGAGAAACCCAGCAACCTGCTTTAACTTCCTCAGAGTAGGTCATCTGTTGTAACATCGTCGTCACTGATCACAAAATAATTTTGGCTCATTTAAGTGCCAGGGCTCTAGCAAGCAGTTTTGGTAACCATGTTCCCTTGCTGTCTGAGTCGGGGGCCTGCTCCTTTGGTATAGAATATACCCCACTGGTGTGACTATTGGGGAGTGGAGGGGTTAGTTTACAGTTTCTGTGCCATGAGCATTCAGGCGAGTAGGCCTCCATTTCTTGAGTTTTCACGGCAAATGAACAGAAAAGTGGTGTGAGTCTGGCCAAAGCAAAATCGTTTGTCAAGTTTGTGTGAATCCTTTTCAGGGTTTTTGTTATGTGATTTGCTCTGTTCTAATGAATGAAATGCCAGGGATGTATTAGGTACATCGCTGGGGCTCTTTAAACGCTCACTGAATTAACTGGCACTGTTCACTTGCGTAAAGCCAGAAGCGAACTGCAACAAAATCAGCATTTGCCTGGCTGCAGAGGGGCTGAGCTACTACTCTCGGCGCATGCCTAGAGAGTGCAAGACACAGCTCTTCGGCTGGCAGTGCCTGAGTGAAAGGTGCGCGCCGGCTCCACCTAGTGGCCGCTGCCGTTCATTGCAGCCTGGGCCTCCGGCCGGCTCCGTCCCGCAGCGCAGCTGAAGAACTGGCCGGTGGGGGACAAAAGGTGCCAGCCTGTCACCACCCCCCGCCCAGCCGGGTGATGAGCCAGGGTAGAGCGCGTGCACTGCAGCCAGGCGAAGCCTGTTCCTGGGCCGCGGGGAGATGGGGAAGGAGCGGCTGGAAGGGCGGTCCTGGGTGGGAGCGGGAAGGAAGCTCAGCCCTGGCCAGGAGCGGGGGTATCTGGGGGCAGGAAAGAGCAGCCTGGACCTGGGGGACGCTAGAGAGAGGGGGGTTTTAGGGGGTGGCGAGGGAGCAAGAGCTGGCCAGGGCAGAGGAACCAGGGGGAGAATGAGCTCAAGGGGGGAGATGTTATCGGACAGGTGGCAACAGAGGAATTGAGGCAGGGCCTTGAGTTTGTGTGGGGTGTTTTTAATTGCCACGGAGGGCATGGGGAGGAAGTAGGGAACCTTTCCAGCCAAGCAACCTCCCTGATGTTACACTTCAGTCGTAGCTTCGCAGGCCATGGCCAGTGGTCGGACCCACAGCATGGAAGGTTTGAGAACCAAGGACTGCTGAGAAGGTAGGACCTTAATTGGCTGGTTGGGTTTGGGAGGTGGGAAAGATGAGGGACTTGGAAGCGGTTGGGGATATGGTCTCTGGGTTGGTCTCTCTTTTGAAATGGCCTGCAGAATGAGTCAGATGAGAGCCCCAGAGGATCCGGTAGCCCTGCTGATAAGGGACTGGTTATATTGGTCCCTCATGTGATGGACCTTGCGAACATTTTTCTCTCATGTTGCATATTAATGGCTCCTTGACCAAGCACTGACCAAGTTTAGTTTAGTGACTCTTAAAATAGTCTTTACTGTGGAAGTGAGAAATGTGGGCACTATGGCTTGGCAAGGGTTTGTGTGTATCTTGTTATTTGTACCTTGAAAGAATATAAGGAAAATTTATCACCATAAATATGTTCATTTTTTGTAGATGGATGAAGGGGCAGATAGTTGTTTTAGGCTCCAGAAGGTTTCCTTGTTAGGCTAATAATTTTTAAGATGGTCAAATTTTTGAATAAGTGGAAGCCCTGTCACTTCCTCATAGGCCTGGTTTACACTAACTATGTCAGGGGAGTGATTTTTTTTTTAACCGACATAGTTATACTGGTACAGCTCCTTGGGGGGATGTGATATTGGTGTAAAGGTGCCTTATACCGGTGTAGTTTATTTCCCTTCCCATATGGGAATAAGCTATACCGATGTAAGCACTTTCATACTAGCATAACTGTGTCCCCAAACGTGCAGGCTGTACTGCTTTGACTATACTGGTATAGTTAAAGCATTACAACTTTCATGTGTAAGTCAGCCCTTAGTGTAACACCTTTTCTGTAAGCTAATGGTGTATTATCTTGTTCTGTTGTTGAGGGTGTCGATGAGTAGGTCTATACTTCGGTGTAAGCCCAGGGTTAGTGAGACTTGAGTCAACTGACCTGTGGTAGGGTACCCTGGGCTTGAGTGTCTACACTGTATCTAAACCAAGATATAACTGTGCTTGAACTCAGAGCTATGGCTTCCACACTGTAGTCTGCAGACTCTGAGTCAAAGTAAAAGTTTGAACAGCGCACCAAACCCATTGCAAACTCAGGAGGCTGTCTGAGCAGATTGGTGATCTGAAGAGAATGGGTTAACACTGACCTCAGCTACTACTGTTCTCCAAGGAGGGGGATGGCTTCTATTTTCAACAGGGTGGATTGCAGATTGTTGGGATAGAGAGGAGTAAGGAAGTTGTCCCATGGAATTGTGGGATACTTCTGGATGACTCCTAGGACCTGAGTCAAGCAGGGCTGCAGCTACTCTGCAAAGCAGTAGAGTTCTGACCCTGGGTCTCAGCTTCACTTGAGCTCGGACCCTCCAGCCCTGCAGGGTTCTGGGACCCTGGTCCGAGCACTGGGTTAGTGCAATTGCAATGTAGACGCAAGGGGAGTTAGACTTGAGGCTGGGCTCAAACACAGGTTTATGCTGCAGTGTAGACATAATCTTCAGGGGCATTACCCTGGCTTCTTGCTCTGGGTGACTCTCTGGCTCTTGTTGATTGGCAGGCACCTCCTGTGCAGAAGACAGATTGTGGTTTTTGGCTTGTGCTGGCTGCAGAAGGATGATGCAGTGTGCCTATGGGATAAGAAAGTGCTTAGTATGCTGGAGATTTCTTCTTGTTGTTTCTCATTTCATTTTGAGTAATCAATTGGGCTGCTTTGGAGCTGCTGTTTACGACCTGTAATTTGTATAATTTGATTTGACAGTAATTCCATTGTCGTTACATTTATTTACAAGACATTCCCTGTGATTTGTTCATTTCTTATCTGTTATCTTTGCTTCTCTAATCATGACTTTCATAACAGTTGATCATTTTTAAAAAAAAATTGTTTGTTTTAATTCTGAGGGATTGCAATGTTTTCCTGGCTGCAAAGATGGTGTTTAGCTGTTCCCTTTAACTTCTAATGAAGAGCAAGGAACTATGGTACCTCTTTGTCTTTGCTTGCAAAAGACATGATAGACTGAATTACCCATTTATATTCTGGTGTAGAAGATACTTTTGGACTTCGGGCTAGATCCACAAAGGGAATTCAGTGGCTTACTGCCACTATAGGCACCTAAGTCCAACATCTAGGCATAACTGAGATCCTCAGACCACCTGCTTAGCTGCCACCTAATCCTGTGTGCACTTAAATTTCTGCTGGTGGGCATGTGCAAAATCACCTAAGTCCTGATGCCATCAAACAACTTAGTGCGCTAGCTCATGCGTATGCCCTACTGGGTTTCTGAAATTAGGCATTCCACTGCTTTTCTTGCCTGATACAGTAGGCGTGCTCTGAACCCACCTACTGAATCAGGCCCCATGCAAATGACGTGTGTGTCTATGTCCATATGTGTCCATCCAGTAGTCCAGTGGTTAGAGCACGCACCTGGAATGTGGGAGACTCTTTGCATCCTCTTTCCCTGATTTGGAACAGGGAAATGAACCCAGGTCTCCCTCATTTGAGGTGAGTGCCCTGACTATTGGGTGTTGTGGCGTGAGTCTCTCTTTTTGAAGCAGTTATACAAAATTAAACTAACTAAATATTCATTGGAGCAGGAACTTGAACATGACTGTCCCACATCCCAGGTGAGTGTCCTAACCACTTGGGTATATAGTCAGGGGTGTGAAAAAACACACCTCATGAGCAATGCAAGTTTCAGCGCTGTAAAGTGCCAGTGTAGACAGTGCACCAGTGCTGGGAGCCGCGCTCCCAGCTCTGGTAGCTATTCCCCTCGCGGAGGTGGTTTTATTTCAGCACTGGGAGAGCTCTCTCCCAGTGCTGGAGCTGTGACTACGGCAGCACTTTAACATCGACAGTGTAGACATACCCTCAATCTTTTGCTTTTTCTCTGGGCGCCCTGGTGAAAATTTAATTATGTATGCGAAGTGGAACAGCTTTAACTGGAGGAATTGAGAAAAGCCCACCTGAGAATATTCAGTAGCCCAGATAAGGTCACTTTCTTGCAATGTGGGAGAGCTGGGTTCAAATCTCTGCTCCAAACTGGGCAGAAAAGGACTTTGAAAACTATTCTCCCACAACTTGGGTGAGTGCTTTAGCCACTGGGCTGTTGGCTGTAATGGGATATGTGTTTGGGGGGAGGGGTTGTCTCTTCTTTTCTCCTCCTCCCCCCAGCCTTTTCTTCTTTTTCGCTTCCTCATGAGTAAAGGCTGAACTGGCTTAGGTACTTAACTCCCGGGGAAGATTCACAGCTGTGAATTCTGACTGAAGATAGGCATCTCCCTTCATTCAGGTGTGCCTGTCCTTTTGTGGATCTGCCACTTTCCTCTGCATTTCACTTTTGGCTAGCTTAGGCAGGTCCATGCTTTGCTTGCTGACTTCTGTGAATCCATTTCTTAGAATCTAACTCTCCCCATAAATTGTATTGGGAATCTGGGTGCCTATCTCAGGGGTGTGAATTCCATTGGACAGCAAGGCTCCCAGGTGTTAGGGGTTGCAATGCTAAGCGTTGCGATGCCAAAATCCCCTTTGTGGATCTAGCTCTTAGTTGTCTTCTGTCATTTTTCATTTTTTTGCCTTTTGCTCAGACTTGATTCCTTGCAACACACATGGTTGAACAATAGGGTGCCTGTTAATTTGGGGGGTAGTGGATAGGAACTAAACTATTGGGGCTCTTTTTAAAACTTATTCCATCTGCTACATTATCTTTCACTTATTATTTACACAAGTAGGCAAATGATGCCCTTCTCTAATGTATGTGTTGCCTGTGGGTTTCAATGATTCTGCCCCACAGTTTAAATGGCTAGATGACTTTTTCTCACAATACAACTTGCAGCTTTCTCTGTTAGTAAAGACAGGTAAACTTGTGTTCATGCTGACTTACACTAACATCAGTAAGTGTAATGAAAGTTTAAGGGCTGCATTTTCAAAGCTACTGTGCAAAGATTTCAGACCCACAAATGTACATGCACTAGGTGTGCCTTCAGCACCTTCTATCTGCATTTGTAAGCGGCATTTGCATATATCAACTGGGTAATGGTGTGCACAACAGGCAGTGAGGCAAGCAATTAATAAATAATAATGATTTGCACTTGGTGATTGAAATGTATGAGATTGTGATGCCTTGAATAAAATTGTGAAGACTTCAAATACAATTGATAAGTACAATAGAAATGACTATAAAAATAAGTTAAATTAATGTAGCCCCCTGTCAGACAAGCCTAGTAAAATATCTTTAAACAGGTGTCTGAACATTAGTATCGTTCAGTATCTCCGTTCTGTAGATGGGAAACTGAGGTAAAAGAGTTAAATCACATGTCCCGGATCACCTAGGAAGTCAGGAGAAGAGCCAGGAATGGCACTCAGAAGTCCTCCCTCCAAATCCCCTGTGCCAACCTGTAGACTGCAGAAATTTGTTTCTATGCATAACTTTTGCTCCCGTTCTATAAAAGCTTCGTCTTTATAGTTTACAAATGCTATGTAAAGTGATTTAATCATGTTTATGCTCATTCAAATGCTGTCTGCCAGTGTTTACACCGCCTGACTTGTTTCCATGCATATTATAAGCTACAAGAAATCTGTTTTTATGCAGTGTTCTTCCTTGCACTTTGAATTCTTCTTCCATGTATTTAGAATTTTCCTGGTTATGTGACCTCCTGCATCACTGGCTAACATTACTGCTGTGCTGAGTCTGGGGTTCAGATCCATCTCTGTTCTTCTGAAATACTGAGGTGATTATCTGCAAATAACAAGTGTCTCAGCTCCTGTCTTTGGGATTTGTGAAGAAGTAGAGGAGTGAGACTTCTATCTCTTGGCTTTTATTCCCTGGAATACATTTGAATGTGGCTTACTGCTTTGAAGCAGTGTTCGTGTTTGTAGGATTTACACTAAAGTTTATTGCTTCATTTTAAATACACCCACAGTGTATTGAAATTTGCCTTTCTCTAGTCTTCTTTTTCTTCTCTAAACCTATTTTCGGGCAACCAGTGGCAAACTTCCTCAATAGAAAAGTGACATCCTAGTGAGTCAAGTGCTGGTCCAATTAGAACTGTTCTTCCTTTCTGCATTTTAGTGGCTGTTACAGCTGGATGTAGCATTAAGACTTTTATGCTGCAAAAGGTTCCATTTTCTGAATGTTCTTGTTGCATTGCAATGTCAGACTTTAAAGGAAGGCATGTCTTCTGTGAGAGAAGACAAAAGTACAGTGGGGTGGCCTCATTGAAGTCTCCATTTGATCATGTAACATCAGCCTGTTCCAGAGAAGCCCTAGTTTGGAAGAGCATGGATGCTGCTAGTCAGAATTATTGAACTAGACGTGAATTAGCAGTGATACAGTTGTGGAGTATAGCAGGTTG
Source organism: Chelonia mydas (assembly GCF_015237465.2). Classification (NCBI taxonomy): domain Eukaryota; kingdom Metazoa; phylum Chordata; order Testudines; family Cheloniidae; genus Chelonia; species Chelonia mydas. The sequence goes on along the minus strand of NC_057851.1, from coordinate 145,405,002 downwards.
GTACTGAGGTGCAAGGCTGTGCTCTAAGAAGGGTCCAAGACTTCAGGAGAACAGGGTTGCTTTAGGACAGCACTGAAGGTGCATTGTTGGGGGACTCTAGAAGAGAAGTAGTAGTATTGAGGTGGTAGGTTAGGATTGACATGCATTGGCAGCGGTGCATAGAGGCTTGGAATGGAATTGGAATAGCTGCTTAATGTTTTGAGAGCTAGGAACTGAATTATGCTCTGGGTGCCATCTCCCCCTCTCCCCCTATTCCAAGACTAAGATCCTAATTAAAAAGAGGTTAGGAGGAGCAACTGATGGACATTTTACTGCTACTCCTTTGTTGTGTAAATTAAGTACCTAATGATCTGCATCACAGACCTGTTTTTTGTATGTGTTGTTTCAGTGCAGATTGTTACAGACTGCATCTCTCTTTCATGAACAAGCATATTCACACTTGACTTGACCCATTTCCAGGAAAGTCCTGCCAAGCAGAGGAATCTATCTTACAATGCTGTCCCAGTCCAAGGATGCAGGAGGTCACATAGGGCCCTTATTCTGTTGTATGAGAGGATCTTATCCTTGTCTTACTCATCATAAGAGAGGTGGACTCGGAGTCTGGGTTTAAAGGGCACCACGCCATAACTTTTTTATAAGTGTGTGTGTTGCGGGGGCGGGGGGACAATGGGTTGAAACAGATCCTCAGAATAGAGGAGAGGTGTCTTCAATATGGGGTAAGGGAAAGATGATCTCAACAGAAACCTGTGTCTTCACATGCCTCCCTGCCCTGCCCTTTTTTTTTTTTCTTCTTTTGATCAAATTTGTGAATTTCCTTCAATGCCAGACTCCTGTGTAGCAAGTTTTGGTTGTCACTGAGCCTGGAAGCTCAAGCTGCTCAGTGATGACTCCATCTAGGTTGATCTTCTGGAAGGACAGTCATTCCACTTCCTTCCCCGCCATAGGAAAGCTGATACTGTGCATCCCAGCCCTATCTGTCTATCCAGGGGCCAGTTAAAGCAGGTCAGGAAAATGATTTTCCTGTCCCGTGAAAATTTTCAAGATTTTTCTGTTTTGCATTGGGATGAAATAAGAGAAGAACGACTAGGCACCCAGTTTCAAGTCCTTGCTCCAATAAATAGGAGAGATTGAGAAAAACCCACCCAGAATAGCTAATAGCCTGGTGGTTAGGGAACTTAGGTAGGATGCGGGAAACCAAGGTTCAAGTCCCTGGTCTGACTCAGGCAGAGCAAGGGTTTGAACTTTGGTCTCCTACACCCAGCTGAGTTCCCTAATCACAAGGCTATACTGTGGTGAATGAATCTTTGTCTCTGGTTTTGACCAGGACTTCCACCTTGGATGTGAGCGAATTTTTGTCAAAACTGGTATGTTCCCATGAAAAGGCCACATGGTTACAACATTCCTGACCACAACCTGTGAAGTGTCATTTTTGTTTAATCAGCATTTTCCAACAAAAAACTGTTCTGTTGAAAATTTCTTTACCAGATCTAATGTCAAGGCAGAAGTGTTTTCTATTTTAATTTTCTGGTGTTTTGTTCAGTCTAGTTTTGAGAATCTCTTCATCCTTTTTGACAAGGAGCTGATTGGTGTCTACCCCCCTTGTTCTACTTACTTCCAAATTGGCGTCTACCCCCCTTGTTCTACTTACTTCCAAATTGGCTCCTTTGAAAAGAATAACATATGAGTGGTAGCTGGTTTCACACACACCCATCCCTCAAGCTGAGTTCCTGGAGGGAATCTGTCCCTTTGAGAGGGCAGTGAAGAGTGACTGTTGCATTTAGATCTTGGCAGCTGGAAGAAACAGGCTGATGCTATCAATCATTTGAGGGGCCAGATTTGGGAGATGACAGACAGACCGGAGAGATAAGGACTGTGGACTTGTGATCAACACAGATACAGACACTGGTATCCAGGAACTAGTGTAGCTGCATCGGTAGAAACCTATAGCATAGACAAGCAAACCTGTGATTTGCAGAAGTAGCATTTATCCTGATGCCAGACAGGAGTACACTCAGCCAGTGCAAATTGTGGCTATTCGTGTTTCTATCTGGCTTTTCACCAGTGCAGCTACGCCGATTGCCAGCTACTGATGGCTGAGTTACAGACAAGGCCCATGATGCCTACATGAGATTAGGCAATAAAACACCCACTTACTGGAAACAAACACCACCATCCCCCCCCATACTGTGCACTAAGCCTTTCTGAGTAACCCCATTCTGGCTGATGGCATATATCTTCCCTCCTCCAGCCCCATACCTCATGTCTAATCTAGTTTGCAAACTCTTCAGGGCAGTTTGGGGAAGTGTTTGGTGTCACTAGAGATAAATAATGGGGAAGCAGTGGCTCAGCCTCCTCTGAAATTGGAGGAGTCATCAGGGCAAAAGTTTTGTTCTGATAGAAGAAGAAATCTAGCCCATGGCTCCAAACTATAAATGGACTGAGGGGCCATATCCCTCTTCAGTGGTTTAAAATATAAAGGGTGCAATGACACTGCCCCGATTGGTGGTTTAGTCCCTGGCCTGGGCCCTGGTCCCACTTAGAAAGCCAGCTGAGCCTGGACCTCTGACTGTCAGGTGCCTGCTGAATGCTCACTGTGTATGGGATTCCCTCTGTCCTCATGTTCTGATGCTGAATAATCCAACCTGTTGGCACTTTGAATTCCCTAGCCCAGCTCCACTCCCTGTTCATTCAGGTGCATGTGAGCCCCCACTGCAGCTTGGATGCTGTGAAATGGGGAGCTTTGACAAGACATAGGTGCATCTCGTCAAAACTGGTCTGGGCAAGGAGACAATCTATCCCAGTCAGTCAGGGGGAAAGTCCACCAGTGCAGCTGAATAACAGGGATGTGAAATGGTTTGTGGCTTTGGCTTATAGCTTCTCTCGGCAGCTGCCAATAGGGAGGGAGGGTAAGAGGGAGACTGTTTCATGGGCTCAGGAGGTACAAGAAATGTCTTCCCTTGTCTTTTCACCTACCATCAAAGATTGTTCCACCAAAAATGGAATGCAGCACTGTGCACCATCTGACCTGGTGAATTAGGGAAAGGGGAAATAATTTACAACTGATTTCAAACCCCTCCAGGCCACTTTCCCCAGCTTCACCATCTCGGCCCAGAGAAGATCGTTCAGATTGTAAGGCAGAGAAGAGAGAAATGGTGGTAGGGGGAGTTGCATGGGATAGGAGAGTCTTGCAATAACAATGAAACCTTCACGTTGGCACAAACAATTATGAGCTTCTCCTGCCTGTTTCATTTCTTCATAAACATCCTGATCCCTGAACTGTGTATTCTCTGGACAGCATGTCACTTAATTATTTTTTGCGGGATGAAAAAACTGTAATTCCACTAAATTAAAAATAGAACTGCAAATGGGTCTGGTTTGATCTCTGTGGCGTCTACAGCAGAGGAACAAGAGTAATTCTAGCAATTAGATGTTAATTGATGTCTGAGTGTATCTATTCCTAGAAACAGCAAGACCATGTATGGCATAACTAGCATCATTAAACAGCATCATCTCCCCTCTGTGCTCTGCAGGCTAGAGTGGAGAAACTCACCCAAGAATTCTCTTCTAAGCGGGAGAGCAGTGGTGGATGATTCAGGAGGAGAGGTTTGTACAAGAATTGACCTCATCTTAATAATGGCAAATGATGGGGAGAGGGAATGGGACTAATTTTTCATTGGCTGATTAAGTTAGAGGAGGTTAAATGCAGAGAATGTCACAGGCTTCCTAGTGTTTTTATTTAGTTTTTTAAAAACCCGGTGGTGCACACTGCCAGTGCTGGTTAGGTCTGCGCAGGACTATAATGGCCTACACAGTTTTGATGCAAGCCAGTCAAATGTAGAGTAGAGAAAAAGAGAAATTTGCTTTAGCCTATGCAGGCCCGTTACTAATTACTTCAGTTAAATGGAATAAGAGATCACTGAATTTGGTATCTTTTTCTATTGTACATAACTTCAGATACAGCCATTTCAGTAATGTGATCCCATTTCTGAGCTGCTTGTGCCTTCACAATAAAGCACAAAGTGCTATTTGTTTCACTTTGTTTTTCATTTTACAATACAATAAAAATCTTTTTCAACTAGAAAAAATGCTAACCTTGGATTCTGAACTGAAGCACAGCACAGAATAATAAATCCTATGCATCAGCAAAGTGGCTTTCATCTGTGGGTCTTAAAGAGCTTTGTAAACATCAATTAATCCTCCCAACATGCCTGTCACATAGAGGAGGAGTATTAGCTCCTTTCTGCAGTTATTGTTATGAATTCGTATTGTAATAGCATCTAAAAGACCCAACTGAGATCAAGATCCCATTGTACTTGGTATTGTGTACACACAATAATAAGACATCCCTGCCCCCAAAGAGCTTACATCACTATAAGAGAAGAGAGATAGGGGATAAAGCCACCACACTAGCTGTCCAGCTATTGTCACATGTTTTGTAGACAGCGTAGCAGAGGTGAGGAGGAATCTGGAGTTAGAGTATACGGCTTTTCAGATTTTAGAGGGCACTGCTCCCATGCATAAGAGGGAGCATAGGAAAAAGCATGAAGGTGTTTGAGGGACATTTGGACTAATGCAAAGGTGGGCAAACTACGACCCATGGGCTGTGTCCAGCCCATCAGATGTTTTAATCCAGCACTCGAGCTCCCGCTGGGGAGCAGGGTCGGGGGCTTGCCCCGCTCTGCGCGGCTCCTGAAAGCAGCAGCATATTTCCTCTCCGGCTCCTATGCGTAGGGGCAGCCAAGGGGCTCTGCACGCTGCCCCCGCCCCAAGCGCTGGGAACCACTGCCAATGGGAGCTGCAGGGGCGGCGCCTGTGGACAGGGCAGCCCGTAGAGCCACCTGCCCACACTTCCGCATATGAGCCGGAGGGGGGACATGCCGGCTGCTTCCAGGAGCTGCCTGAGGTAAGCGCTGCCCAGAGCCTGCATCCCTGACCCCATGCCATGCCTCAACCCCCTGTCCCAGCCCTGATTCCCCTCCCGCCCTCCAAACCCCTTGATCCCAGCCTGGGCACCCTCCTGCACCCCGGACCCTCACCCCGCGCTCTGACCTGCCCTCCCTCCTGCCCCCTGAACCCTTCGGTCCCAGCATGGAGCACCCTCGTACACTCCAAACCCCTCATCCACAGCCCCACCCCAGAGTCTGCGCACCCAGCCTGAGCCCTCACCCACCCCCCGTACTCCTGCCCCAGCCAGAGCCCCCTCCCACACCCTGAACTCATTTCTGGCCTCACCCCCCTCCCACACCCCAACCCCAATTTCGTGAGCATTCATGGCCACCATACAATTTCCATACCCGGATGTGTCCCTTGGGTCAAAAAGTTTGCCCACCCCCTAGACTAATGAATGTTAAAGACTGGTGTCATTGGCAGAGTGAAGGAAAGTTGATGGCTCAGAGTGGTAGGGGTACGGCTAAACTATGAAGAGTCTTAAAAGCGAAGACAAGTACATTGCATTTGTGGTGGTGAAGCGGGTGCCAGTGCTTGGGTGTAAGGAGAGGGGTGGCACAGTCCGCACTTAGAGTATGGCTACGCTGCAATCAGGAGGTGCGGTTTGCAGCATGTAAGACATATGGCTTGGTTTACCCAAGCTAGCTTTGCTCTTGTAACAATAGCTTGAGAACAATAGCCATGGCAGCGACAGCGTGGGTAGGGCTGCCCCTTGCCACTGTGGCTTCGCTGTTATTGTTACTGGAACTAACTTTGATCTATTTAGATCAAAGCTAGCTCCTTGGGTATGTCTCTGTAGTGCAATCACAGCTCCCAGTAGCCAGTGTAGACGTAACCTTAGTGGTAAGAACCACAGAGTTCTCAACAGTTAAGAGGCCGCTTGCAACCTGTCTGAGGGCAGCCTATTACAGTGCAACGTAGATGGGTGCCCTGCCCAGGAAAGGTACATGACATCTTATTGAAGGAGCTCAGGCTATGTCTACACTGTACTTTCATCGTTTAAAACTTTTGTTGCTCAAGGGTGTGATAAAGATACACCCCTGAATGGCAAAAGTTTTACCGATGAAAAGCACCAGGTGTGGACAGTACTTTGTCAGTGGGAGACACTCTACCGGAGACAAAGCTCTACCGCCCCTTGTTGTGGGTGGTTTTATTTTATCGCCGGGAGAGCTCTCTCCCAGTGACAAAGAGTGGCTACACTGTGTACCCTACAACAGCACAGCTGCAGCGGCACAGCCACGCCGTTGTAAGGTGCGTAATGTAGACATAGCCTCAGGCTGAAAGACAGTCGAGTGTTGCTAGAGAATACTGTCTGACTCTACAAATTAGAGCAGACTTTGACTTGGGGCATGGCTACACTAGAGAGCTTACATTGGCGCTTTTGCAACGTTGTAGCTGCACCACTGTACGCTAATGTAGCTGCTTTAAGCCAACAGGAGACATAGCACTGTGCACACCAGTGCTTATGACTGCGTAACTTATGTCACTCAAGGGGGTGATTTGTTCATCCCCCACGAGCGACTTAAGTTATGCAGACGTAAGCAGTAGTATTAGTATTAGGGAGAGTAGTAGTATTAGGGAGAGCCTTGGCCTGCAGCCAGACCACTTTGGGCTATAATCTTGTCAGATCTCATAAGTTAAGCAGGGTCAAGCCTGATCAGGACTTACAGGGGAGAGCTCTAAGGAAAACCCAGGTGCAGCAGGTGACGCAACTTGCTCTAAATACAGTGCCACTACCCCTGCCTGGAGAGGTTCTGTGTTTCTGGAGAGGCCATGTTTCATGTGAGAAGTGAAATTTACATCTTGTCCACGTATCCTTATTAAAGATCCCAGGGCACTCTTCCCTGAGTGGTGCCTGCTGTTTCATTTAGACAGCGTGTGCTTTTTCCTATTTCAAACTGAGGTGTAGTGTTGTTTTGTGCTGTAAAACAGCTGGTGTGTTCCATGATTCATCTATGTGTAATTCATCAGTGAGGCTTCTGATTTTCAGTTCTAACCAATAAACACTCACATATACTTATATATAAAAAATAAGTGTTTATCTAGTAAACACCAGAAATGGTTACTTGTATCTAAGGGGCTTGTCTGCCCAGAGCCGTTATGTGGACTAGCAGGGTGTGATTTTTCTGAAGTGCACTAACATGTTGTGCATTAATTGGTCTATGTGGACCTTGCTGGTGGACAGTAAAGGTTCCCTAGCGTACTTTAGCGTAGGGCTGTTTGAAACACTACTACATTAAAGTTCACTAAGGTACCTAAAGAGAGTTCTGAAAAAAAAACAATTTTTCATTGTAAAACTAAAAAAATGCTAAAAATAAACCCTAAAAAATAGAATCCCCATGCATAAAGCATTTGGGGATTTTTCTACATGAATTTTTTTTTTTTAAACTCTGATAAACTTGGGTCTGTACAAGCTACTCAGTAAGACAGCTCTACCCAAAGGAGTTATAATCCTCAGAAAAGCTTCTGTAGATGGTGCTGTACAGATGTAAATGATTTACATTTTGACTTCATAGAAACCGAGCCAGGTTATGAGAAGAGGATTGTATTTAGAGAAATAGCTGGCTATGAGAAGCATGACATATGAGTGAAGATAAGTCTTGAACTAATGTCCCAGTGGTGGGCTGATCATTTGGGGATACTCTCAGTGAAAAGGTAGCGAGATGTATTGGTGCTAGTGCTCTGAGGTAACTGAACCACTGGAACGGGATAGGATAATGTGTGCAAGGGGAGGATCTCAGTGTTTGGAGAAAGGCATCATCACCAGACTTTCTCGGAGGGATTTCCACATTGTGGCCAGGCTAGACTCAGTACCAGGAGTCTTTCACACAGAATTTCAGCGCTTCTGTTCCTAGTTATAAACAGATTTGAGCAGAACAATATTGCTGGTAGTTGGCTAGTCTGCATGTGGCATTATGGGTTGACTTAAAACCTCATTGAAAATGATTTGTGAATAATGCCTTTCATTCAAGGTAGTTGCAAAAGACAGTGAAGGGGCTACACCTAAAAAAGAGAATTAATGGAGTCTTCACAGAAACTCACAACTTGTGGGCAGAGGGTTCAACTGTGTGTGTGGGCAGACAAGAAACTGACCCAGACTGAGGCCTGGTCTACACTGGGGGAGGTGCAGGAGGGGAATCAATCTAAGTTATGCAACTTTAGCTACGTGAATAATGTAGCTGAAGTTGACGTACTTAGATCTACTTACCGCAGTGTCTTCACTGTGGTAGGTCCACTGCTGATGCTCCCCTGTCGACGACTCCTACGCTTCTCACTCCAGTGGAGTGCCGGAGTTGAAAGGAGAGTGCTTGGCGGTTGATTTATCGCGTCTTCACGAGACACAATAAATCAACCCCCGCTGGATCGAATGCTCCGGAGGTAAGTGTAGACATGCCCTGAGGCAGGAAAAAAAGTAAAGCAGCAGCCAGTAAATGTGGTGTGATCCTGGAGAAGCCTAGAGAACGGTTCTGGGTCTGGTGCTTGTTAAAGAGACATGGAGCGATAAGCAAAGAAGCTATCCTGTCTTTTTTTTTTTTTTTTGGTTCCTCGTTTGGAGAAGCAGAGCTTTGATGCAATTATGTTTATTTACAAGGAACATACAAAGAAAATACCAGATTCAGTCATCAATTTCTGCTTCCATCTGAAACATCCCAGGGCCCTGAACTTTGAGTAGCTGCTCGGTTTAAAAAGGGGAACATCTGTGTGAAGCATGGGATCTGGTTTCCAGGGAGAGATTGTGGATTGATATTCCTGTTGAACTAAATTAGAGCAAGTTAAGGCAATGCTTGCAGAAATCGAAGATGGCCAAAAGCAATAACTAAAACAGGAGCTGGAGATGTCACAAAATGAATTTAAGACGACCTAAAGCAAGAGCTGGAAGTTTCCCAGAAAGGACTCAAAGATGACTTACAGGCCTGGTGGAGCAACAATTACAAAGAGCCTAGACAGATTGGGAAACCAGAAGTTTTTCATGAAAATGGGGTAAACCAGTTAGACTTTGTTCAATTTCAGGGCCCTGAACTTTAAACTAGCCACTCAGATTAAAGAGGAGCCACATGTAGTGTTGCCTTTTTCTGGAACAGAAATGCTCACCTGTGCATTTGTCTTTTGAAAAAAGGACCATTTTCCAAAGAGCAAAGTGGCAAATGTTATGGGTAAGCTATTTTAATGTCCAGTATCAACCAAACTAGGCTTTATAAAGAAGCTGCAAGCATTTCAGGACTTGCCCAAAGAAAGAAACGGAGGATTCCCACTGGGCTCAGCTTGATGGAGCTTTAACAGTTTCCTCTAGACTAGAGAATTGTTTCTCGACTTTTTTGATAACATGGACCGGCTTGCTGCCTTCCTAAACTGTGCCAGGGAGATCTCAGGGACTGTCACTGGTCCGTGGACTGGTTGTTGGGAAACACTGCTCTAAGAGTCCTCTTTCTTCTAATGCTGAGTCTCTTCCTTTGCCACAGTGCTGATTCCTCATATACTTCTGAAAGAAGGAGTCCTCCATGCAGACTAGGCCATTCAGAACAGGCGCACTAGAAGGAAAGTCTCTCTCACACACAAAACAGTCAATATAACTTTCTCTGTGAAGTCCGCCATGACTGAAAATAATGCAGGCTTAATGTGAGCTACAGGCAATTCTCCTTCAGTTCAGATGTACTGGGCCTTCGCTGGAGCAGAGGATCCTCCTGAAATCTATTTGCAGCAGAGAGACACTCAAGAAGTGCTAGGTGGCCACAGCCTTGTTTCATTGTTACTTGAGTATCTTCAAGTCATAAAACGAATTTAGGTTTGGGTAGAGTTTGCAGCCAAGTTTTGCGTCACTTTTCATTAATATTTTTACCCAGCAGGAAAACCAGCAGTTGGACATTGGTTTAGGTGGAAATGTACCACTCCCCAACTGCTTTCCCCCGCAAAAAATATTAGCATTTGTAAATGTATTTGTGTTTACATAAAATTGAATTGGCTGCTGGCTATGTAGGTTGGTTTGATTAGAAATGTATGGATTGACTTTAGTTATACTACAGCCTTTTGGAGAAAGAGTGCTCAGTCTTGAAGGATGGATGCCTGAGAGTAGCTGGCATGCTTAGGTCACCTCTGGAAATCACAGACCCTTCTGGGTCCGTGTGTTACAAAGGGGAGTCAATTAAATGTTTCCAGTTGTGGAAAAAGCAGCCTCCTCAAAATACATTAGCTCTCTCAAATATCCAATTTAAAAAAAAAGGGGGGGCGGGGGAGGGGAGGGTTTGATTGCAATTTACAATAGTCTATTCCTTTAGTTCAAAATACCCTCCTTTCACTACTGTGTGCTTGGCTCAGCATCTCCATTTGATTAGATCTGTACAGTGTGATTCTGTGTATGGTGTATTGATCTCACTAGAAGTAATTTGGTGAAGACAAAAGTGGAACTGTTGGGGCACCAAGCCCTGATTTTTTTTATTTAACAACCCCACAAGTGCTCTTCTAAACCAGACATCCTTGAAGAGTCTAATGGCCTATAGAAATGAAACATGCTTGCAGCTGGCAAAGGAGGTGCAAAAAGACTGGGCTTTTTTTAAACTTTGTTTTTATTATAGGTTCACACAAATCCTGGTACAAGGGGAAAAAAAGAGAGTAGTTATTCTACAAACCCTACCTCTCCCATTCCTGCACAGCTTTGTAGCTGTCCCCTATTTACATACCACTGCAGAGAGCAGCCATACAGAGCGAGCACAGGTTTTAAGGCCATCTGGCACACACCACTCACCTGTCCATCATTTGAGACACAATGCTACCTCTGCGTTCAGAGAGACCTGCTGTTCTCTCTATTACTGTCATTTGTTGACATCAAGAAATGGAGGTTATGGAAAACGTTGTTTGTGAATAAAACAACCACCACCTAATTGGCAGCTGCCTTCTGTCTAGTTCCCTTGTTTTGGGGGAGGATATGTGTGTGTAATTCTGTCCTTACAGTTCTCTGTGGTCCTGTTGTAAATTGAGAGAGTGACAGACCTGATCACAAAACCAAGCTTTTAGCCATTTTGGCTTAAATGCTAGGCTAGTGTTCCTGACCTTTTTGCTGATGCTAATAGTTCTTTCCTAGTTTCCCATGGTCTGCAGGAAATTAATCATGATGGATTTTACTATGGTAAAATGACTTCAGAGATTCTAGTTTAGTTGTACTAGGAAAATTATTTTTGAGTTTTCACTGAATAATTGCAAAGTGAGGATGGGTACAATTGAATGAGTGCAACAGCAATGAAAAATGCAGGTAGAGGCATGAATTCGTAGAATTATAGAAATGTAGGGCTGGAAGGAACCTCAAGAGGTCATCTTATCCAGCCCCCTCATGCTGAGGCAGGATTAAGTATACCTAGACCATCCCTGACAGCTGTTTGAAGGTTTTTAAGAACAGGTTAGACAATGACAGATTCTGTAATCTCCCTAGGTGACCTGTTTCAGTGCTGAACTAAGTTACAAAATTTTTCTGGAGATCTAATCTAAATCTCCTTTGCTGCAGAACTAGCCAGTTACTACATGTACTAGCATCAGAGGACGCAAAACACAATCAATTGTCATTCTCTCCATAACGGCCCATAACATATTGGAAGACTTATGTCCCCGCTCAGCCTTCTTGTCAGATGAAACATGCCCAATTCTTTCAACTTTCCACATAGGTCATGTTTTGCAAGCTTCTTAACATGTCTGTTCTTTTCTGGATTCACTTCAGTTTGTTCACATCTTTCTTAAAGCGTGGCACTGTACAGTGGACCCAGTGCTCCAGCTGCAGCCACACCCGCACTGCATAGAACAGGACAGTTATCTCCCATGTCTTACTTACAACCCTCTGGTTAATACATCCCAGAATGACATTTGTCCTTTTAGCATCACACTATTGACTCATATTCAATTTGTGATCCACTGTAACCCCCAGATGCTTTTCTGCAGTATTGGTGCCTAGCCTATTATTTTCCATTTGTGCATTTGATTTTTTCCTTTCTAAGTGCAGTACTTTTGCACTTGTCTTTATTGAATTTCATCCTTATTGTACAAGGGGAGACAAAAGCTTTAATCGGACATTCTGAAAATAAGATAAAAGGCACATCAAGTGGACTAAGTCCATTAAAATGACAATATCCCTAGATAGAAGCAATCGACTTAATAAGCAGGGCTAGCATAGCATAACATAAATGTCTTGTTATAGCACCATAAGCCTACAGGGGGTGCTTTACAGGCAAAGCCAATGATAACACACAGTGGCTGCAAGCTAGAAGGCTAAAATGGCAGCACTTCCAAAGATGGGAGTCAGAGAATCAGAAGACAAGTCTTAGGCCTTGTCTACACTACAGTGGGAGATCGATCTAAGGTACGCAACTTCAGCTGTGTGAATAACATAGCTGAAGTCGACATACTTAGATCTACTTACCGTGCAGGGGCAGCGAGTTGTATGGGTGTGTGGTGCCCATGCTCCACTAATATGAGAGCATAGGGGCCCGGCTCCACCAAAGTTCGGAGTAGGGTCTCTACCCAGGCCCTGCCTGCCACCCTCAGGCAATTTAAAAGGGCCTGGGGCCCCCACTGCCAGTGCAACGGGGCTAAGGCAGTTTCCTGCCCACTCCGCTTCCGGAAGTGGCCGGCCTGTCCCTCCTACACCCCAACCCCCTTCCCCAGTCCAGATCCCACACCCAAACTCCCTCCCAGAGCCTTGGGGAGGGGGTGGGACTTGGACCCATTCTGGGGCACGACCAAAAATTATACAAACCTGCCGCCCCTGTTACCGCGGGGTTCACACTATGCTATGGAGTCATAGATTAAAGTTATCACCAAAAGAATAGGTTTGCGGTGGGTGAGAGCAAGAAACAGATGTACCTGTTACTATTGATTGTATAGTGGTTCTATGATTCTATGGTGACAGGAGAGTGTTCTGTGGTCGATTTCGCAGGTCTTCACTAGACCCGCTAAATCGACCACTGATGCATCAATCGCCGCGTGTCGATCCCCCAGTAAGTGTAGACAAGCCCTTAGTTTTAGGTTAACTTCCAACTTGAAATGCTCACAAACCCTGTTCGTAGTGCTCACACTTTCAAGTTAAGTAATTGATCCCCCACATCAATTAAAATATTTTATTTTAAACCCAGAAAGTTAAGAAATTTGCAATCTATCAAAAGGTAAATTGCCCAAAGGAGCCTGTGCAAACACTTCCAGCATGGATTACAGCACAGAATTTACTGTCATTCCACTGTGACTTTACTGCTGTTAACAAAGTCATTATATACCCTAATATAGTCAGAACTAGACTGCCCAGTGCTTACACTACAGCCACAAATTGCATTTCCTGACTAATTCATCTAAAACATAATATTCACACCATAAAATCAACATTAAGAGTGTGAAGGGAACCCATACCCAGCAAAGAAACATAAGGTCAAAAGTCTCTATTTTATTACCCAGTATTTTGTGCTGCAGTGATCCTGATTTTGTTCATTATGTCGTTAAATCCTCCAATTTACCTGTTTAACTGAAATCCTCAAGGAATGCTCTGATGTACCCCAACACACAACACAATGCTAGAGGTGCTTTTTGCCCAGCATGCCTGGTACAGTAGGCAGCAAATTGTTTAATACTCAGTAATAAATACTTAGCACCATATAGTGCTTTCCACCTCCAAAATGCTGAAAAATGTTAATCAATCAGTCCTTGCCCTGGACCCTGTGAGGTGGTATAAGGTTATTATATAGACAGGGATACTGAGGCCCAGAAAGGCTAAGTGACTGACTCAGGGTTCTGCACATTGCAAGTTAATGATAGATTGCATTAGACGGCATTTAACTTTACCTTGCTCGGGATATGTAGTTTGCATAGATATAGCATCATTTAAGTTTCATTTCATGATAGTTGAAATAAGTTGTGCAGGAACACTGTGTCCATGAATGAGCAATTGTGGTGTATTCTCAGAAGTGTTGTAGACCATTTAATTTCCTCATGTTTCCTCCTCCTTTCAGCCAGATAGCATTTTGTCAGGGGAAAGGCATTGCAGCAGATAGGTTCCCTGCTAGGCCAGTCACAGATCAGGGTTGTACTGCTTAACGTGATTAATACATTTTACCTCTTTATGCACAACCCAGTGTTTCACATAAATATTTTGACACCTCTTACTGTGCCTAGTTAGAAACTGCAAATATAATATACAAGGACTAAAGCTTCCAAACCCAGTGTTTTACATTTGCTCATAAAACTGTAACTCCTAGATGGTGGGCTGCTACTGAGATCTCTGGGGCACAGGGTACAAAGAGGTGAGCACCAGCCCCTCTGGTAGCACTGAGCACACCAAAAGCTCAAACATTATAAAAGTTAAGGGGCCAGATTGAGCTCAGTCTGGAATTTCATAAGTTCAGTGACGTATATTTATTAATGTAGTTCTGAAAATGGGGTAAACAGATTCCAAGGCCAGAAGGGACCATTACATCGTCCTTTAAAGAGCAGCAACTAAGTAATTTAGCATTTAAGAATTAAGATCTTCATTTACAAGTAGACTGAGATTGATTGGCAATAAAAGTCTTGCTGCTGTGATATTAATGGACATGATTGACTGCTCTAAGGACTGACTGACTGACTGTATATCACCATGCCCTCAGCTATAGTTTACTATGAAAGTGATCATGCAGAGTAAGAGACGGATTTGGGGAGCACCGAGAAAGGTTGTTAGGCACTGAAGGTGACTGGTGAGTTGCTAGTGGCACCGTTACTTTAAAATGGGTATAGCATTTTCTAGTATAGGTGCAGGCCTGGATGAGTGAAGACAGTAAAAGCTCAGACAGGTCCTTCCAGTAAGTGAGGTCAATAGTAGTAGGTAAGAAGCCACAGGCCATAAGCAAGCAGAAAAATGAGGAAAGACAAAGGAATCATTGGCAGGCCACTTTCCACCTGGAAATCTGTTGAGACAAGGGCTGGTGATTGGATGTGTGAATGTAATGAATTTATGTTTTCCTTCCAAACAAGGTAGGTCCGGCTTCACTCAGGCCTCTACTTTACAAGGAAACAAACATTTCTTTGCCTAACCAAAGCACGCAAGGAATGCCCCTTTGAAACTGCCTAGAGCCAAGTCAGTAGCGATCCAGGAACAGAAAGAAACAGTATGCACGCTGGTTGGTGGCTGTGAACATAAATTTGGGTAAGCAATTAATTAATGCTTAACTAATAAGGATTTCATCCAAACATCTCCAAATGTGGGTTTCCCCCTTCATTACCTTTCTGTATATTCAGCATGCACAAACTGTACATGTGTAGAGATGTATTCTGGGCCAACTCAAAGGTAAGAACCTCACTGGACTTGTCTAGACTAGAGTAAAAGGTGCATTAGCTAAAACTGTTTTAAGTAACATTTTGAAAACTTTAGATTAAGCAAATTGAATTTTAACATGCATTAGCTGGTAGAGATGAACCCTAGCGGGAGTTTAGGCTTTAACTCAACCAGCTAGTTAAGTACACACTGTCTTGTTTACACGAGACTAACATGTTTGCTAGAATGTGTTATCATCACACCTTTAAATCCTAGCCTAGATAAGGCTTTAGAGAGCCTGAATGTAAATTGGGGTAATTTACATGCTGAAGGGGGCAGACCAAGATGTAAAATTACAGGAATTTAAAATAATCTCTAAATCCAGCCCATCGAGCACAGGGGATTTCTCCCCTCAGAAGTTTGCTTTTTCTCCTTTGAAAAGTAACAGCTCATTCTGTTGGGTATTTCAGCATTTATGGAAACATTTATTTCAGGGAAAGAAATCTTGATTATCTTTGCAGTGCTGATCACACAGGCTTTTTTTTTTTTTTTTTAAACCCCACACACAATATGCTGCACTGGCAACTACTCGTTTCAGGTTTTTGGTTTTTCTAAAAAATTAAGGAAGTAGGATTACTAAGAAATTCTGAACAATACTGGAAGAGTATGGACTAAAAACACTATCCAGACATAAAACATCTTTCTCACTTTCCATTCTCATTCACAGTAGATCAGTTCTCTTAGCACTCTCTACCTTCAGCCAAATTTGTTTGCTTACTTAAGAAAGTAGCTTTCTAAAAAGTCAAGGACTTTGATTAGATCCCCATCTTCATTAGCAAAGTGCATCAGGAATTAAGAGATGGAAAAGAACTATTCGATCAGACTTGTCCTCTAGCTCAAGTGGATTATTCCATATAGTTAGGCGAGGTAGAATTCAGGGTGGTTTTATTTATTTATTTTATTTTTTAGTAATTTCAATGGATAATACCAGTGTTTATTTTTAAGCATTTTTATTGCTTTAAATTTTCACAGTTGTAAAAAATTATGGGGCGGTGGAAGAGAGAAGAGATCAAACAATCATCATTTAATGACAGTAGATGTTGAGATTCAATAAGTTTAAAGCTTTATAACCATTAAAACAAATTGTCAACATCACATGTCAATACACAAAGTAAATATCCTTAAATCAAACTCTAATGAAAGTTCTCAAGCAGCATTTTTCTTATTTTGCCCATCTGTAAATTTCAGTTATGGAAGTTTTGTTGGTTTGTATGTGTAGAGTGAAATCAACATTTACAGATAAAAATCTAATCCTCCCAAGCCCTTATTCAGTTTGGTTTCAATAGATTTAAGCAGCCAGGCTTCCACTAGTTGTCTAGAGGACTATATTCAATAGTCCAAGAGCTCATTTAGGAAACTTTTCCTTGGGTAGCTAATTTTCCTTTTGTTTTAGCTGCACCCCTTGAACAGACCCAACAGAAAGAAACTTTGTGCTTGTGATTAAACCAATGCCTTCAAAGCTTATCTATCACCATCTTAAAAAAAATGTTTTAGAATGCACTTCCTGAATTTTCAAACATTTCCCCAATACTTCAGCTGTTTAATCTTTTTTTCTATTTTGAATTCGGTATATAATTTATCTGCCAAAGTTATGCATAGTTTGTCCATTAGGGAATGTATAATATATTGTAGCAAAACAGGAAACTCGTAGCAAAATTTAATCCTATTAAACAGTAAAAACCAACATTTGTTTTTAGACCAAATATAAGCATGTTCCCATTTTACTTTGAACATAAATGGAGTTCCAGGTGTTGAATCAGACACCAGGACGCTATTCAGGTACTTTTAAAAAAAAGTAAGTTCACACCATAGCTTGGCACTTTGGTAATGTGTGAGATAACCTTTGTGATCACGGACTTCAGAAGATGCAAGTGGCTAGTACTGTATATGCATGTAGGTTTTGTACATTCTCTATTCTGGTTTCATTCTACTCTTCCTCTTGCTGACTCCTATCCTCAGCCTGCAGGACATGGTATACTGTAGGTGTCCGGCACCTCCAAAGGAGTGAGGGGAGTCTATAAAAAAGTCATAGTCCACATCCAGATTAGACAGGACACCTCCACGATGTGTCTGATGTCCTTGGAGCAATGCCACCATCTATATGCTTGTGGTGCCTCATGAACGTTACAGAACACAGCTCCTGGTTCAACCTGCCTGATCTTAAATTCTGAGGGTTGCAAAAAGAGGAGAATTGATACATCTTGTGTCTTATTGGGAATGCTGCAAATCAGTGTAGTAGAAGTGTGTGCTCTGGCAGAACACGAAACACTACTTCCACATATCCAGCTAACTTGGAGAGTACATCAACAGATAGGCCCTTGGGAGTTTGCATAAAAGTAAAGAACTCATTCACTTCCTTCAAATGAAACTAACACACCCAGTGCTCTCTGTTAAACAGAAGCAATACTTCTTGGTAAGACAGCCCGGAGCTCTTCCTCTCACATCTCCTTTTGATTTGAAGGCTATAACATGTCCTTCTTGTGGTTTGTTTGTTTTTTTTTTTTTCCAAGAGGGCAGCATCATAGCGGACAAAAGTTTGGCTAATAAGACAAAACATGCTGACCTCAGTAAGCAGAGTTCAGTCTAGGGAATGGTGACTTGTTTGTGTAAATCTCTCTCTTTTTACATTGCTGTAGACGTGCCCCCATGTTAAAGTTTAGAGTCAGAATTGAATCTGATATTCTACAGCAGTGGTTTTCAACTGGGGGTGTCTGCAGACCTTATCTGAGGGGTCCATAAAAGGTTGTAATTACCATACAACAATGGTTTTCAAGGAAGAAAGGAAAGCAGCAGAATACTGACCTGGTCTTCAGAAAAGCAGACTTTGACTCCCTCAGGGAACTGATGGGCAAGATCCCCTGGGAGCATAACATGAGGGGGAAAGGAGTCCGGAGAGCTGGCTGTATTTTAAAGAATCCTTATTGAGGTTACAGGGACAAACCATCCCGATGTGTAGAAAGAATAGTAAATATGGCAGGCAGCCAGCTTGGCTTAACAGTGAAATCCTTGCTGATCTTAAACACAAAAAAGAGGCTTACAAGAAGTGGAAGACTGGACAAACGACCAGGGATGAGTACATAAATATTGCTCGGGCATGTAGGAATGGAATCAAGAAGGCTAAATCACACCTGGAGTTGCAGCTAGCGAGGGATGTTAAGAGTAACAAGAAGGGTTTCTTCAGGTATGTTGGCAATAAGAAGAAAGCCAAGGAAAGTGTTGGCCCCTTACTAAATGAGGGAGGCAACCTAGTGACAGAGGATGTGGAAAAAGCTAACGTACTCAATGCTTTTTTTGCCTCTGTCTTCACGAACAAGGTCAGCTCCCAGACTACTGCACTGGGCAGCACAGCATGGGGAGGAGGTGGCCAGCCCTCTGTGAAGGAAGAAGTGGTTCAGGACTATTTAGAAAAACTGGACGTGCACAAGTCCATGGGGCCGGATGTGTTGCATCCGAGAGTGCTAAAGGAATTGGCGGATGTGATTGCAGAGCCATTGGCCATTATCTTTGAAAACTCATGGCTATCGGGGGAAGTCCCAGAAGATTGGAAAAAGCCTAATGTAGTGCCCATCTTTAAAAAAGGGAAGAAGGATGATCCTGGAAACTACAGGCTGGTCAGCCTCACCTCAGTCCCTGGAAAAATCATGGAGCATGTCCTCAAGGAATCAATTCTGAAGCACTTAGACGAGAGGAAAGTGATCAGGAACAGTCAGCATGGATTCACCAAGGGAAAGTCATGCCTGACTAATCTAATTGCCTTCTCTGATGAGATAATTGGTTCTGTGGATGAAGGGAAAGCAGTGGACGTGTTATTCCTCAACTTTAGCAAAGCTTTTGACACGGTCTCCCACAGTATTCTTGTCAGCAAGTTAAAGAAGTATGGGCTGGATGGATGCACTACAAGGTGGGTAGATTGGCAGGCTCAACGGGTAGTGATCAATGGCTCCATGTCTAGTTGGCAGCCGGTATCTAGCGGAGTGCCCCAAAGGTCGGTCCTGGGGCCGGTTTTGTTCAATATCTTCATTAATGATCTGGAGGATGATGTGGATTGCACCCTCAGCAAGTTAGCAGATGACACTAAACTGGGAGGAGTGGTATATACACTGGAGGGTAGGGATAGGATACAGAGGGCCCTAGACAAATTGGAGGATTGGGCCAAAAGAAATCTGATGAGGTTCAACAAGGACAAGTGCAGAGTCCTGCACTTAGGACGGAAGAATCCAATGCACCGCGACAGACTAGGGACCGAATGGCTAGGCAGCAGTTCTGCAGAGAAGGACCTAGGGGTGACAGTGGACGAGAAGCTGGATATGAGTCAACAGTGTGCCCTTGTTGCCAAGAAGGCCAATGGCATTTTGGGGTGTATAAGTAGGGGCACTGCCAGCAGATCGAGACAAATCGACGTGATCGTTCCCCTCTATTCGACATTGGTGAGGCCTCATCTGGAGTACTGTGTCCAGTTTTGGGCCCCACACTACAAGAAGGATGTGGAGAAATTGGAGAGGGTCCAGCGAAGGGCAACAAAAGTGATTAGGAGTACTTGTGGCACCTTAGAGACTAACCAATTTATTTGAGCATAAGCTACAGCTCACTTCATCCGATGAAGTGAGCTGTAGCTCACGAAAGCTTATGCTCAAATAAATTGGTTAGTCTCTAAAGTGCCACAAGTACTCCTTTTCTTTTTGCGAATACAGACTAACACGGCTGTTACTCTGAAAAATGATTAGGGGACTGGAACACATGAGTTATGAGGAGAGGCTGAGGGAACTGGGATTGTTTAGTCTACGGAAGAGAAGAATGAGGGGGGATTTGATAGCTGCTTTTAACTACCTGAAAGGTGGATCCAAAGAGGATGGATCTAGACTATTCTCAGTGATAGCAGATGACAGAACAAGGAGTAATGGTCTCAAGTTGCAGTGGGGGAGGTTTAGGTTGGATATTAGGAAAAACTTTTTCACTAGGAGGGTGGTGGTGGAATCCCCTTCCTTAGAAGTTTTTAAGGTCAGGCTTGACAAAGCCCTGGCTGGGATGATTTAGTTGGGATTGGTCCTGCTCTGGGCAGGGGGTTGGACTAGATGGCCTCCAGAGGTCCCTTCCAACTCTATGGTTCTGTGATTCCTGGGAGTCCACACCTCCATTCAAAAATTTTTAGGGGTCCACAAATGAAAAAAGGTTGAAAACCACTGCTCTAAAGATTTGTTCTATCCCAGACTTGATGCTCTAGTTTGAGCTTCTCTCCATTTTTTTACTGTACTGAGTGGCAATTTCAGTTAATATACCCAGTGACAAAGGAGCATTGATTGATGGCTGTATGTATTTAATAATGTACCAAGGACCATGCTGTCTGGGTACTGTTAATGATTTTGCTGATGGAGCATCTGGAATCCATTATAAAATTTGCATTTTATAACAGATTCCAGTTTTCTTCCTTTTGGGAGACCATTATTAAAAATAAACATTGCAAGGCAGAGAACTGGGTTTGAGTGCATGTACCTTTCACCCTTGGAGAGGTAGGCACAAATCATTCACATGAGAGAGAGAGATGATTGTGGCACAAACTAAATTATGGAGAATGAGAACAAAGTCAACTCACTTCAGCACAACATCGAAATAGGGTTCAGTGGATTGGAGTTGGTCAAAAAACTGAAACTTTTCACAAGAAAAAAATCACCCCATTTTGTCATCGGAAAAATTAAAATTGAATTTTTGACTGGCTCTGAGGATACAGCACCAGGGGACTGTTACACCTTCAGACTGAAGTATAATTGCATGTGTACACTTGCATAATGCTAGCACTTTCACCAGCACTAAATTCATTTTCTGTAATTAAAAAAGCTTTATTGTTGCAAGACAGACAATAGCAGATACAGAGCAAGAAAGGATTTTGGACGTAGGGCTCAAGACTAGCTGAGAGATCTCCCTCTTTTTCTGAAACCTTGGCTCACTCCTTGGAGCTACACCAATAGCAGCTGGGATATCTCTAAGTGTGACTAACCTTGCTATACTACTGAAGTGGTGTGCAAGAACCACAATACACAATTTTATCTTTGAAAGTACAGTGTTCATTTCAGGAAAAAATAGGGGTACATGTCCCATGATTCAGGCATAATTTCAATTCCAAACTGAATTTAAATAGTACCAGTTTGACTTTGTCTCCTTGTTCAACACATTCCGTTGTTATTGGCATTGTAAGATCTAATCTATATAGTTTAGCTCCTAATTACCAATTATGAACATCTCATAACTATGGAACTTTACATTCAGCATATAGCTACTGCAGGTGAAGAATCAGTCAAAATACATTTACTTTAGAGGACATTCTTTACTTCTCATACCACTGTAGCAGTGTGCAGTACCATATGCATGGGACTTAAGAGCAAAGAAACTTGTTTAATTGATAAAAGTGACAAATCTACTGTAACCTCAATATTAGGAAATAAAGTTTTGTGAGGTTAAACTAGAGTTGCTTACAAAAGAAATTGCTAAACTTGAACTCTGCAGAAGTGCTAGCTCCAATGACTGGCAGAAAATACTACCCACTTCCCACCAACTTTAAACACAATTTGAAATCACTGGCCCAGTGCTGAGGTTCCCCCTCCCCCCCCCCATTCACATTTCATAAACAGCAGAAACAGTGCAGATCAACATGACCTGCTGGAATAGTCAGAGAGGAATTCAAACTTTAGTCTGATTGGTTTAATTTTTTTTTTTTAGCAGGAGGAAAAAGAATAAAGTTACAAGAGTCTTTTAATATTTTCACAATGTTAAACTAAAACTGAGCACTAGGCTACATGTGTAAGTAAATCTAGAACACAAAAGGGTTAAATAAGATTTTCTTTAAAGATACAAGAACTTAAGCTTTCTTTACGTTTAACAAACTTCACAGAACAGATACTGCAGAAGGAACAACCCCTCCCCCCACTTTTTTTTAAAGTGAATATTGCCCATAATCCACATGAACTTTGAGTAGTGTTCTCTTAAGAGCCACCTTGAAACCAACTGTGCATTTATAACAGGGTTAAAGGAGTAGGAGGGATAAACAGCATCATCAGTATTAATGCAGAGGAGTCTTGTGTGTCAATCAGAATGTCCACCAAAGACTATGCTATGATTTTAGAGGAAAAGAAAGTGCGTATCTCAGCAACAGCTGAAATCCATGGTTTTTAAACTCTTCATGGCAAGTGTTAAAAATATCCTCAGATTGCCTTGTCACCAGGATGGAGTGGGACCATTTCCTGAAAATACAGCTGGAAATTTTGTTGCTGATTCCATAACCTTGAATAATAAAAAAATAGTTTGGTTTACATAGCTTGCATTTTACAAATGATGGAACATTTCTGATTTACTTCATGATTAAATCACACTAATACAGTCTGATGCTGAGTGTATTTTTAAAAAAATGTCTCATTAAATGGTTTGATCTGGCTACCAAACTAAAAATTAATTTGGCATGTATGAAATTATTTACCTTTAACACATGCAGAAAAAAGGAGGACTTATTTAAGCTCTCTTTCCCCACACACTATTATTGGAGTGACAGTATGCTACTTCACCCCTTGGAAGTTTTACACAAGCCCAATTTTTCAAAACTATACAAAATCCTCCCACCCCTCCCAGTTTTTCTACTAAACTACCTGATTGTTAATGCTTTACTAACTTGGGTCAGGGAACCATATCCACATAGGACTACTGAGACAAATCAGCATGAATCCTCTTGACCTGCATAAACTTTGTCTGCAGCAGGAGACATGCTGATTTTTTTTTCTTTCTCTTTTTTTTTTTTCTGCTACAAACTAACAAGATCTGTGCAGTTCAGCTCTATGTGGCTCAGTGTGAAAGCGCACATAAGTCTAAACAACAGATCCAAAGTTTTCTATTCCATGTAATGCATTTCACATTCACTTGCTTTGCAATATATGCGGGCAGAGATTTTCATGAGAGCATCGAGCTGCATAGAAACAAGGCTGACATAGCCCATTTGATTATCTTGTTAAAACTCAAGCTGATGAGGGATGCTTTCCTGGTTGTTCCCCAATACTGTTACTGAATTCTGTTTGCTACAATATGTCCTTTCCCCCCCCAATATATATGTCTAGCTACAGAAAGTCAGTCTGTAGAATCCAGCCTTGGCTACTGTGCTGTGAATTAGCCTTATTTGATCAATTATCAGATACCTGCACTTAGCAAAAGGCAAACAAGAGCCAATCAGGTTTCGGCCGGTGGGAATGGCAGCACTGGTCAGCATACATAACAACCGTGGAATCTGGTCAGACAACGCTTAGAAATTCTATGGATGCCATGTAGAGAATATACACTGTTTACTGCTCTAGGATGGAACCAGCTTTAAAATGAGATCACCATAATTTAAATGAAGAAAAATAGGATCTCTGCAGCAAGTTAGATATAAATTTTTTTCATAAGAATCTCTGTCCTCCTCTCTTTTTGGCTTCCTGGGAAGAATCAGAAAGATGTTCCCTCCCCAACAGAATCCCTGATGCTGGTGACATTGCCCAACCTCAAAAGCCACACGTGATGAAGGCACGGATGACCAGTCAGGTCTTCCGGGCTTAGCAGCTACCACTGCTGCTTTTAGTGGAGTTTCACCTCTTCAGGATTAACTAGAAGTGAAGAGGTGAAAGGCTGCACATTAAACACAGTTTGTCTGAAAGCCGTGTGCATAGCAAACTTTTACACCAGCTTCTACTCAGCTATTTATTTTAACTCTGCAGCTGGAAGGTTTCCAGCATAAGGCTTTTAGAGTTTGACTCCAGCAATAACAGAAGCCTTTGGATTTTTTGTTTTGTTGTGTTTTAAATCCACTAGCCATGCTCAAAAAAATATTTCTTCATGTTTTAATTTTATACATTGGCTAGCAGGCACCTTTGTAACCAGCCAGAAATCAATTTCAACCACCATCAACCCCTAAACTACAGTACCAGGACGGTTGGCTAAAGAAAGGAAACTGATTGGCTGTAGTCTGAAACTTGCCCAGTACAAGGTGTCTGGCTGACTTTGTCCTAAATAAGGCTAACATTAGTGAACTAAGAACAGCATTTGGTTGCAGAGTGTCGCACTCAGGAACACCCTTCGCCGATGCGCTGGCATGATCTCCCTACTTTCCGGTCCAGTTTCACCATTTTCATAATGGCTTCCTCGCGCCCACGTCCCATGTGGTCAAACGTGCAGTCATGTTGTTCGGGCAGGCGATGTAACATACAGAACACATAACCTGCCAAGGAGAAGGAAAGAATGTGTTGTGTTAAGGACTCCCTTGAAATGGCTGAATCCTATGTCACCCAGGAGAACAGCATTATGCTGGGTATTAGTGGGGTTTCAAGATCAATGAAAACTTCACGTTTTCATTTGTTTTCATGATATTGTCACAAATATTGGTATGAATAACTTTAAATTCCATGCTGTTTTGTATCATACACATTCAATGGGAGACAACATAGTTTACACCTACATTTACAGAATTTTCTATGGCATATCTGAGTTGGAGTCATATATTAGTAATTTATTCTTGCAACCCACCCCTCTGTGAGGAAGGAAGTTTCCTATTTTACAGATGAGACAGAGTAAAACCAACATTTTCTAAATTAGTCTGATTTTGGATGCCCAGCTTGAAATACCTAGGGTCTGATTTTCAGAGGCATTGAACACCCTCAGCTTCCTTTGACTTCTTTTGGAGTTGTGGGTGCTGAGCATGCTGTCCATGGTGTCACAGTTTGGGGACCCAAATACCACAGCACTCAAAATCAGAAGTTATTTTAAAAATGTTGACTCTGTTAGCACCACCAACCCTGTGACTGAGCTGGAAAAAGAACCCAGATTTCCCCAGTCTAGTTGTACTGAATGCCATTCTCTTTTTTGAGGGTGTCCTCACTCTCTGTCAGAACCCAGAGGATTCCCTTCCTCACGATGCTATGTCATGCCATTATCCTTCTGACTGTGGGTCAGTCTTCTCTCTCCCTTCCTTCCTCTCCCAGCTACTTAATACCATTCAGGCATCCAGAGCCCTGCACTTCAATGATAAAAGGCAGCCTTTTTTTCCCCCCAAAGGGGAAGAATAAAGCCTCTTCAGCACCCAGTCTTTTCAATCTAGGGAGAGACTGGAAACCGAACTCTCATCTCGGGACGTGGGCTGAACATCAGAGTGAGTATAAAAGTCTTGACTTCAGATCCCGTCTCTGACACAGATACTTGGTAACTTTGAACAAATCTCCTCTCTGCGTCCATTTCCCTATCAGTAAAATGAGGATAATAATTACCTCACAGGGACATTGTAAGTAGTGTTTCTAAAGGCCTTTGCAAGTGAAAAGTGCTGTATGATGGTAAGTAGTAGTAGGCTGATACAGTATGGCAGAACAGCAGCACACAGCTACCAGGATGGCATAATCCACTGCGTTTGAAAAGTAGTACAATATAATGTATGCCAACAATATCCCTCCTGCATGATAGCTCAAAGGACATCATTCTGCCTCCCACAGAACACTTAGCTAGTGCCTCTCCATAAGCAATCAGAACAGATTAAAACCACAATTATTTCAAGCTTCTAAAACAGGGGTTCTCAAACTTCATTGCACCATGATCCCCTTCTGACAACAAAGATTACTACACGACCCCAGAAGGGGGGACCAAAGCCTGAGCCCACATGAGCCATGCTGCCCCAGGTTGGGGTGGGGGCAAAGCCCAAGCCCCACCACTCCAGGAAGGGGGGCCAAAGCTGAAGCCCCGCCACCCAGGGCTGAAGCGGTCGAGCTTTGGCCCCAGGTGGTGGGGCTCGGGATTCAACCCCAGACCCCAGTAAGTCTAAGCCAGCCCTGGCGACCCCATTAAAATGGTGTCACAACCCACAGTTTGAGAACCGCTGCTGTAAACCTATATTACAAGACACCACTATAGAAATGAAAGAACCAATAGATTACCTTTACATTGGTAAGATCCTTAAGAAAACCGATACAAAAAAAATCTCATGAGGGATTATTTTTGCAAAACTAACTTGAAGACAAAATGGATTTATTTTGGCTTGCAGTTTCGATGACATCTACTATAGACTTCGCTATATTTCACACCCTTACCTTGTGCAGAGCATGTATTCTCGGGATACCAGCAACAAAAATGGAGTTTCCTTTACTTATCTTATTTAACAAAACAGACAATGATTCAGCTAAATTAGGATATAAAACCTCTATCCCTTTCCCCATTTATTCTCAACTGCTGATCCACAGCAGACATATGCAGGAAGTACCAGGCACTTCCAAGGTCAGATGGTAAAGATGGTTTAAGTAAGAATGCCCTTGAGTATCAACTTAACAGGCTACTTGCCTGATCCTCTTGTGTACATTCTGGGGTAGAGAACATCTCCAACTGAGATTGGCATTTCCTTTCTCCATTTGTTGAAAATAGGACATCAGCCTGCTGAACCAGTACCAATTGGATGGCATAGGCATATAGCAACTGCCATATTGCATCAGACCTGAGGTCCATCTAGTCCAGTATCCTGTCTCTGAAAGTGGCAAGCATCAGATGTTTTACAGGAAAGTGCAAGAAACCACGCCGTAAACAGATATGGTATAATCTGCCCACCATGACGGTTTCATCCTAATCCCTGTTAGAAATTGCCTTAAACCCTGCAATATGAGGTTTCATATCCTTTCCACTTTTTTTTATATCATTAGCTAACAAGTCTGGATATTCTTGCTATCCATATAAATGTCCAATCCTTCTTTGAATCTTGCTAAAACTCTTGGTTTCAATGACATTCTGTGGCAGTGAGTTCCAGAGTCTAATTATGCATTGTGTGAAAATGTATTTCCTTTTATCAGTTTTGAATTTGTCACATTTCAGCTTCATTGACTGTCTCCTTGTTCTTGTGATACGAAGCAGGGAGAACAGAAGCTTTCACTCTATCTTCTCTAGACCAGTGGTCTCCAAATTGGGGTGCGCAGCAGGAGGAGCGCCGCCAGAATGCCACCGTCACAGTGGCGGCTGCGCTCCTGGACCTTTGATTCCTCAGTGGCACGCTGGCGGCTGCTCAGCTCTCCCTGCCCCATCTTTGGCCGCACGCCAGCAGCCGCTCTTTTTTTTTTTTTTTTTGCTTCCCCTTAGAGCTGGCCCGGGGGGGTGCGCGATCCAAAAAGTTTGGAGACCACTGCTCTAGACCATTGTTTTATGTAACTATCACGTCCTATCTTATTTTGTCTCCTTCTAAGGTAGACAATCCCATTATTTTCATGCTCCACATATCAGTTTTTCTAAGCCCCAATCATTCTCACCACCCTTTTCTGAGACCCCGCTAATGCTGCAACATCCTTTCTAAGATGAGGTGAGCAGTAATTTACACAGTATCCTACATAAAGATATTCCATCAATATTTTCTCTATTATTCTTCCATTCAATCCTCATGTCTCCTAACATGTTTTTTAAAAAAAACTACAACTGCACACTGAACAGAAATTCATCAATCTGTCCACAAAAGGTATCCAGATGCTTTTCTTGGGTGGATTCTGTTAATTTAGAGTCTCACTATTCTAGTGGGCCAGTGAATGATCTAAACTATTTTCAGCTGTCTCTTATTGCCGGGGCTTTTGCTTTTTATAAATATGTGCAAGTGAAAACAATGCCTTAAAAAACCCATATGGAAAATTTACAGACTGTTCAAACAGAATAGTGATAATGCCTACAACTGAATTCATAAAAAAAAAATCCCATCATTAAAAAACCAATATCCAATACAGGATTTTTAACATTTTAATCAAGACAAGTTTTTATATTATTAGCTTTTCTTTTACATTATGCATTGGGCTTTTTAGATAGGTAAAGGATAAAATTATCGAAAGTGCCTAAGAATTTAAATGAGCCATGCATCAGCCTATCAAAGCTAGGTTGTGAAACAACATAGTTCTGAAGAATTTTTCGCTAGTTCACAGTTGTATCATTGCTTCTGTATTCTCTCCCTGCTTCACTAGCCTTGGGAATCAGGGTGGGCACTACGTAGTCGGTTGTGTGTGGGAGTGCCCATTCCAGTCCCAGGCTCATCAACTTTGACAGCAATTACATTATTAATTTATTGCACTAGGAGAGAAGGCCAATATGTTTATCTCTACTCTTATCCTTAAAACCAGTTCAGATTTAGAGATGAAACCGTTTCCTGAGAAACAGGAGCTCCCTCTTGGTTAGAAAGCAGAGTTAGATTAATGAGCTCTTGTGGTATATTTACTGTTAAGTTCATTACTGAAAGATACTGGATATGGGTTGTCTCTCCTAAAGGATAGTACAGAAATGCAGAAGTACCTTTGCTAGTCCACTTTAACAAGCAAAAAACTTCTTGCTGGGGAAAAATATCTGTCAGCTAAGGCTAGTTTAGCAAAAGCAGAGTCATACCAAAAATACAGCAAAACAAAAGATTTCAGCTCCGGGTAGCAGATCTCAATGTGCTACACTTCATGTCAGGAATAGGCTATGAACTGTGCTGTCTACACTACATTCATCTAATGCAGCATTGTGGAAAGATGTACCGAGGCATTAATACCTTATAGGTAGGGCCCTACCAAATTCATGGTCCATTTTGGTCAATTTCATGGTCATAGGATTTTAAAAATCATAAATTTCATGATTTCATCTATTTAAATCTGAAATTTCACAGTGGTGTAATTGTAGGGGTCCTGACCCAAAAATGAGTTGTGGGAAGGTCACAAGGTTATTGTAGGAGGGGTTGCAGTGCTGCTCCCCTTACTTCTGCGTACTGCGGGCGGTGACACTGCCTTCAGAGCTGGGCACCTGGAGAGTTGTGGCTGCTGGCCAGGAGCCCAGCTCTGAAGGTAGAGCCACAGCACAGAAGAAAGATTGGCATGATGTGGCACTGCTACCCTTACTTCTGTGCTGCTGCTGGCAGGGTGCTACTTTCAGAGCTTGGCACCTGGCCAACAGCTGCCGCTCTCTGGCCTCCCTGCTCTGAAGGCAGTACCGCGATCCCCTGCAACTTCCTTTTGGGTCAAGACCCCCAGTTTGAGAAATGCTGGTCTCCTCTGTGAAATCTGTATAGTATGAAGTAAAAATCACAAAAGACAAGATTTCACGGGGGCAGACCAGATTCCATGGTGCGTGACGCGTTTTTCGTGGCCATGAATTTGGTAGGGCCCTACTTATGGGATCTTATAAGTGCAGTAAGGAGCTATTCTCTGAAATTCATCAAAACGAGGCTTCTGCTACATTAATTAGAACTTCAATGGGACACTGGGAGCTAGGACTGCACCTGGTGTGACATCTCTCTCTAGAGTACTCATGCCATTTCAAGTGATCTTGAAAATGGTGGAAGCATCATTCAAAGAAAGTCTATAAGGCAGCAAAGAACAGCTGTGAAGTCTGCCCTTCATTTTTCATTCTTCCTGAGGACTCTACTGGAGAAAGCACATTTCAGCTGGAGGTCACTAAAGCAGCTCTATGTACCTAAGATGGGAGAGCACATCAGACTTCTGTTCTTACTCTGTGTGAAAGTGAAATGCTGCTGAGTCCCTGTTAAGTAAGAAGCTGTTCACATCACTAGACAGGAATATGGAACAATAACTATTGAGAGCTTCCACCAAAGTGCTAAAAAACCCCACATTTAATTCTTCTTGACGTTTTGACTTCTGAGTTTTGAAAGCAGCTAGCTGCTAAAATACCAGCAAAGTAATACATGAAGCATTAGAAACAATTAAAATACATTGCATAGTAATTCACTAGGAAAAAGTCAGGATGGAGTTTTGGAGGGTTCTTAATTCCCTCAAATGGCATCAATTCAGTTCAATTCCTTTTCTTGTCACGATAACTCAATGGAAGGAAGTATGGTCCTGGAACATGCCCCTTTTTGCAGAGTAGGTGTTGTAGGTGTTACTGCAAGCCAACAGTTTTACCCTCATTGCAAGCCAGCAACTGAAAGCTACAGCAAGAAGGACTGGGTATTCTCTTACAGGTTTTTGGCAGATCTGTAGACCTCAATCTTCCAGTAGTAGAGTCCACTGGAGAATTTCAAGGATATTCCTGATAAATATCTATATGAGGATTTCAGTGACTAACTAGCATGTTAAACAGAAAGGGAGAAAACATTTCCAAATGCCAATCCCTGTGTTTAAGAATCCAAAAACGTGTCATGACAAGACCCTTTTTTGGGGGATATGAGCATGTCTTGAGAAGCTAGCAAGAGAAAGAAAAATTGCTCAAGTACAAGTGTCAACAAAGACTATTCTTATTAAATATTTATGTAGTACCGTAATTTGCATGGTGATTTAGAGATATTGAAGACAATGCCCCATCTCAAAGATTAAGCCTAAATTAGCAAAAAAGCAATTGCACATTGACCTAACTACCCTGGAATAACTGCTCAACTTTCAGCACTTTTAAGCTTTAGTTTTTGTAGAAATCAGAAATGTTCAGACTTACCCTGAAGTTTTCATAGCAAATGTGCCGAGTTGTTGACTCATCCACCGAAGTTAAGACAAAACCCCAAACTCCACTTTAATGGGGTTTTATTTTAGTATTTCCAAACACCTCAATTCACAGAACTGCAAAAACCTCATTAGCTTAAGCTGACAAAATACCTGACTGTAAAATGCTGTAAAAACTGTAACAATATTTTCTGGGTCATAAATTTGAAAACATTAGTAATGTTCAGAGTTGGTTCACTAGTCAAAGCGAAAGTGAGCAATTCTCTCCTGAAATACCGGTTCTAACAGCAACCTGTTAGTTTTCAAAGTTATGCACGGTGATTGTGGCCATATGCACAAACCATTCTGAAAGTTGACTCTCCCCGCCCAAAATATGTATGCAACATCGACCCTCCTACAGCCTTTGAAGGGGAAGCTTCCCTGGGTAGGTAAATGGAAGCGATGCCAAGATTCACAGCCAAAGTCAGAGTGCTTGACATTTTAAATTCAGTCCTAGCTTCACACTACTGCTGTTGTTTGTCAGCTTTATTCCTGAATGAAAAGGCACAAATTCAAAGCCACCAGAATTTGCAGCTCATGCCACTTCTGAATTTTAATTAATAACACACTTTTTCCCTCACAAATATTCTATTTGGAGCCTCTTCAAAAGTGGTCTAATAAAGCCACAGACTTATTCCTGTGCAGAATTCTGCTCCATATGTTCTGGCTTCTTTCACCTCTCTTGCAAGAAATTTTACTTTCCTGCTGATTTGAAATTCTAATCAACAGAAGTTCAAGCAGAACCTAAAAATACCTAGATGCCTTAGAGATGAAGGTACTGCAAGAATTACATGCCAAAATGCAGCATTTTCTAGTAGTGCATGTGTGTGTGTTTACATAGAATTCTATATAAAGATTATGTGCAGGCATAAAATGTAGAAACAGAGGTTAAAATATCTGCAAAATGTAAAAAGACCAATACTTTTGAAGGATCAAAATTACAGACCTATTTATATCGGCAGACAGTACATTTGTGTGCATGTCCAGATCGTAAGTACACAGAAAAAGTCTGCAAATCAAGAGCTGCTCTCGTGTGAAGCACTGAAGTTTAGTCACACACACAATCTTTGCTAAAGCATACAGAAATGGATTTTCAAGCATGTTCAGCACTTACAGCGGGGGCCAGATTTTGAGACAGCTCCACTCCCATTTAGGTTCCTAGAGATGAATGGGAACTGCTAGGTCCTGAGCTCTTGAAAATGTGACACTTAAACGTTAGACCAACTCCTTCTTTAACCTCTTCCCCCTCTTATCCACAATTAGATTTATACAGAATAAGAGTTATTGTTCAGCCACTATAGGTGCGCTTGACTTAACTCAAAACCACACTCCATTACAGCTAAACTGCAGCAATTCCGTCCCATGTAATCCCTAAAACTAATAAACAAGGTAAACTTTTGAAGGCACCTTTTCCCTTCCCACAACAATTGACCACCCTTCACAACTTCTCTTCCCCTCTCCTATTGGGGGGTGGGTCAGAGGGAGGGAGGGAAGTGAGCTTTACCATGTAAAATGTAGCGTCATCTGGTTATCCCATCCTTCCCCCATCAAACTAGTATAGAAGATAGCCAAAAATATGTCTCCAGTACCACCTTTCTGTTGCGCTTTCTGGACTCCTCCCAATCCAGAGCACGGCATAGACAACACTTGCTGCTCTGGTGGGGGATGGCCTCCTGTCCATTTAAAATGGAAAAACAGTCATCTTCATCCTTCGGGACTTCTCTGGGGCATATGATACTATAAGCCACCAGATTCCAGTACACTCTCCAAGAGGCTGGCAGGCATGAATCTAACTGCCCTGAGATGTCTCAGTTCTTTTTTATCTTAGGGTTTTGTACTGCTGCTCATCAACATAATATTGAACTTCCTCCTTGTAAAAAAAAAAAAAGTCAATAGCAAAGTCTCTATTTGACTTATGTATTTCCTGGCTCTTCTCTTTTTGGATTATAGAAAACTGCTTTGAGTGACGACGTGTTTGTGGCTGGCTGGGGGTAGTAACTGCTTTTTGGGAGTTTTTAGCTTTGTTTTTTGGGGGTAGAGGTGGGGGAAAGGGTATTCTGGAAAAGCTTTATCAAAGAAGGTTTTGAAGCACTTTCTAAAAGTAGGACAGACCCTGAATTCATCTAATCGCTGGAAATTGGTTCACAGTTAGAGCCCCTCAATTGAGAAGCTTTATCCCCAAGCTCTCACATAGTATGTGGTCAGTTTTGTGATCTGTGTTATTACAGAGGAGCAAAACTTTCTTGGCAGTTCTTAGGTGGAGCTGAGATCTGATCCACTGATTTTCTTTGAAGATAAGGACCAAGGCTTTAAATTGCATAAAAAACAGACTGGGAGCCAGTGCCAGGTCCGGCTGTAAGTACTCACATGAACCAAAACTATGCAGGAGGCAGGCAGCTGAATTTTGTACTGTCTGGGGCCTTTCTACAGTGTTCACATTCAGCTTCAGATATAGTGAATTATAGTAGTCAAGCCTTCAGGTGACTAATGCATGGATGACTGAGCCAGGTCCTCTCCTGGCAGGAAGGGGCAGAGTTTCCTAGCAAGCTGGAGGTAAAAAAGTTTGAGTCAGATGGTACCTGATTATCCAAGCTAAGTGATAGTCAAACAGTACTGTGGGGCGTTGCACCACTTCAATGAATGTACACGGTATGCTTTCAATGGAAAGGTAGATGCAGGAAGATGGAGTCTCAGCTAGTTCTTCAAAGCTTTTCCCTCTGCTGACCAGCATCATTTCTGTGTTGCCTGGGTTGTGTTTGAGCTAGCTGCTGTTTCATCCGGGAACTGAGAACTTGTAGAAATTGTTAAATCTTAGTAGTGGTAGTATCATTGGAGAATGAGGTCATGTCTATGCTAGGAGCACTTTGCTGGTATAGTTATACCAGCATACTATACCAGGAAAGTGATCCTAGAGTGTATGCCAGCAAAACTGTGCTTTGTACCTGTATAATAAAACCATCCCTTCCTGGCGAAATAATCTATACTAGCAAAACTGCTGTTTTGCTCATATAACTGCATCCATGTTAGGCACTTCTGCCAGCACAGCTATGTCAGTCAGAGATCACACCTCATTACACCACTGATATAGGTAGGCCAACAAAAGTTTGTGGTGTAGACCTGGGCTGAGATGTATTGTTGGGTGTCAGTATACTATTGGCATTGGAGCCCATGAATTCTCACTCTACCTTCATATGGTCTCAGGTAAATACTGGAGAATAGGGGATAATCTGGACATCTGCAAGATCCCATAGGTGAGGGCCTTCAGAGAAGAGAAGTAGTTACCCATCATCACTCTCTGAGTTCTGCTAGAAAGGAGCATTTGGAACCATATGAGCATAACCTTTGTCTGAACCTATAGAGTAGTGGTTCTTAAACTGTGGGTCAGGACCCCAAAGTGGGTTGCGAACTGCTTTGAATGGGGTCACCAGGACTGGCTTAGATTTGCTGGGGCCCGGGACTGAAGCCCGAGCCCCACTGCCCAGGGCCAAAGCCAAATCCTGAGGGCTTCAGCCCTGGGTGGTGGGGCTTAGGTTGCAGGCCCCTGCCTGGGGCTAAAGCCCTTGAGCTTCAGCTTTGGCCCCCTTGTCCAGAGTGGTGGGGCTCAGGCTTTGGCCTCCCCACCCAGGGCAGTGGGGTTCAGGTGGGCTCAGGCTTCAGTCCCCCCTCTAGGGGTCATGAAGTAATTTTTTTTGTCAGAAGGGAGTCACGGTGCAATGAAGTTTGAGAACCCCTGCTATAGAGTCATTATGGACAGTTATATCTCCAACACAAGGGCCTTCAAGTTTTAGTTTTCTCCCCTGTACCATTCCATACCTATATGGAGCCATTGAGTGCTAGTGAGACAACATGGGCTTCAAGGCAGAGGTTGTGAGGGAAATTCCCAAACCTAAGCCATTCTTTTTAGGTGACAAATCTGAGGAACGGTTGCAGATTCAGGTGTAATTAGAGAAGGTTTTGGAACAAACTGATAAACAATAAGAAGTCACCAAGACCAGATGGTATTCACCCAAGATTTCTGAAGGAACTCGCATGTGAAAATGCAGAACTACTAACTGTGGTTTGTAACCTATTGTTTAAATCAGCTTCTGTACCAAATGACTAGAGGATAACTAATGTGATGCCAATTTTTAAAAAAGGCTCCAGAGGTGATCCTGGCAATTACAGGCTGGTAAGCCTGACTTCAGTACCGGGCAAACTGTGTGAAACTATAGTAAAGAACAAAATTATCAGACACATAGATGAAAATAATTTGTTGGGGAAGAGTCAAAATGGTTTTTGTAAAGGGAAATCATGCCTCATCAATCCACTAGAATTCTTTGAGGGGGTCAACAAGCATGTGGACATGGGAGATCCAGTGGATATAGTGTACTTAGCTTTTCAGAAAGGCTTTGACAAAGGTCCCTCACCAAAGGCTCTGAAGCAAAGTAAACTGTCATGGGATAGAGGGAAGGTCCTCTCATGGATTGGTAACTGGTTAAAAGACAGGGAAAAAAGGGTAGAAATAAATTATCAGTTTTCAGAATGGAGAGCAGTAAATAGTGGTATCCCCCCCAGGGATCTGTACTGGGACCAGTCTTATTCAACATATTCATAACTGATCTGGAAAAAGGGGTAAACAATAAGGTTGCAAAATTTGCAGATGATACAAGAGAGTTAAGTCCCAAGCAGACTGCAAAGAGCTACAAAAGGATCTCACAAAACTAGGTGACTAGGCAACAAAAAGGCAGATGAAATTCAATGTTGATAAATGCATGTATAGTTGGGATTATATTTTCCAATGTACATATAAAATGATGGGGTCTAAATTAGCTGTTACCACTCAAGAAAGATCTTGGAGTCATTGTGGATAGTTCTCTGAAAACATCCACTCAATGTGCAGTGGCAGTCAAAAAAAACCAGAATGTTGGGAATCATTAAGAAAGGGATAGATAACAAGACAGAAAATATCATATTGCCTCTATATAAATTCCTGGTATGCCCACATCTTGAATACTGCACACAGATGTGGTCTCTCCATCTCAAAAAAAGATATATTGGAATTGGAAAAAGTTCAGAAAAGGGCAACAAAAATGATTAGGGGTATGGAACGGCTTCAAAATGAGGAGTGATTAATAAGACTGGGACTTTTCAGCTTGGAAAAGAGATGACGAAGGTGGGGATATGATAGAGGTCTATAAAATCATGACTGGTTTGGAAAAAGTAAATAAGGATGTGTTAGTTTCTTATAACACAAGAACTAGGGGTCACCAAATGAAATTAATAGGCAGCAGGTTTAAAACAAAAGGAAGTATTTTTTCATACAACGCACAGTCAACCTGTGGAACTCCTTGCCAGAGGATGTTGTGAAGGCCAAGACTAACAGGCCTCTTCAAAAAAGAACTAGATACATTAATGGAGGATAGGTCCATCAGTGGCTATTAGCCAGGATGGACAGGGATGGTGTCCCTAGCCTCTGTTTGCCAGAAGCTAGGAATGGGCGACAAGATGGATCACTTGATGATTACCTGTTCTGTTCATTCCTTATGGGGCACCTGGCATTGGCCATTATCAGTAGACAGGATACTGGGCTAGATGGACCTCTGGTCTGACCCAGTATGGCCGTTCTTATGTTCTATGCTAATAGAAAACTCCCAGCTTTATACCTCCTTTACCAGATGCTACCATCATCTCCTCCAAGTTTTGTTTGGCTAAAATTAGTGCCTGATAAAGAACAGCTGACTGAAGATGAACCCTAACAAGACTGAGATGATGTTGGTGGGAAGAAGTAGTACTTGGAAGAACTCACCTTCATTACAACACCCACCATTGAAGGTATCTGCACTCAAACTGTTGGACCCCAATCACACCAGACGCTGATCTGGCCATTGTGATCCATGTTTTCATGCCTTCAGGCTTGACTACCGCAGTTTTGGGGGGAAGCTTTATAGTGATAGACTCAAGGAGCTCCATCTGTTTAGCTTAACGAAGAGCAGGTTAAGGGGTGACTTGATTAGAGTCTATAAATACCTACCTGGGGAACAAATATTTAATAAAGGACTCTTCAATCTAGTAGAGGAAGATTGAACATGCTCCAATAGCTGGAAGATGAAACTAGAAAGATTCAGACTGGAGGAACTAAGATATCAAGTTTTAACAGTGATAGTAATTAACCATTGTAACAACTTATCAGCAGTCATGGTGGATTCTCCACTACAGACAATTTTTAAATCAAGATGGGATGTTTTTCTAAAAGATAGGATTTAGGAATTATTTCTAGGAAGTTCTATGGCTTGTGTTTTCAGAAGATCGGATTAGATGATCACAGTGGTCTCTTCTGGCCTTGGAATTTATTAATTCTCTTTACCGAGGAATGCAGGCAAATGCCCTGAGGTAACTACAGCTTTTTCAAAATGAATCATGCCTGGTAACAAGTTACCAGAGACACACAATTCCAACTGCCACTCCCTAAACTGGCTCCCAGTTGTATTCACTGTACTGATTTCCAAATTGGCACAGGACTGGTCCTAGCTAATTTAGAGATCACATCTTCCTCTACAATAATCACCTTGCACAACAGCTTTGCTCTAGCAAATTTTTTGACAAACATGAAAATTCCTATCCACACAGACAAATGTCATGGTTGAATGATAATGTAAATATATATATATATATCTATCTCGAACTCTAAACATATAAAATATAGATTCATTCTGGAATGAAACTGCTAGAAGCTCAGGACAGCTAGGAGGCCAGAGAGCTCATTTTTAAGTACATGTCTGTAACAGGAGGTGGTTACAGTCAGTGGTTTGTTGGAAAGCATTAGCAGTTCATACTCCATCAGCAAAAATACCTGGATTACATTGTGTCTACTGACCCACTGCCCAAGACAGAATTTGTAACACAGAGATATATTAAAGCATCTTAATACATTTTATTTCATCAAGCCTATGGCAGGGTAGAGAAGCTGCAGGTGTTCCATGAATAAAACAGATCTGTTTTACATTCTCCTCCATCCCTGGGCTTTACATGGCTAAGAGAAAGAATTAAATTTACTCTACAGGGCTGGAAATGACTGGCCTGTTATCCAGTATAGTGCATGTCAGGGCAGATAATCAGCAGAGAAGAGATTACTTCCTACTGCGGATACAGAATGCTGCTGTACTGTTTAAAATAGTTAGACATCATTCATAGCAAGGTAACAGTAATCCCCAAAGCAGAGTGTTTATGCAACTCTCCCCCTTACAAAGGGAAAGAGGACTTAATTTGTTTTAAAAGATATTTTTGGCATTAAAGCCGCTAAACATTAGGGGAATCCTAAAATAAGCGTAATCTGCTGGTTTTTCAAGTGAAGGAAAATGGACCAGATAAGACAAATGTAAAAATAGAAGAAATAGCTAAGATACAAAGCAAACATTCTAGAGACTTGTACAGAGTACTTGAGAAACTCTTGCTCTATAGATGCCACTGTGATCCAGTTTATTCCCCTGATACTCCCCATCAGACTGCTCTAAAAGAGCAGCCAACAATGGAAATAAATAAAATTGTGTTACAGTCCAGCTTAATGAAGCTCCCAATGCAATTTGTGCGCACTGTCACTTTAAATTTTTAAAAAAAAATATTCTCTTCTGCTGACATTTTTTATTGTCTCCTTCCAGACAGTTCCATCCTTGCACAAACTATAATTACCTTTTTTCCTCTCTTCTGTAGGAATTGCTTTGTGCTGG
This sequence comes from Chelonia mydas, assembly GCF_015237465.2. Classification (NCBI taxonomy): domain Eukaryota; kingdom Metazoa; phylum Chordata; order Testudines; family Cheloniidae; genus Chelonia; species Chelonia mydas. Next base: position 145,366,576 of record NC_057851.1, on the reverse strand, counting down.
TAATGTCTGCTTTCATTGCACAAATCCAGCAACATTCACTTTTAATGACATTTTACAAAAAGAAGAAAAATAAACCCAACAAGCCCACAAATCACAACAATTCACCAAAAAATTGACCTTTGGAAATGAATGAGCCAAACTAATCTCCTGTTTCCCCAAACTTTATAAATGGCAGGGACTCTGAGTAAGTGCTAGGGATAAAGGTAAAACTTTTGCATTCAACATGCTTTTGCTGGGAATCTTTTCACCCCTCCCCCCATCCACCTCGCCCTGAGAAGAGAGATGAGTCACATTATGGTAAAGCTTTTTATCCAAATTAATATAATTTTTAAAACTCCAGGAGAAATGGCCCAAGGCAGTTTTTGCCACAGATAGTGATATGTTCCTCCTATCATTTCTATTCCAAGAGCAGAACTGGCCGGGGTTGGGGGGGTGGGGGTGGGGGTTGCTAACTCCTTAATGCTGGAAATCAGGGTTTCTAGATATTAATGCAAAGCATTTTAGAGCTTATCAAGTGATCCCAAGTTAATATGCCTCTACAGAGGGACAGACACACACACACATACAGCCAGCCGCACATGTTCCAGGAAACACAGACAGCACCAACAGATGGGCTGGTGACCTTGTTTATTCCACAGTTGCCTGTGATCACTGTAGCTAGCCTTTCCTTGTCTTTTTAAAGATGTTCTTTTCAACTGAGTGCTTACTAGAAGCTACCAACAAAAGTGATAACTGAACTGAAATCAGCAGGAGAAGGGGAAGACATCAGAGAGCGTAAGATGCATCATAATGTGTCTCTGAGTCTTCCCACTCATGCTTTAGGACTGGAGCACCACTAGGCTGCAGGCAAACAAGTCTCAACCTGGATTCACATGGCAAGCATATCATGCCATGACATCTGTGATGCAAAGTGAAAGTTTATGCCTCAGAGCCTCAGGATAGTTAGGAAGTACTGCTGATTTGCAGTTCTAATACTGGATAGAAAATATGTCTCTTCTGATACCCTTGATGGTGTGTAAGAGAGTGAGAGGTGAAGAACCTAGTGAGAAAGAGAAGCATGTTTCCCTTCTGATTTGCTCTGTTTTCTTCCCTCTCTTGCAAATAGGACCTAAGCCAACCCACACAACCATACATATAGGCAAAAAGCCATCAGTGGTGCAAGGCTACCATGAGGTCAGAGGGAAACAACTGACATGCTTGCACATGAATGCAAGGAGTCTGTTCAAAACAGATATTATAGGGATTACAAAAACATGGTGGAATTACACTCATGACTAGAATACAGGTATTGATGGGTATGTGCTATTTAGGAGAGAGAGGAATAAAGGTAAAAGCTGTGTGTGGAGGAATAGCACGTCAAATCAACGAAGCGGTAAACTGTAAAGAAATACGAAGTAACAGATTGGCCAAAACAGTCAGTCTGGGTCAAAATCACTTTGGGGAAAGATTGTGAAATAGGTTCTATTAGTATAGTGTTAGGAGTCTGCTTTTGACCCTCAGAGTCAGACTTAGATATGGATAGATACCTCTAATATTAGAAAGAAATACTATTGGGAATTATGTAAATGGGAGACTGACTTCCCAAACATAGACTGGAGAATAAACGCTACTAATACTGATAGAGCCCAGTTATTCCTGGATGTGACAGACAGTTTTCTTCATCAAACTGCCCCAAACCAACAAGAGGTGATGCGATTTTAGACATGGTTTTGGTCAGTAGTGAAGACATCATAGAAGAGCTGGTTGTAGGAAATAACCTTGGATCGAGTGGTCACAAGTTGATTTAGTTTAAATTAAATGGAAGGATAATCAAAACGTCAACTATGATTTTATATTTCAAAAGGGCAGACCAGACACTTTGGGAAATTAAGGGAAATAGTTAAAGAAGTCAACTGGACTAAAGAGCTCAACAACTTAAATGCAGAAGAGGTTTGGAATTTCTTCAAATGAACTATACAAAACGATCTGAAATTTGCACCACAAGCAAGGGGGAAAAACTTGTAGAGAAAGGCTCCAGACCCAGCTGGATAAATAACCACCTTAAAAAGGTTATTAGGAGTAATCAGAGAGTCTATTGGGAATGGAAGAAGGGGATGATCAGCAAATAAAGCTACATTGTGGAGGTTAGAAAAGGTAGGAATAAAGTGAGAATTGCCAAGAGTCAAGCTGGATAAAAAAAAAGAATAAGGATGGATGAAGTTGGGCAGCTATGCAGTGAGGTTTGGGAAGGAGATTAAAGATAATCTAGGTATAGCCCCAAAACTAAATAAATACTTGCCTCGGATTTCAATAAAGATAATATGAAAAATGTGCATGAAAGCAGAATGGCTAATGGAAATGGAAATTACCACAAGTGAGATGGAAGAAAAACTTAAAGCGCTTTAATGCAACTCAGATCAGGGGACTGGATAATTTCCATCCCAGAATACTGAAAGAACTGGAATCTGAGATTGCTAGTCTGATAGCCAGAATCTGTAATAAATCTGTCTATTTGGTGATATTACCATTTAACTGGAGAAAAGCAAAAGTAGTATCTGTACTTAAGAAAGGGGGGAAAAGTGATCTGGGCAATTACAAACCTGTTAGTCTGATCTCAGTAATATGCAAGGTTTTAGAACAAATGGCGAAGGAAAACATGGAGATAAATGGTAAAGGGGATATAAAGCAACATGGGTTTACTGGAAGTAGATCATGCCAGTTATTTGAGAAAATAACTGATTTTTTAGATAAGGGAGTACAGTAGATCTAATATATTTGGACTTCAGTAAAGCATTTGACAAGGTACCACATGGGAAATTATTAGGTGAATTAGGGAAGGCAGAGATCAGTACAAGAATTGTAAGGTGGATAAAGAACAAACTGAAGGGGAGAATGTAATTGGGTTGTACTGAAAGGTCAATTATTAGACCGGAGAGAGATTACTAGTGGAGTTCCCCAAGGATAGGTTGAGGGACCAATCTTCATCAATATTTTTTATTACTGATCTGGACACAAAAAGTAGGAGTGTGCTAATGAAATTTGCTGATGATACAAAAGTTGGGGGCATCGTCAATGCAGAGGAGGATTTGATGATCTGGAGTGACATAAACGGGATGAAATTCAATAGTATGAAGTGCAAGGTCAGGCATTTAGGGTCTGATAGGTATTTCTGCTACACACTGGGGACTCATCGGTTGGAAGCAACAAAGGAGGAGAGAGACCTGGGTAGGTGGGTCGATCTCAGGATGACTATAATCACCTCTGTGCTGTGGCTATGAAAAAGGCTAATGCAATGAGGCATTTCAAGTATTAATGCCATTGTACAAGGCACTAGTAAAAACTCATTTGGAATATTGTGTACAATTCTGGTCATCCATGTTCAAGAAAGTTGAATTCAAACTGGAACAGGTGCAGAGAAGAGTTATGAGACTAATAAGGGGAATGGAGATCCTTTCTTATGAAAGGAGCTTGGAAGACGGCTGAGCGGGGATATTATTGCTCTCTATAAGTACATTGGGTGGTAAAAGGAGGGAGAGTGAAGAGCTATTGAAGCTAAAGGACAATGTTGGCACAAGAACAAATGGATATAAACTGGCCATGGACAAATTAAGGCTGGAATTTAGAAGAAGGTTTCTAACCCTCAAAGGGGTCAGGTTCTGGAACAGCCCACAAAAGAAGTTGTGGGGGCAAAACTTGGTTTTGAGAGAGAACAGGTCAAATTCATGAGTGCAATTGTATGACAGGTTTGCTTGTCACGGAAGGGGACAGAGCTCAACAGCCTTGGGGCTCACTTCTGGTTTATGTTCCTAAAAGCGCATCTTTCAGGGTTTCAGCTGGCCACCCCAGCAGGGGGTCACGAAGAGATTTATACATTGGGGGATTTAAAAAAAAAAATCTCCTTGTGAAACGTTGGGGAGGGCCAGGGCTCGGAGGTAGCACCAAGCATTCTCTCTCTTAGATGTGCTTGGCAGGCTGGTTCTTGCTAACATGCTCAGCACCTAACTGACCACTGTATGTGGGGTTGGGAAGGAATTTCCTCCCAGATTGGGGGGGAACCCTTGGGGCTTTTTGCCTTCCTCTGCAGCATATGGGTGCAAGTCTACCAGACAATCCTGGCATGTATCTCTCACTTATTTATTTCCCTACCGTTGCGGGGTCCTTGGGCACTGGTACACCTTGATCCCTCCTATTCTTTGCCTGAGGCACATAATAGTTTAGCTTCCTGTGGGCTCTAATTTTGGTTGTTGGGTTTATTGTGCGGGTGCTGGATGCTGTTGGTGGCTTGTGTTATACAGGAGGTCAATCTAGACAATCTGGTGGTCCCGTCTGTCCTTAAAGTCTATGACTGAATTGGTAGTGCTCTAATATTCCAGGGGTCTGTGCCCCATATAGAGGAGCAATCACGATGTGCCAAAGGCTTTGATATCTCTTGAGAAAGGTAAAGTGGATGGGATACAGCCACCCGAGCATCTGTGTTGGGGCATTAAGTATAAGGCTTCTTGGGTGTAGAACATTTCATACTTTGCACTGACTCTGGTTTAGTATTCATACTTCTCAAAGTCTCTGCACACCAAGTTAATCTCTACTAATACACTCCTCCCAAAAGTTGAGGATTCAATTAAAAGCCAAAGTGTATCCAATAATTTAATTAAAACAAGCAAGCAATACTAGGTGATCTGATAAAGTATGTGTACCTTCTGTTTTTTCAAACCAATGAAAATGGAAGTCAGATAAGGCTATTAAAGAGCCAGAATAAATCATGACAAGATTCCATGCTGAGGCAATGTGCAAGCTGCATAAATCCAGGGCATTTATATGGCTCCAGGTATTTTGACCTCAAACCTTCACATGCCTATCAGGACTCCAGTGCTTTAACTTGCAACACATTTTCTCAATTAGATTATTTATGCCCTGGATTTAAATAGCTGTCTACAGCTGTTGCTGTAAATTGATTAATCCCCTGACAATAGTCAGAGCTGCTGACCAAACCATTTGAGACAAAAAGCTCTAAATTTAGGCTGAAAACTCAGTGTAATCTATTTTATGTTCTGTTTCCCTCTCCCACTTAGAGGACTCCAGGTGCCACTTTGATTTTCCCTCTTGCCTCCTACTTCAGGGATCCATGTCATAGTAACCTCTTTCTTCTGGCAGAAGAAGGCTGGATGGAGTTCCATTCAGAAGCCCACTTGTGCTGGAAAGGTATGCAAAAAGAGCTGTAGAGTGATGAAAGATCACTTTCTTCCCCTCCCTGGGAAGCAAGGTGAATTTACACAGTACTTCCAACCCTTGCTGGTTCAGGATGTGACCGATAAGACCAAGATCACACACATGCCTGAGCCCAAACTGTTAAGCTCCCTGCTCAGCTATGGCTCCCAGGGCTTCTCAGCTCCTGGCATCCTATCAGCCTTAGTGGACTGATAAGGAACTGAGAGTCTAGAAGCCCTTGGGAGCCATGGCTGAGCCAGAAGCCTCAGAGTTTAGGATCCAGGGCTCCCAGCTCTGTGGCAAGGAGCCTGGAAACTCTCATTTTTCAGACAAGTCAAATGAGTCAGAATGAGTATGTGACTTACCTAAAGCCACAAAAGGATCCAGTGTCAGAGTTGAAATTAGAAGGTCTCACCTACGTTTCTTATGTTCAAGATCACTACATTACCTCTTCTGCTGAGTAGGTAAAATACAAGTAATGGTCTTTTTTTTTTTTTTTTAATTATTACCAGAATCACATCATCTTTTAGTCTGTGTGCATACTACCTATTTCCTACCTCAATTACACCAGTACTACTGTGAGAAGAGCCCTAAACAGGCCATCAGAAAGATGTTTACTTTTCTACTGTGGTGGCATCCCCACAAGAAGTTTGCACCTGGCTGCATACATGATTTATCAGTTTGGGGCTAAATACACATTCTTCCAGCCCAGTGTTTAAATGGGTAATCCAGATTCTGACAGACAACAAGAGTGACAGAGTCTATGAAGCAAAAAGTGGACAGATTCACAATCACATGAAGCATGCCAAAAGCAAAACTGATGTGAATTCTTTTTTTGGTTGATTGGTTGTTTTTTAAAGGGGTAGTGTACCTGTATGTGCGCTCTACTTTCCTGGCTTTTATAATCCTATCACTCTAAAACCCACAAGTCAATGATCAGACTTTAACCTGCCAGTGCCACACAGAAATAAGTTTGCACTTGAATGACAAAGTACATTTAGCTTTTGCCATCAGACACTGAATTTGCGAGTCACCGCTGAATCTCTACCCTGGCAGTCCAGAGAACTCATTACTCTTCGGGCCAGTTTTCATTCTAGTTTTATATCTCAGAATACAATACCTGCCATATTGTCCCAAGTACACTACAAAAATAATTGTTTAAACACTGTGAAACCATTGTAACTCAGGCATATTTTAAAAGGTATCTTCTCTCCTCTGTGAAGTCAGAAAAAACATGTTATAACCATGGGAAGGAGCCATGTTTTACCTAGATACTGATTATAACAGAGGTCCTAATGGTTATAACGTGTCTTTTTCTCAATTTTGTGGACAGAAACTACTTCTATATGACTGCTCTACATTGTTTCAAAATAGTGCTTACTCATGGTTATTGTTAAACATAGACGGGGCCTTAAATGGAAGGTTTTTACATTTCTTCCCTCTCTCTGCCCCCATTTTAAGGCTAGGTTCTGGACTGACAGTCAGGGAGACTAGAGACACCTATTGACAGAAAAGATATTGGACAGGCAACAGCAGTACTAGTCTGACGGACCACCACGAGGGGCTAAAGGGAAGCTCAGTCTCAGTTGCCATTCAGTCACAGCTTCTGCATGGACTGCTAACAGAATGCCAATGAAAGATGGTTGTTACGGGGGGAGGAAGGGTTTGGGATATGAACATGTATGTCCACTAGGAACTGAATACTGAGCACTAATTCATTTCACACAGGGACCACAGAACAGCCAGCGGATGGTAGTAATTTTTCTGTAACTGCTGACCAAGGCTGGATTTGAAATGGTGAAAGAGGGGAAATCCCATTACTGCCAATCCCCTAAACCATCCCCTTACGTCTTATATGAGATTTTTAATAGAGAGAAGCTCAGTTCACAGTTTCTGTGATTTTATACCACTCCAGAAAGCCACTGTAAATCTAACACTGTTAACAAAGACCTTGACAGGCTTTTAAGGTTTGACTTTAAAAATCAAGTAATACCAGAAATCAATTTTTTGTGACTAAACAGTTTACTAGTTGTAAATATTCATCTGCTGTGTGGAGAAATACGGTCATAAAATTAAGCAATATTTTCTATGCAAACAGCTTCCATAATTTAGATTATTATAATTTCAATGTATTTTTGAAAATGTGTACAGCTTCAGTTAATGGCCACATATATCTTATCAAATCATTAATGAAAAGCCTGTGAATCCATTCTACAAATAATCAGTTGGGAAATTTACATTGGAAAAAGGAAGAACTCTCAACGTTATGTTGCCATTTTTACTGACAACTTTACTGTCTCTAATTTTAGTCAACAAGTTTGCTCATGGTTGGCAACCTTGCTCACCACTCCTACTGAATTGGCAGTTTGATTTGCAAAGCAAACATGACCCACTGCTCAATTCTGTGTTGCTTACACTCTTGGCAGAAAGCTTATATTAAAATACACTTTGGGAGATAAGGTTCCTAACGTAATAGCTGATCTACTTGCCCACTGAACCAGATATTAAGTAACAGTATTTTTATGCAATCATTATCCATCATGGGAAACTAAACCATTCAAGGATTCACACAGTGCTAGAATCATCTGTCTGAACACATGCCTGGTGTAATTGGCTTCTAGGAAGGTTTCATAGGAAACTGGTGTTACTCAGATATTGTTAATTTAAAGGTTATCCAGTCAGAGAGGCACAGAATGAGAAGTCATTTTCAAATTTCGCCTCCTCACTGAAGCCTGCAAAGTGCATTGGCAATTAACAATTCCTATCACCTCTCCCAGTTCACTGTGAGAGAAGACTCAGAACTCGTCTTACAAATTGCTCTTTTGAAGATCAAAGGGAAGCGGAATTTGTCTGTGTGCACTCTGGATGAGATTGTAATTTAATGGAATTTTCAGAGAAAGCTTGGCAGTGTGTTCATATGACAGCCCCAGGGTAGAGGATTCAGGGGAGCTCTGTAACTCTTCCCTTCTAAGCGTCTTCCTTGCCTTTAATTGGCACCTCATTAGAAATTAATGAAAATGACATCCTCTGTTCTTCCTGCTTTAGGCACAGAGTGCTACAAAAAGGCCCATCACAATTCATAACACATTCAATTTATATAGCAATGGCTCTTAAGCATTATTTATGAGCTGTGAATTTCTTGTCAGCAGTTAATAAGCTGTACAGAGGGAAAGGAGAATGAAAAAAGATGGTGAATATGTAAAAAACAATATTTCTACAGCTGAGAAATGTTGTGTTTGAGCTTAAAGTATCTTTATTGGGAATCCCTTCTCAGTAGTAAATTGTTTCCCTCCCCCCCACCCCTAAAACCCTACCACACTTAAATTTGTCTGAAGTTCCACGTAGTGTCAATGAAATGGGATCCATGGTAATGCCTGGCTATCTGAGAGGCAGTGGGAGCAATGGAGCAGGATAAAGGGCATGTCTGGCCCCAGTTCTCTGAAGTGCAGTGTCCTGCAGGAGAGTGATTACACCTGGAGAGGTGTAACAGGCTTGAAGCATCATATCGTTAGGACTTGGAAACTGTAAAACTATGGTGTAAGCTCTGGATATCTAGTTCAGATGACACTGGTAAGCAAGGCCATATAAGCTCTAAGCTAATGCAAAAACTGCATTTTACAAGCATTTGTAAACCACCAGAAACTGCTGAAAGTAAAGCCATGCATTGTTCAGAATGTAAACATTGCAATAATGTTACTCTGAGAGCGTAAGTTCCTGGGTATGGCAGACTGTGAAAGACACATTTGTGAAATCTGCACGAGGTAATGGGTTGCAGAGGTGTTTGCTTAGCCTACAGCATTATCTAATGAGCTTCTAGACAGTCATTCAGTGGATGAAATATTCAGAAATAGACACTGCTCGCTTCAGAACTTCAGGGTAGATGGGGAAACATCACTGCATATACAGCTCATCTGACTGCTCAGTGCATGCCCGATAATAGCAGGCAGTATTGCATCAGATTTTCATGCAAACAAGTCTGTTGGAGGCAGCATACCCAACTTGATGAAACAATGGCCTAATCAAATATTACAAATCCTCTCCCTAGCACATGGGTTATCCGAGTGGAAATGCAGTAACCACAAAAGAAAAACCACAGGCACCTTGTTTCGGAGGAGTTGTCTCTTGAGGGTTCATTGTTAATGCTACCCTTCCAGAGAAAAAACAAACGTTTTGGGAGAATTTTCTTTAAAAAAATATTGGCAACAAAATACGAAACACCCAAATTCAAAGAAAAGGCATGCATATTCCAGTTACCTCTCTCTCATGTTTAGTGTTAATGCTAGTGCTGGGGCAGGTGACTATGGGAAAAAGACAACTTGTAAATGTTGAAGAAATGTTAAGCTGCTTTTGGAAACTGTACCCTTGCTGCTTCTTTTGGTATAGGTTTCAGAGTGGTAGCTGTGTTAGTCTGTATCACCAAAAAGAACAAGGAGGACTTGTGGCACCTTAGAGACTAACAAATTTATTTGAGCATAAGCTTTCGTGGGCTAAAACCCACTTCATCGGATGCATGCAGTGGAAAATACAGTAGGAAGATATATATACACACAGAGAACATGAAAAAATGGGTGTTGCCATACACACTGTAACGAGAGTGATCAATTAAGGTGAGCTATTATCAGCGGGAGAAAAAAACCTTTTGTAGTGATAATCAGGATGGCCCATTTCTAACAGTTGACAAGAAGGTGAGAGTAACAGTAGGGAGGGAAATAAGCATGGGGAAATAGAAAAGGAGTACTTGTGGCACCTTAGAGACTAACAAATTTATTTGAGCATAAGCTTTCATGAGCTACAGCTCACTTCATTGGATGCATTCAGTGGAATTTCAGTATTTTCCACTGAATGCATCCGATGAAGTGAGCTGTAGCTCACGAAAGCTTATGCTCAAATAAATTTGTTAGTCTCTAAGGTGCCACAAGTACTCCTTTTCTTTTTGCGAATACAAACTAACACAGCTGCTACTCTGAAACCTGTCATGGGGAAATAGTTTTACTTTGTGTAATGACCCATCCACTCCCAGTCTTTACTCAAGCCTAATTTAATGGTGTCCATTTTGCAAATTAATTCCAATTCAGCAGTCTCTCGTTGGAGTCTGTTTTTGAAGTTTTTTTGTTGTAATATTGCAACTTTTAGGTCTGTAATCGAGTGACCAGGGAGACTGAAGTGTTCTCCAACGGGTCTTTGAATGTTATAATTCTTGACGTCTGATTTGTGTCCATTTATTCTTTTACAATAAAGACTGTCCGGTCTCTGAAGCAAACACTCACCAGCAACCACATACCACACAACAAAAACACTAACCCAGGAACCTATCCTTGCAACAAAGCCCGTTGCCAACTCTGTCCACATCTCTCTCCAGGGGAAACCATCATAGGAACTAATCACATCAGCCACACTGTCAGAGGCTCGTTCACCTGTACATCTACCAATGTTATATATGCCATCATGTGCCAGCAATGCCCCTCTGCCATGTACGTTGGTCATACCGGACAGTCTCTATGTAAAAGAATAAATGGACACAAATCAGACGTCAAGAATTATAACATTCAGAAACCAGTCAGAGAACACTGTGCCAACGTAACTGTTTCAGTAAAAAAAATGTTATAATTCTTGACGTCTGATTTGTGTCTACATCCCTATCTGAAATAGTTATACTGGTACAAAATCTGTATATAGACCAGGCCTTTGATTTAAATACTTATCAATTTTAATAACATGAAGCTATTAACTAAGGGAAGGATCTTTTTTTTAAAAAAAAATACAATTTTTAACTTCATTGTCGCTTATGTTGCAATTTTTTTTGTTTATTTTGGCATCTAATTGCCGCTTTTGTTTAACCAGACAATGCAAAGATGCTTATACTGTGGCTCTCAACCCTTCCAGACTTCTGTACCCCTTTCAGGAGTCTGATTTGTCTTGTGAACCCCCAAGTTTCATCTCACTTAAACTACTTGCTTACAAAATCAGACATCAAAATACAAAAGCGTCACAGCACACTATTACTGAAAAGTTGCTTACTTTCTCATTTTTACCATATGATTATAAAATAAATCGGCTGGAAGATAAATATTGTACTTACATTTCAGTGTATAGTATATAGAGCAATATAAACATGCCATTGTCCTTATGAAATTTTAGTTTGTACTGACTTCGCTGGTGCTTTTTATGTAGCCTGTAGCAAAACTAGGCAAAGATCTAGATGAGCTGATGCACCCCCTGGAAAACCTCTGCATACTCCCAGAGGTACACTGCCACTGGTTAAGAACCACTGGCTTAGACAATAAAATCTCTACCACTGACGCATCCAGAGTGGGGGAGGTGTACATTTTCACATTTGCAGTTTCTATTGTTTGGATGGAAATACTTTTCTACCAAACTAGCAGTGATAGGGCAACAGTATGTTGATTGCCAGCGTGATGGCTTTATCTTCATATGAGAACTTATTTTTAACTGGAAGTTTAGAATTTGCAGAATACAGCAAAAATTGCTGATACTAAAATTACACAATCCACTTATTTTTATACTTGCAAAATTCTCTTGACCTTGACCCCCTAACTATGCTTGGACAATACTTCCTCTCAGTTCTATGTAGTAGGACATCCCAGAGTGCATTGGTCAAAATGCCACAGGTGTCATTGTGTTTACAAGTCCTCTGAGCACTCAATTACTGTAGTGAGGCATCATGAAACAAGTAGCAAACTTCACCAAATGTATAAACATCAACAGGATTAGGAAGTGTGGTATGCAGGAAGCACAAACTTAGTTGATACATGATTGTGTTATGAAAAAAATTACTATGCAAATAAAAGTACCATGTGTTTGTTGTAACCAAGTCTAATGAGTGTATTGCAAATTGATTACAACAAATACAATTGTATTTGTGTGGATGAGACAATTTCTCCCATGGTGTCCACCGCATTCATCACTTTTCCATGTAATAATACAAATTCCAAAATCCAATAGATTTAGAGTAGTCTGAATGAGACAAGCTAGTGGTCAGCATAGGCAATAGCATCCACCCCGAAAAACCTCAAATAGCTGAACAGTTTCCTCAACTTATGGAACAGTCTCCTTTGGGATGACATCAAGAATAGAAACGTTCAGCACAAAGGAAAGGGGTGGTTTTTTGGAAAGTTACAGACCCATCTAAAGATAGGATTCTTATATAGGGAGAAAGGACTGTCTTGTAATTTACATACAGGACAGAGGAAGACCTGTGTTTCTGCTCCAGGTTCTGCAGCAGACTTTTGTGTGATCTTCACCAAGTCAACTGATCTTCTCTGTGCTTCAAGCTTCTTCAGCTGTAAAGTGGGCATAACATTCATCCACCTCACAGGGAGTTATGAAGCTACATTCATTTATGCGTGTTAAATGGTTTGAGATCCTTTGGTAGAAGGCTCTACATAAGGACAGAGCATTAGTGGAAATTGATCTGACAGCATTAACTGTAACTTTTGCCACCAATGAAAGCTAGATCCTTTCTCTCAAATTTATCTTTAAAAGGTCTGAATAGGACTGCTACATTTTCCCATCCGTGCAACGGTACCTAATGTCATTCTGTCAGAAAGCTTAATTTTAACAGTATTGACAACCAGTACTTACCACAGCGACATGATCCCAATTCCTGCTGTACTAGCTCCAGTTTTGTTTGGCACTGGAAGCACCTGCGTCTGCTTTTCTGTTTGGATCGACTGGTTTCCTCAGGCCTGTCATTACTGTCCTCCAGTAGCCGTGGCCGTTTCACAGGAGAAGCCTCGCTCTCTGACTGTGAATCTGTAATATTCAGAACAAACATTTGGGGGAAATGTTAGAACCTCCTTTTTGAGGTCCTGTTCTAGAAAGATTAACGGTCTATTACTTGCATCTGGGGTCACTTGCAAGGATTATGTTCCTTCCTGCTCTATTGCATATATACATTCTTCAACAGTCAACACAGGCACCAACTAAGGGAGCAATTATCTTTGTTCCCTACAAGGACCCCTCCTGGCTCACAATACTGAAAATAAAATAAACTGGATAACTCCTCCCGGCCACAGCTTAGTTGTGCACAGACACATGTAGCACGCACACCATCCTAAACAATTGCAAGCTTCATTTAGTTTCTCCTACATGACTTTATTCCCCCTATACAAACCAACTGAACAAGGCTGCTGATGAAAGCCAACTGAAAGCGAGTTCAGCCTATTTCCTGGTTGGATAGAACAGAGGCTTTAAGGCACAGTGTGCTAGCTACAGCTCTGAAAACTGAAGGCGGAATACAAAAGCATCATACTGTGCCTCCCTTTCTCTACAAGGATAACAATCTAAATGTAAATGATTACACATCACCAAGATAAACTAACCCCATGGATGCTATAGATTCAAAGTGCTCCTGGATTCTCTCTTTAAACTAGGCACAACACTACTTCCATTAATAACCTTTTTTATATACATTTCCTCTTATAAGAAAGCGTGCTACTCTTAGAGGATGTAAATCCGCAGATGTTGCAGTTATTAGTGTATCTGTCGTAAGAATGAGAAGCTAATTAATTGTCTGCACATGACATTTTGTCAGACCACAGCGATTGGCACTATAGAAAAGTCCAAGATGAATGGATCCCACTCTCAAACCTGCCATCTTGCCTGTGGGATGCTCTTCACACTACCAACTTCCTTCAGGCTAAAAAGGTTAGGTAAGCATTTGTTTTAGGTGAGATAGTGCAGAAGAAAATCCTCTGTTGGGAATCCAGGATTCGGAGAGAACAGGCGTTCCCAGGCACCACGGTCTCCCAATATTGTCAGATTCTGAGGTACCCTTTCCCCCCCACCCCCAGGCCTAGAAACAATATAATATTTAAAACAAAAATCAAATCTTTCTTCTTCCATTTCATTTCTGCAACCACAGTCCCCCTTGATACAACATCCACCTCCTCAGAAGTTAACCTTTCCCTGCACAGGAACAAAAGGCTTTTGTTTCCAAACAGGTACATTAAGTGGACAATATTTTGAACAGCAGCTCTGCTGTAACATTACAGGCCTGCAATAAGGGGGGCGGGGGACCCTAATTCAACAGTGCTGTTGCAGCAGAACCAAGTCTCAATAACTTCCTGAAAGTGGTTTTGTCCCATCTACACTACAAATCAAACTGTCTGCAGTACTATTTCAAGTAGATCCACTGCTGAAAGCCAGTGTTGAAATGGGTCAATATCCTAGTGTAGGATGGGGTCTGAGAAAAATCCGTGTTACTGTAGCGACACCAACTGTAAAAACATACATTCAACAAGACAGAACAAACATGCCTTCCTGGCAGGACCCTGGCCTTGTAAACAGCTTTATTTTAAAATGCTATTGCAGGTTCACTATGATGATGGAAAACGTGTTTAATTTGTGTGAGCTGAACCAGTTTTTAAAATAAAGTTTTCATCAGCAAGAATATTTTTAGGACCAAATTCAGTGCCCTGTGCTTGCCAGAACACCCTGTAAAGGGGTGAGGAAGCGAATCACTACCCAAGTAACAAAGCCACTCTACAGGATTAGCACAACAGCGTAAACAGTTATCCACACCCTTGTTGTTTTCCATATTGCGCCTCTTCCCAGCCAATCTGTCCAAAATGCATTAGCCAAAGTTCTCTCATCTAATTAGACCACGTCAGCCCACTTCTGACTTGCACCAATGACTTCCCATCTTGTCCACCATATACAATTTAAACTGCTCTATTTTCTTGCCCTCAAATGCTGCTCTGTGTGTAGTATCCATAGGTGCCTGCCTCCTAGATCAGTATACAGGGGGCCTACAGCTCATTCATATCCCACCAAAAGATTCACTTCTGTGAGGCCCACAAATAAATGACTTATTACATTTAAATAAGTTTACCTAAAGCGATTCCTTCTGGATTTCTAAATGCATCTGTTTTTCTGTATCAGTCTTTTTAATCTGTTTTGTATAGATGACTGGTGCTTAAGTTATAAATAAATAAACAAACAAACTAACTGTAGTAACACTTAGCATATAATGTGCTGCTCTCTGGGCACTCAGATACCACAAGGAAGGAGGCCATGAGAGAATCTAGCAGGGAAGATGGAGAAATGGATGCTTACTCGTGGGGGAATTCTGCGCCACTGTGCATGTGCAGAATTTATATTCCCCGCAGATTTCATTGTTTTTCTGCAGAAAAATGACTTTCTGACAGGGAAGCAAAGGGAAACCACAAGAGCAGTCATGAGACCCTTTTCAGCAGTATGATTTGGGTGCCCAGGACAGCTGGCAGAGAGGTAAATCATTGTGGGGTAGGGGGTGGGACTGGGGAAGACCTGGCTGGTGGCACCTACCCTGCGCCAGGCTCAGCTGCTAGTCTTGGCTGGGATGGGGAGGACGAGACTTCCTCTGCCCCGGCATGGAATCCAGGACCAGGTCAGACCCACCCCCAGATTTTTCCCACAGCTGCAGGAAACTCTGCAAACTCCCCCCCGCAACCCCTTCCCCCGCTTCCTGCACCCATCACTCCTCAGCTGCAGGGGGAGGGATCCCTGTACAGGGAGCTGCTCCCCCATCCGCCTAACCCCTATGCATGCAGACCCCCTCATGACTCTTCTGCTGAGCCTCACCGCCCCGCACTCAAACACTCCCCCCACCCGATAAGCCCCACTCCCCCTGCACCTGGACCACCCCGACGAGCCCCCCACACCCAGATCCCCACCCCACTGAGGCCCCCACACCCAGACCCCCCTGCCGAGCTCTATCCCCCACCCCAAACCCCCACCCCCCCTTAGCCCCAACCACCTTCACCTGAATCCCCCTGCAGAGTACCATTACCCCAGTGACATGCTGGAGTCTCCATATTTATTTGATAAATAAAATCTGCAGAGTTTTGCAGAATTTTAAAATACTGTGTGCAGAATTTTTAAATTTTTGGCGCAGAATACCCTCAGGAGTATATGGATCTTTGTTGTTATGGATCGACTGGCACCATTTTACCTCAAACCACTTCTATGCAGCAATGCAGGAGAAGTTCCATGACAAAGGCTCTTTGAACAGGCTCCAAGAATCCTAACTAAGCCAGACTCCTGAGCAGCAGACCTGCATCAATTCCACTGTCTTCACTATACATTATGATATTAGGCTGGGCATACTGGATTCTGAGGGTAACATACACCTGATGTGCTAGGAGTACTCCTTTCCACAGGAACAGTAGCCCAGTTCATGCTGTGTTTAATAGTGAAGCCTACTACAGTACAGCTCTTCACGGCTAAACAGCTGGGGAAAACAGGAACTATCCTACCTGCCAGGACTCATCACTCAGAGCAACATTCGACACTGCCGTTCCCAAATGGTTAACCTCACACATATCTTTGCTCTGAGAAAAATAAGCCATTCTGGTTCTTCTCAACAGTCAATTTTGCATTTTAAATTAAGTTAATGGAACAAACAGTGGCCTACTGGTTTATTATGAAGTCTCCATGAGAAATTCAAGTCCATGTGCCAAGCAGTATCTAATTTAGTTAATATAGCCAAATCCTGTGGAAAGGCTCCCCCTAAATTAGATAAACAGCTGCCCAGGGTCAGGCTTGCAACTGTATAATTAACTACATCCAAATATTAAATTACACATTTCCTGTTGATTAATAAATGACTAATCAAATATATAGATAAGATGGCTCATAATAGAAATGAGAGAAGATTTAGAAATAAAGCCTTTTAGATGCCCATATCTTCCTGGCTTGCTTGGTTTAAACACTATTTTGTTAGACTACAGAGAGGTTGCTTAGCCTAATTTTAAAGGACAGTAGCCCATTTCTCAGTTATCTGATTACTTAGAAATTATATTGAGTATTACATGCTCAAGTACTGTACAAAAACTAACTAACCCTCACGACAAACTGCAATGCAGGGAAGCACTATCCCCACTTTATGGATGAGGAAACTGAGGCAGGGAGAAAATGACTTGCCCACACAGTCAGTGGAAGAGTTGACATTAGAATTCAGAACCGTGACTCAACTTGGTGTTCATTCCCCCAGATCACCCTGCCTTCCAAAAGATTAAAGTAAAACACGTACTGAAATCTTGCATCAGTAAAGTATAGGGAGCAGACAATGAATGGAAATAGTTTACGTATAGTTTTAGTGACAGGATAGTGAAATGCAAGACACAAGTATGTTCAACAGCATGTTAGAGGAGCTGCAGGAACAGGATAAAACTGCTGAAGCCACTGAAGTCAAGAGTAAATTCTAATTAAAGCAATTAAACAATCAACAAGGGCTACAACAAAGTGGATGCTTTCAGGTGCTGACATGTTCTTACAAAACAAGGTGGCATGTGACCAACAGACATGGGTGTTTAAAAAAAAAAATAGTAAGTTTTCATGTTCATTCTGGAGGTCAATTCTTTTCTACTTCTAACACAGCCTGGTAGAGAAAGGGAGGAGAGAGCTTTCCGTTTCTTAATTGCAGGTGTAAGAATACAAAACCTTATTCTCGTGAAGGAAGGCAAAATTAAATAATTGAGCTATCCCAAGGTTTCATGAGGAGTCTCATCTACAGAGTAACACATCACTCTGTCCTCCATTTTCACTAACTGCAACTCCACATTTAGAGATGGGAAATTTGGATTTTTCTAATCTACCTCTAAGGATGCAGATTCTTCTAATTGTAGCTTCTCTGTCAGACTCATTTGAAAGTGAGAGAAGATTGGTAATTTAGTAGAGCAAGTTTTAAATTGGAGAGTTGAGTAGAAAAACAAATAGAGCAATGTTCTTAAAAATTCTGTTTGGTCTCTAACAGAAACTCACATTTGTTCCTTACTGTCACAGATCTTGTCTTCATTACTTATGTTCTCCAGCTCATAATTTCCAAATAAATCATGCCAGGACTGTCAGAACTGAATCCCAGTCTTCCAGTCACTCTCCTTCCACAGCAGAGTTTGCAGACTGCGCATACATGGCTTCACTAACAATCACTGTGGCTCTTTCCTGACATTGCCAGGGGACTGTGAGGCCAGCAGAGAGGTGAGTGCTTGGAAAATGTAGAGGATGGGGGAAGAGAAGGAAAAGAAGCAGGAGAGAAAGGAAATCCCTTCCCTTGCTGCTTGCTTTAAGAAAGAAATGAATCTGTTTAATCTCTAACTTCATGACAGCTTTTGAGGAACTCAATCAGGCTTTTTTGAACCCATCCCATTCTGACAGATTGACATTTATGATCCCAACTGCCTGTGCAAACATCAGTAAGAGCAATAATTAATGAACCCTCACACATCACTGCTATCTCTCCTCAGACCATTTAAAAAGGAGCATAAGCTGTTAAAACCTCTGTCCACAAAGAACCCCACATAGTCACAGGTAAAAAACACAACAGAGACTTGGAGAAATACAGGCAGTTTTTTTCAGCTAGTCTTAAAGCAAGGGATTATCATTCTCCTGATATGCTGAACTACACATTAGGAATATCTAAGAGGAAACAGCCTAATTACCTGATTTTTACTATTGCATTTGCCAGAATCTTTTTCTTTAAATAAACCGTATCGTATATTTCAAGTGAAGTTAAAGTTAACACATCTGTTTGAAATAGTATTTGCGTGTTTGCTGCAGCAATGGAAGTTCAACTATTTAAGGGGACTGGAGCATAGCAAAATTTGTAGCCATTTCCTCCAGCAACTTCCCCAACCCCTACTCCCCTTTGATACGTATTATGTATTGTCACATGTATTATTATTATTATACGTATTATGACAATTATTTTGAAACCCTGGTAATTACACTGTGGATGATATTCCCCCCACACAACCAGAATCTGCATTTTGAAAGCGGGTCATATATCCTGGTGTTCAACTCCTTGGTATTGTCCATTTCAGCAAGGAACCAATTTACTTTTTATTTCCCTGGATTTCTATAGGACATATTTTCAGGGGTTTTCCCCATAGAGTTCAGGTGTCCACGTCAGAGTCCTAAGGATCCTCTCCTATTTTTCTTCCTGCAGGATCCACATCATCCTGGTTGAGACGCAGACGGAATTCCTTTTAGAACCCATCAGGGCTGCTTCTGTTATGGCAGGGCAAGTCAAAGGGGCAATTCTAGATGGAGACGTCACTTAACCAATATGGGGCCCTCCCTCTTTTCATTTGGGTTGAATTTACCGTATTTACATAGCATTTATATTAGCTTGCCTTCACTGCCTACTCAAAGTAGAAAGGCCGAATGGTGACCCTTCAGGTATTTGCAAAACAGATGGTTGTCACAACATAGAATTCTGACCAAAAAAACAAAAACAAAACGTTTTCTGTTAGACACAAACAACAAATTGAACAATGGCTGTAGAGATACAGAAAGTTAGAAACAAATGAGTAATGGCCTTTTATTACACTTCTGTCCCCCTCGCCAACAGCTCATTTGCATGTGTCTGATAGGCCCTTTTTAAAAGTAAACTGACGCAGAAGTACTATACCACACACCATGTCTTAAACAAATTTAGTGTTTGTGTAACAATAGCCTAGTCTGAGGGTTTTTTCCAAGATTTTACCAAACTAGTGATCTTTGGTTCTTGTTTTGGGGTCTTCACAGATTCCTTAATCATAACTGTTCTCTGGTACTTTGACCTAGCACTCTAGATAGAGATGTAGGTTTTAGCTGTGGTATCTGAACACCTTCCATATTAAATTGCCCATCCAAAAGTCCTACCATAACATAAAATTATCCTGACAACTCCTATTTTATGCAACTTTTTTCAATCTTTCTAGGCTGTAGCTCGTAAACCCCTATCCACAACACATTTCCTTACTAAGATTTAATGAGAAGTCCTGCTGTGATAACTGGGCCTACAGATTTACCCTAATTGTGAGCTCAATTGTGAAAAGTGAGTGAAAGTTCATAAAGCGTCACAATAACCTACAACCATAAATGTTGGTGGGAAAAGGTGGTGTGATACATGAAAGGGGGGAGACGGGGAAAGAGTAGCTCCCTTTGATGGACACCCAGCCAGCCAGTTAGCTGTAAAATCCCTCTTGGTCTGTTCTCTGCTTGCTCTACCTGTAAAGGGTTAATAAGCCCTTAGGTAAAAGAAAAGGAGTGGCCACCTGACCAAAAGAGCCAATGGGAAGGCTAGAACTTTTTAAAATAGGAGAAAAACTTCCCCTTTGTCTGTTGTTCTCTGGAGAAGGAGACATGGAGCAGCAATGCTATAAGCAGGAATGCTGTGTAAGTCTTGAATCAGGTATAAAAATTCATCTTCCATACCTAGAAGAAATCATTGGACAGGGCATGTTTAAATAAACGCGATTAGGTTTATTTCTTTATTTTGGCTTGTGGATCTCCTCTGTGCTAGCCCGAGATGCTTTTGTTTTGCTTGTAAACTTTAAGCTGAACCTCAAGAGAGCTATCTTGATGATTAATTTTTGTAATGGTTTCTTTTAAGATCTAGCAAAAAGCCTAAGTTCCAAATGTATTTCCTTTCTTTTTGTTTTTAATAAATTTTACCTTTTCTAAGAACTGGATTGGATTTTTGTGTCCCTAAGCGGTTAGTGCATGTGTTGTTTAATTAGCTGGTAGCAACAGCTAATTTCCTTTGTTTCCTTTCTCAGCTCTTCCCCGGAGGGGGGTGAAAGGGCTTGAGGGTACCCCACAGGGAGGAATTCACAGGTGCTCCTTCCTGGGTTCAATGGGGTTTTTTGCATTTGGGTGGTGGCAGCATTTACCAAGCCAAAGTCAGAGAAAAGCTGTAACCTTGGGAATGTAATACAAGCCTGGAGTGGCCACTATTAATTTTTAAAATCCTTGCAGGCCCCCACCTTCTGTACTCAAAGTGCCAGAGTGGGGATTCAGCCTTGACAGGTGGAAAATGGAGACAGAGACTGAATTAGTTCAAACAAAAAGGCCTCCTGATATAACTCCAGGAGTATATTAAATTATGCCTGGTAAACAAGGAAAGCACGGAATCAGAAGACAGTGAACCAAAACTGGTGGTCAAAATTAGACCTAATTCATGGACAAAATAATGTTCCACCCATCACTCCCTTTCAGGATTCTTAAAAAGAAAATACTTTTGGAGGGAAATGAGTGGAGATGAAACAAAGGGGGATAACTGCTGACAGAAAAGAGGGGGAGAGGAGTAAGTTTTACCATCATGGCCACCAGCCCACCTCTTCCTGGGACCCCAGGATTCAGTGGATGACACTGGCATGCTTTTGTCATCCTCATCCTAAGAGGTGTCCTGACTAGAGTCTGCACAAGATGACATCATCACCTCCAGTGGCTCAGGCTAAATCCTGAGCACCATCTGGCTTGTGACACACACACACACACACACACACCCACCTTTGTGTGTCTCTCCTTCCTTACCATATTTCTTCTCTTTCCTATTCCTCTAATTTTTTAACTCCTGTTTAATAAGAAAAGGAGTACTTGTGGCACCTTAGAGACTAACCAATTTATTTGAGCATAAGCTTTCGTGAGCTACAGCTCACTTCATCGGATGCAACTGATGAAGTGAGCTGTAGCTCATGAAAGCTTAGAGACTAACCAATTTATTCGAGCATAAGCTTTTGTGAGCTACAGCTCACTTCATCGGATGCATACTCTGTATGTAGCTCACGAAAGCTTATGCTCAAATAAATTGGTTAGTCTCTAAGGTGCCACAAGTACTCCTTTTCTTTTTGCGAATACAGACTAAAACGGCTGCTACTCTGAAACCTGTTTAATAAGAGTCAGGCTTAGGCTGCCAAGACTGTGTATTCTGCAACACTGCTGTGAGCCTGTGACCAGAGAGGCAGCTAAAAGCTATGATTTAACAGCCCAATGCTGGTATAAGTTTGTCAGTTCTCGGAGTGGCTGGTAAGACCATGTGCTATGCCTGTGTTTTTCCAGCAGAGGTTGCAAGTGACAGTCAACACCAGAGATGGAAGCTGCATTTTCTCTCTTTTCCCCAAAAGGACAGTTAATACAATCTTTCATACCATCTAAGAGACTGTGAGACAAAGGGGAGTTCTTTCTACAGAAAAAACTCTCTAGCTAACGGAAAAGGGAACAAGGGATCCTGTTAAAATGAAAGCCTTATTTAATACTTTACATTTCAAATACTTTAACTGTTTTTCCTTCTTTTCTGTATCTTTAATAAATGGTTAAAGTAAATTTTTAATGGTGTGTTTGTCATGGTACTAAGCAGGCTGAGGTCTCTGTATACCAAACCCCAAATCTTGTTTAACGCTGTTTAACGTTGGACAGTGATAGGAGCGTGTTAACATCTTTGACACTTTTATTCCATCTATATTAATACAACAGTCCAATTTCCCATCCTGTTAAGTATTTGTTTTCTGAGGTTACTACAGTATTCTAGCATTATTATTCACATTAATATCTGTTTATAACCTCTCGCTTTAGAACTTTGAGAACTTGATTAGGGGTTTTTTTGGGGGGAAAGATTTAAAAAAAACTTGATGCAGTGAAACTTATATAGAGAGTCCTTGTACAACTTAGTGTTTTCAGACTCTCCAGGAATCCCTGCAGAACTCAAAAACTCTGTTATGCATCCTCTTCTGTTTCTGTGGAGTGAATAAAATAGAGACCTCCTCATGAAAATTACCATTCTGGAGATTTTGGATAGCACCCAGAAACAACAAATAACTTTTACATTAACTACAAAACAGTTCAACATGCATTTGTCCTGAGTCCTAATGAATGCAACAAGTTTGGAATTCCTATACCAAGCTGTTTTAGATACACAATTAAATAATTGTTGGAAGACTTTCCAAAAGTAAAATACGTCTTTTGACACACCTTTCAACCAGTTGGACAAATCCACTTCAAATTCTGACCCTCTCCTAACCCTCTCCCTGCCCAAATCTGTCAGGAGATCACATATGCAAAATTTCAGGTAGAAGAGGTTTTTTTTAAATGTAGAAGTTATTGAGGGGACTGGGTCAAAACTGACCTGAAAATGAAACCTTATTTATTATAGCAGGAGTGACAGGAACTGCTATATTTAAACTTACTTCAAGTTTTCATTCAAACCACCCCAGTTTTTATTGTTTATAAGCTTTGTGAAACTCATCTTTTGGGCTGAAATTTCTAGGCTTCACTCTTTATGAATGTGAGGGGCTTTGTTTAACTAAGTTTGCTCAAAATTAATCTGTTTAGAGTAAGGGGGAAAAATTCCTCCATTATAAAAAATGGTGATCTAATTTTAAATTGCTTTGGCACTAAAAAAGGTGGGGTTAAAAAACCCAAAATTTCAAAAGGGAAATAGTTTTCACTGGCAATTAGCTGAGACTGAGTTTAATTGTAAAAATTGGTTTGATGTGACCAAACCTGATACAAATCACACTGCGCAGCACATTTTGAAAAGGACCTTCTCTCACTAGGCTCAGCAGGAGGGAAACTACAGAAGGCTGCACTTCATGTGTGAATGGCTAACTGCAGCACAGTGAAAAATTTATCAGAGCCCTTTCATTCACTGCCTAGTCTGTAAAAGCTACACGGCTTAAACTTTGCAGCAGGGAATCTCTCCCTCCACACCTTATACCAGGGGTGGGCAAACTACGGCCCGCGGGACCGTCCTGCTCGGCCCCTGAGCTCCCTCCCCCGCTGTCCTCCCTCCCCCGCAGCAATGCCGCCGTGCACGTAGCACGGCTTGCGCCCGCCCACCTCCCAGGCTTTCCAATAAGCCTGTCCTGCTGCTCTGAGCAGCATGGTAAGGGGGTGGGGGGGGGGAGGGGTTGGATAAAGGGCAGGAGGTCCTGGGGGACAGTCAGGACAGGGGATGGTTGGATGTGGCAGAGGTTCGGGGGGGGGGGGGGTCAGGAGACGGGGGGGTTGGGTGGGAGTACTGGAAGGGGGCGGTCAGGGGGGGATTGGATGGGTCGGGGATCCCGGGGGTCCTGTCAGGGGGCAGAGGTGTGGATAGGGGTCAGGGCAGACAGGGAGTAGGGGGGGTTGGATAGGGGGCGAGGGTCCCAGGAGGGGGCGGTCAAGGGACAAGGAGCAGGGGCGGTTGGATGGGTCGGGGGTTCTGAGGCGGGAAGTCAGGGGACAGGAAGTGCGATGAGGCAGGGGCCAGGCTGTTTAGGGGGAGACAGCCTTCCCCACCCGTTTCGCAACCCCGTTTCGCAACCTTTCCATACCGTTTCGCAACCCCGATGTGGCCCTCAGGCCAAAAAGTTTGCCCACACCTGCCTTATGCAGCGATTGGGACAGGATGTTCTCATAGTATAAAAATGGCCACACTTGGTCAGATGAATGGTCCATGTAGTCCAGTATCCAGTCTTTGACAGTGGCCAGTGCCAGATGCTTCTGACAGTTGGAGATTTAGGAATATCTGGAGCATGGGGTTACATGCTAACAGCCACTGATGGACCTATCCTCCATGAATGTATGTAATTCTTTTTTGAACCTATTTATACTTTTGGCCTTCACAACATCCCCTGGCAATGAGTTCCACAGGTTGACTATGTGAAGTAGTACTTGTGACGAAGTGGGACTGTTCTTAACGTTTCCTCTGAATACTGTAGGGGTGCCTCCGTTTCCCCTAGGCATTTCTTAAGTCTCTAGGTGGTGGGATAAGGTGTGAGCTTCTTGCCCTGCAGACAGTCTGCTCACAGAGAGGAGACTTCACCAGAGTCCTGCCTGGCTTCGTAGGGAGCAGTTCTAGAGCATCGCCTGGGGACTCCGTGACAGTACTTCCCTTTTTTTGTTTTAAACATGCTGCCTATTAATTGTATTGGGTGACCCCTGGTTCTTGTGTTATGTGAAGAGGTAAACAACGCTTGCCTTTTCACTTTCTCCACACTATTAATGGTTTTGTAGACCTCCATCATATCCCCCGTTAGACATCTCTTTACCAAACAAACAGCTGCAGTCTTTTTAATCTCTCCTTATATGGTAGCTGTTCCATACCCCTTCTCATTTTTGTTGCCCTTCTCTGCACCGTTTCCAATTCTAATATATCCTTTTTGAGATAGGGCAACAAGAACTGCACACAGTATTCAAGATGTAGGCGTATCATGGATTTACATATTGGCATTATGATATTTATAGTCTTATTATCTATCCCTTTCCTAATGGTTCCTAACATTACCACCTTTTTTGAGTGGTAACAGCTAATTTAGACTCCATCATTTTGTATGTATAGTTGGGATTATGTTTTCCAATGTAAATTACTTTGCACTTAGAAACACTGAATTTCATCTGCCATTTTGTCACCCAGTCTTGTGAGATCTGTTTGTCACTTTTCACAGTCAGCTTCAGGCTTAACTATCTTGAGTAATTTTATATCATCTGCAAGTTTTGCCACCTCACTGTTCACCCCATTTTCCAGATCATATATGAATATGTTGAACAGCACTGGTCTCAATGCAGATCATTGGAGGACCCCACTAGTTACCTTTTTCCAATACGAAAACTGACTATTAGATCTTTTCACCAGGTATTGATCCACGAGAGGACCTTTCCTAACTGCTTACACTTTGCTTAAGAGCCTTTGGTTAGAGACCTTGTCAAAGGCTGTCTGAAAGTCCAAGTACACTATATCACATGATTGTTGACTCCCTCAAAGAGTTCCATAGATCGGTGAGGTATGATTTCCCTTTACAAAAGCTGTGTTGACTCAACATATTGTGTTCATCTATGTGTCTGATAATTTTGTTCTTTACAGTAGTTTCAACCAATTTGCCTGGTACTGAAGTTGGACTTACTGGCCTGTAATTGCTAGGATTGTCTCTGGAGCCTTGTTTAAAACAGCTGTTACATTAGCTACCCTCCAATCATCTCTACAGAGCGTGATTTAAGTGTTAGGTTAATAGCACAGTTAGTAGTTCTGCAATTTCATATTTGAGTTCCTTCAAAACTCTTGGGTGAACATCATCTGGTCCTGGTGACTTATTACTGTTTAATTTATCAATTTATTCCAAAACCTCCAATACTGACCCCTCAATCTGGGACAGTTCCTTGGATCTGTCACCTAAAAGAATGGTTCAGGTGTAGAAATTTCCCCCACATCCTCTGTAGGGGAGACTGATGCAAAGAATTCATTTAACTTCTTCCCCAACACCCAGCCCCTCCAAAGTCTGTAACCGGCATTGAATAAAAACTTGGCATTAACACTCCAAAAAAAAAAAAACAACCCCAAAAAACAAACAAAACAAACAAAAAACAGCCTTGTCTTCCTTGAGTGCTTCTTAAGCATCTTGATCATCCAGTGGCCTCACTGACTGTTGGGCAGGCTTCCTGCTTCTGCTGTACTTTTTTTGGGGGGGGTGCTGTCAGTTTCTGTGTCCTTAGCTAGTTGCTCTTCAAATTCTTTCTGGGCCTGCCTTGTTATACTTTTATTTACACTTGACTTGCCAGTGCTTATGCTCATTTCTATTTTCCTCACTTGGATCTGACTTCCAATTTTTCTACAGTGTCTTTTTGCCTCTAACCTCCACTTTTACTCTGTTGTTTAGCCATGAAAACATTTTTTTTGGTCTTCTTACTGGTTTTTTTTTAATTATTATTTGGGGTATAAATATAGTTTGAGCCTCTGTTATGGTGTTTTTTTAAATAGTCTCCATGCAGCTTGCAGGCATTTCACCCTTGTAACCGTTCCATTTAATTTCCATTTAACTAGTTTCCTCAGTTTTCAGTAGTTCCCCTTTTTGAAGTTAAATGCTACTGTGATGGGATTCCTTGACACTTTCGCCCCTACAAAGATGTTAAACTTAATTACATTGTGTTCGCCATTACTATGCAGTTCAGCCATATTCACCTCCTGGACCAGATCCTGTGCTTCACTTAAGACTAAATCAAGAATTGCTTCTTCTTAGGTGGGTCCCAGGACAAGCTACAAACAATCTAACCAAACAATTCTACTTCAAGAATTTTTTTTTTTTTACCTAGGAAACCCCACGAAAACTCCCAAATACCTATGTCAGTGACTTTAAGGACTTGTCTACACTTAAAATGCTACAGTGGCAGAGCTGCACCACTGGACCTGCACCACTTTAGCACTTCACAGTAGACACTACTTACACCAACAGGAGGTACCTACCGTCAGCAAAGGTAATGCACGTCTTCGGTGGCTAGGGTGATGGAAGAATTCAGTTGACCTTGCTGGTCTACGCGGGGGGGGGGGGGGTCAGATCAGTGTAACTACATCTCTTAGGGGTGTGGATTTTTCACACCTCAGAGACACAAGCTATACTGAAGTAAATTCCTAGTATAGAGCAAGCCAAAGATACATGGTTAAGCTCTCATCAGAATATAGCAAAGCTGCAGCTGCATATGTCATTTTAATTATAACTGCTTGTCAATCTGCATTTTTATGGACTGTTTTTCAAATATACTTTTTCCTACAACCTTAGGTAAATGAGCCCTGCTAACATCCTTTAGGTCCTTCAAGTCAGAAGAAAAGAAGGTTGTGTAGCTGGCTGGGAGGAAAATGTGTAGTCTTTGGCTGCTGACTAAATTAAGATACTTAACGGAAAAAGACTTTTTTTATACAAGTCTAAATCAATGGCATGCTAGACTATTATGACAATGAAAATAGTATATGTATGCGTGAATGGAAATACAATGCAAAATGCTACGCAGGCATAGCTAAAATAGTATGGTATGTTTGAGAATATGTGATTATTAAATTCAAAAGTAATGCATTCACGTGCACATGGGGCAGAATTAAGGTTATGTGCATGATCTTGAATCTTTTTAACTCTTAAGTACTTAATTTTGAAACCTTAATATTTTTGTTTTTTTAAAATATATACAAACAATTTATGTACATAGGGTCACTAGTTTCCATTGTGCTCTGTAGACAAATAGGAAGATAAGGACATTGTAAGCTTCTCAAGGCAATCATAAGAGGATGACAATTTGTAGAGGGGAAATGGAAAGAAGACAAATCCAAAGGGGGGGGAAGTGTACACCGCAGATTCCTTCATTCCTCCCTCCCTCCCTCCGAACTTTCAGCAGTTTGCTTTGCCTCATCCCCATCCCCTGAGTGAGAAAAGAAGCATACTGTAGTAGAATGTAATTTAATGAGGTTGCTACCATCGCTCTCATGAAATGAAACATACCAATCTAACTCCATTATCCAAGATGAATGAAATGAAGGTAGTAAACAGTACAAGTGAAAACTAAACTAGATATTTAAAACTCTTGAACTATTAATCTAAGGTATGATTAGTAAAACTGTGGAAATTTTTTTTTTTACTTCATGGTAGTCCTTTAAATGCTAATAAATCTTGTCAAATTGGTTTGCTTACTATTGTCGTTGAACAATTGTGCCATCTTACAGAGGGCTCCTGCACTACAGTTTGTTTGGTGGTAGAAGGCATTCTCCCCCAGCCCATCATGTACTTCCATTAGTGTCATGCCTGTCTTTATCTGGGAATGTTAATTTCTTACATATTGTTACTTACACACCCAATTGATTCAGTTAATATGCATGTTCAAATGTAGTCAGGCACCTGCATTACAGAACTCCTTTGATGGATTAATAGAGGGATTTCAGTTAGGTTAAATGTGTTATAAGGCAATGGCCACCTGAATTGTTGCTAGTTGAAGAAAAGATTGACCTTGTTTATAAGCAAGAATAGTCTGAATTACTCTGTCTCACTTTCCAAATCACCTGACAGAAAGGAGACTGCAAACCTCTAGAGCCCAAAATAGCTGCTCAGTTTATGAATGTGGAGGAAGATGGAGAGCCTTCTCAAACATTCAGTCTAGCACCAGCTGTCTGTTGTCTGTTACAGGTGCAAGCAGCTGAGATGCTTGTCTAAAAACAGCTGCCAGCTGCAAACCCATGCACCTATAGTAACAACCAGTGATTGGCAGGTACCATGCTGGGTTTGTGATGACCCTTGATCGTTCTGGGCAATTTATCCAGTGTAGAAATTCCATGGTAATCCAGGGAGGTTAAAGGAAGTTGTTACAGCTGGGAAATTGAATGCCATATGATTCTTACATTCAGCTTATCAGCAAAGCAGAGAGTGACATCTCCTCAGCTTTTGGAAGGCTAGTAGTAATACTTTCTTCGCGGTAAAACTGAACTATTAGCTTCCCAAAAACGTTTTATAGATGCCAATGAAAAAATGATAAAAATAACCTGTAGGAGGTTTTCTTTTCCATTCATAAAAATTAGAACTTTCGTGCTCAAAAACATTGAAACCCTTCTAAAAAACAGAAATTCCACAACACACTAGGTCACAAAATAGTTTATAGAAAGTTCAGCTAAAAGGAGGGGTGCTAGTGAGGTTTAAGGAATGGGAATGAACTGTGTCATGGAAAATGTTCAAAATAGGTAGGGCAGGACAAGTGTAGACAAAAGTAGAGAGTTCAGAGAAGAGGCAGAGCAGAGACTCGAGTAAAGTGATCAAGTAAGGAGACAGGATAATATGAGGTCATACAAGTAGAACGGTGGGGTGTTCTGAAAAGCAATTGGATGCAATCACATATATATCACGTGCATCCCATCCATCTGCAGTATTTAAAGAGAACCAATCACTGTAAGACCTAAGCATATTTACATATGCATATGGTTGTTAACCTCTGAGAACAGGACAAGAAGCAATGGGCTTAAACTGCAGCAAGGACAGTTTAGGTTGGACATTAGAAAAAACACTTCCTTTCAGGGTAGTTAAGCACTGGAATAAACTGCCTATGGAGGTTATGGAATCTCCATAATTGGAGGTTTTTAAGAGCAGGATAGACAAACACCTAGACCATTGCTAGCAGATCAGGGGTGGGCAAACTATGGCCCTGCAGATGTTTTAATCCAGCCCTCGAGTTCCTGTCAGGGAGTGGGGTTGGGGGCTTGTCCTGCTCCGCGTGTGCTGTGGCTCCCAGAAGTAGTGGCATGTCCCTCCTCCGGCTCCTATGTGTAGGGGCAGCCAGGGGGCTCCACACGCTATCTCCTACCCCCGCCCGGGAATCGCGGGCAATGGGAGCTACAGGGGCTTGCGGATGGGGCAGCCTGCAGAACCGCCTAGCAACACCGCTGTGTAGGAGCCGGAGGGGAGACATGCCACTGCTTCTGGGAGCCTCTTGAGGTAAGTGCAATCCGGAGCCTGCACCCCGACCTCCTCCTGTGCCCCAACCCCCTGCC
Organism: Chelonia mydas; assembly: GCF_015237465.2. Taxonomy (NCBI): domain Eukaryota; kingdom Metazoa; phylum Chordata; order Testudines; family Cheloniidae; genus Chelonia; species Chelonia mydas. The sequence continues at coordinate 145,336,356 of NC_057851.1, read as the reverse complement.
CTGATCCCCCTCCTGCCCTCCAAACCCCTCAGTCCCAGCCGTGAACACCTCCTGCACCCCTAATCCGTCATCCCCAGCCCCAACCCAGAGCCCTCACCTCCGCCCCCCACACGCCAACCCCCAGCCCGGAGTACCCTCCCACACTCTGAAGTCCTCATTTCTGGCCCCACCCCAGAGCCCGCAACCCCAGCCGGAGCCCTCACACCCTCCCACACCCCAACCCCCAATTTTGTGAGCATTCATGGCCCGCCATACAATTTCCATATCCAGATGTGGCCCTCGGGCCAAAACGTTTGCCTATCCCTGGTCTAGATAATACTTAATACTGCCTTGAGGGCAGAGGACTGGACTAGAAGACCTCTCAACATCCCTTCCAGTCAACAATTCTATAAAGAAATAGGACTCAGGGTTATTCAGCTTGTGTAGTACAAAATCACGAATCAACATTGTACATATAACATGGGAACTTTGTGTCAGCAGTGGCCTAACTGCTTCCCTTGAAGTCACTGGGAGAAATCCCATATTTATTGAACTACTCAAATGTTGTACTAATTGGAAAGAATGGGTAAGCAAGCTGTAACATTACAATTCTGCGAATGCTCTCAAGTTTATATAAACAGGCAACTCCTTCCTGCCTCAAAATACTGAGTTGTGTGCTTCAGAGTAGCAGCTGTGTTAGTCTGTATTCGGAAAAAGAAAAGGAGTACTTGTGGCACCTTAGAGACTAGCCAATTTATTTGAGCATGAGCTTTCGTGAGCTACAGCTCACTTCATCGGATGCATTCAGTGGATGCAACTGATGAAGTGAGCTGTAGCTCACGAAAGCTCATGCTCAAATAAATTGGTTAGTCTCTAAGGTGCCACAAGTCCTCCTTTTCTTTTTGAGTTGTGTGTGTAACCCATCCATGTCCATATCAATCAGAAGATGAACAGTATTCAAGGAGCTGATTTTTCAGACTATTAATAATCCAAACAAAGATTCTGGGAAGATGCTACTTGTTACAGTATTGTGTGTTGCTTCCTCACCCCACACCTATTGGAATATCAAAGGATTTCCAAGGCAAAACCACAGATGCAGCAAAGGAGGAGCTGTGAAAAGCTATCCTGATTGCTACTGAGCAAAACACTTTCTGCATTGTCTCTTCAAAATATGGTTTGTGAGTATCTATAGAATAGGTGACATGTTCCTAATGATAGTAATCTTGCAATGAGAGACTGTCACTCCATGAGTCGCTGTGTCATTAATGTAAAGAATAAAAATGTATAAACTCTTCTATTTTGATATTCTACTTAATGCATTTGAAAGTAGATTCTGAAATTAAATTGCTGATTTGTTTTCCAACTACTTTAATTTCCAATCAGCATTATCTTAAAATCACATTCTCTCTGGATCACTTTGTTTTTTGGGGCACTATCCTTAGGAAAAGAAGCAGACTTTGCTGTGGTGTGTAGATAGCTTACACTTACAGATATCTGCAGTAAAACAAAAATCAAGCTTTAGCTGAAAAACGTATACTCCATTTTGAAGAGAGAGACTTGGGAAGCATCAACACTGATTTATGATGAAGTGCCCAGTTCTGTGCTGGAGGAGAAGTAGAACAATGAAACTGAAGTTCAGGGAATACACATATGGACCTTGTTTTGACTTGTTTCACTCCTGGTTCTTTATTCAAGTGTTGCAGGGTCTTAGTTCAGTCTTTAGTTGCTCCCTTCAGATTACATTTGATATGCTAAGTTTGTGGGAGTATGATTGGGGATAAAGGCGGAGGTTTACATTGTAGATGCTTTTTTGCGTATCTTATTAGAAAATGGGACAATTTTTAAGTCAGACTGTAGAACGTACAGAGAGCAGCAAAGTAAACCTTGAGAATTGTACACTTCACATAATTTGATTACAGAAACTGGAAAAAGAGAATACCCCGCATATGAATCATGTAGTTAGAGGGACCCCTATCATTAAGGCTCAACACAATGTCTGCTACTTCCCATCCCTTCCATTCAAGGAATTAATAAGCCTCGTACTTCCGTTAAACAGATTTACAGAAGACTCCAAGATTATATCTGTACATTTTAAAGGGTTTCACTGCAAATTAATTCCTAAATGGAAAACAGTAAAAAGCTTTACCTGGAGGTTTATGCTGCTGTCTGAAATGTCTAAACTTAGATTCTGAGGCTTTACCCAAGAGTAAGATAAAACCTTTGGGACACTGTCTCCATGTTAGAAGTACAGCAATTACCTTCTATGTTGTATACACTTTAAATTTAAACACAGTACTAGAAGAAGCAAGAGATAAGTGTCACGTTTTTTAATGGTTCCAGGATAGTTACTTAATATTGAACTGGTAAAAAATATACTCTAGCACACTAAAATATCTCACTGAAAATGATAAAGAGCTATATTTCTCAATATTTTTAAGCCCACTGGTAAGAGAGTTATTACAGATCTGGACAGATAATCAAGCCACTGCTTAATAACTGTAGCAGTCTGTGGTGAAATCAACTCAGCCCCTTCAGGCTGACAGTAGCAAAGTCCCTGACGGATTTTTTCAATCGGATATTGGCTGTGTTCAAGTTAACGACTCAAGGATTCTTTGCTACATTCTTTATTTTGCCCTGCTAAGGCAGCCAAGACAAATTAGCCCAATCTGAAGTAAAAGCAAGCCCTCAGCTACCCCTATCTCGTACTAATATATATTTTTAATAAGTTTTGGAAAAGGGGTATAGGTGGGAAATGCATGACATGCAACTCTAATTCCCCTGTCCCTTGAATAAATGGAGATGTGGTTTATTTAAAATTCTGAGCTGTAGTTCTGCTATTTGGGAATAGCTTTCTGAAAGTCTGTGGGTGGATACTGGTAATGAAACAGAGAATTCAGAACTGCGGGGAGCATAAGGCCAAATAAGCTTTTATACCAGTTTACATGTGTATTCTTGAAAAATAATTATACAGCTATAGTGGAAGGCTAGTTAACTGAACCCACAGAGGCACTGACTGTTCAGACAATTAATCTCAATATGAAATCCCCCATGGCAAAGTGCTGTAAGTTTAAATTCTCTGATTTTAACCGTAACATTTAAATTTATTGGGTAGTGTCCACTCCTCTTTCTCAATGGATCTGAGGAATGATTTTTTAATCACAATATCATTTCACAGAAAGATGTCGTCATATCTGGAGTATAAGTGAAAAATTTGATAGTTTCAAAATCTTACAAACTTCATGCACGCTGACTTGGATAGGACTCCTGTCACATGGATTGAAGAAGGCCTAAAGGACGATAAAAAGCGTAATGGGAAATGGCAATGTAGAGTTGGGGCAAGATGTTTAGTGAGGTGCCGTATGCATTAGTCTTACCTTTAATAAATGATCTAGAAGGGGGAAAACCAGCAACACGTCTCAATCACTGAACAATCCTTTTCTCTGGCCTTGACAAAAGCAATGTTGCCCTGCTCACGTCCATGTAGATTGCTGCTGCAAAGGCCATTCTCCTAACCCAGTGATACTCTGACCTCAGTGGTTCAGGAGTCAAATTAGCAATTGACATTATCCAAAAGGGCCACAGTAGAGTGAATTCATTGTTTCATTTACTCAAATATTACATATTTATATTTAAACAGTATGACAGGAAATATTTATATATATAATTCTCACAGCAGAATGACCGAAAGTATTATTATTTTATCAACTACAACTGCTTAATAACATAGTAAAAGCATCCTGACTGGTTAATAGATTAAATCACACAGTATTTAATATCAAGTGCTGCAATGAGCTGCAGAGGACACACTGAAGAGCCACTTGCTGCTCACGACCCTCAGTCTGAGTATCACTGTCCTAGCCCATCGCTTTGACCGTGTCACCCCTCTCTTTGCATCCCTCCACCGGCTCCCCCTTCTCCATGTCATCAAACATAAGCTGCTTGTCTTCACTCTCAAGGCCTTTCATGGCCTATCTCCCTACTTCTCTCTCAATCGATATCAAAATATTGACTCCCACCTCCAATTGGCCCATGATGCCAGCCATCATCACCACTTGTTAAATTTCCAAACAAACATCTTCATGCTTTCTCCCATTATGCCCATCACACTTACGAGGTACTCCCCATAAACAGCCACAAAGCCACCTCATTATCATCAATCAAATCTCTCATCAGAACTCTTCTTTGCCATAATGCTTACAAAAAACTCGACAATGGTTAGGCTTCTGGTGTGCTGAGACCACTGCCTACATGCTGATCAATTTCTCTCTCTCTAGCATCCTTAATGGGTAGCTGTGATGGCTTGATAAGAAAGAGGAGCTGTTTCTGGAGTGGAGATTATCCGCATGTGTTCTAGAAACACTTCCAGTGTGTGCATTTCTGGGTAGAGAAGAGAGGAATGCCAGAATGTTCTGACTTGCTACGATGTGTTTTCATTTCTAAATGTTAACAAAATTTGTTAGTCTGTATCCGCAAAAAGAAAAGGAGTTCTTGTGGCACCTTAGAGACTAACACGGCTGCTACTCTGAAACATTTCTAAATGTTGTTTTTCACAGCCCAGGAACAAACAGCGTGAGCAACTAGTACCTGAAGTATCAGGCTGCTGGCAAACGTCTTTTCAGGATCCTCTAGTTTGAAGGCTAATTTCAATGGCATTATATTTCCTCTGTGGCTTTTCTGAAGAGATCACCAGTCAAAGGTTTATGAGATTTCAATGGAGGTGAATGATCGAAGATCAGAAAAAAGGCTTTTTTTCTGGATATTGTTAAGTATCAGGTGTTTACATGCTCTTTAAAAGCTTTGCAGTAAAAGCCACAGTTTGTTTCCATAACTCAGGGCTTCTCTACATGAATACTTAGTTTGCAGTGAGCTGGGGTGTAAACGTACCCCTCAGTATCCTGCCATTGACTGAAAGTTCCCTAGTGCATTTTGATCTTTCCCACTTTGAAATGGGAGTAGATCAAAGAGCACTAGGGAACTTTTAGAGTGTGGCAACAGTTACCACATGGACACTTCGCACATGGCAGGCATGTGAGGGGTAGATTTACACCCCAGCTTACCATGAACTAAATGTTTGTGTACATAAGCTCTCACGCAGTGACAGCTGCTGTTTGCACATTAGCACCATTGTTGGGAATCATTTTACCTATTAGTACAATATAGGTTAAGATACAACTCATCTCTTTGGGACTTCAACTACACTGGTTAGGAATCCAGTCCAGACAGTGCATCATTTAGTCTAGAAGAGGCTTCAGATGAAATGGTCAGCCACAAAATGTGGGTAGCAGTTCTGAAATCAGTTTACTTGTAGGTCAAAATTAAGCAAGAATATGCTTATAGTGATGCTGAAACGACATCCTAAAATTGCAGCAGTAGGCCCTTAAAACTGTTTACATGCCGATTACAGTACTTACAATTAGGATCTTAATCTACAACAATCATAAAAGGGTTTTCAAAATGCTCTTAGATACCAGTTTCCGAAACTAATGCAAACGTATATGTGCAGCAAACGTCAGACCACCTTCTGGCAACAGAGGAAACTGATCTGTCTATCCAGATAGATATGGGAGTATGGAACAGATAATACAACTCATCTCAGAAATAGGCAGCAAGATGAGGCAGTAAAAACCCATCAACATACATCATCCGATCATGGTACAGTGTCATCTTCCAGCCTCTATTAGCCCTCCCTGCATCAGTGCAAGTCCCAGACACTTTATCCTGTTTATAATTGCTGATGAGCAGTAATAAGGCCTCCATGCCTCAGCTCCCATCCGTTCCACTTCAGCGCCTACCTATTAGGTAATAACTTTTATTTACAGCCTTGCTTGATGCGCTGTTTTATTAGTATAGCCGAGAACTGAGCCGGGTAAAAAAGTGTCTCTAATGGGCACTATAATTGCCAGGGCTGGGAGATTTATAGCGCAGCTCTGTGGCTGTTCTCACCAGAAGGAACAGGATGCTAGAAGGCTCTAGGAAGGTTGGATTGCTAACACAGTGCCCTCCAACAGTCAAACACTAAAGAGCACCTTAAAGAGCACCTCAAAAGGTCAATTGGAACAACAACAAAAACCTCTCAAAGTTGTTTTTATAATAAAAAAATCCGTCACTAACCTTTTTTATATTGTTAGCTCAGACACTTTACCACTGCAGAGCAATAGAATATCTAATTAATGGTAGACCAGAGCTTTTTGTCCTTACTCGACGTGTAAGGGATGATAAAAAGTGATCATAAAAAGGAAGTTTCAGCCACAGCCAAAGCCAAGGAGCCATTCATTTGACTGGTATTTCCATACTGTCTGTGCTAGCAGTTCCCAAAAGGTTGTCATCTCAGGCAATATGGGCTCAATCCTGGCAGGGGGCTGAGCATTTTGGCACTGATCTAGCAAAACACTTAAGCACATGCCTAAATTTAAAGATCAGTGTTAGAGCGCTCAGCACCTCGTAGGATTGAGCCCCAAACAAGGAGAAGCATACAGCATACTCCTAAAACTGAAACTCTGGACCACAAAAGTACCACCTGACATGCAAAATAAAGTTCTGATATGTTAGCACCAAGACAAAATTACAAATGACGTGCACACATATCTTTATATGACATGAAAATCCTTCGTTTCCATGACCTCCCATGAGAAGTGGAGTAAGGCACAACTATACGGATAAACTCTGTGGACTGACTGTATCATTATTGAAACTGATCTGTTTCTACTGCACTCTCTTTTTCAAGCACAATTAAGAATTAGCAGAGTGCATTCAAGGAGTTTCACTGACCTTTCCAGAAAATCTCTAAATTGTATGAAAATGCTTTAAAATCCAGCTGTTATGATTTACATATTCAGTCTTAGAGTCATATAGCAGAAGAGTAATAAAATCCTTTTATGCTATTTAATACTGTACTTTCATGACACAGGCACGAGTATAAATGGGGTAAGGATGCCAACCTGAGTTGAAAAAGCTTTACTGCAATAATGTCAGCCATTAATCCGGACATGAATTCTAACCAATAAAAGACAAATTAAGATACATAAAAAACCATTCAGCAGGCCAGAGCCCAACATCTTTTCTACAACATTCGCACATGTCTCGCTCTTTAAAACCTTTAAGGCCTCGCCCCAGCTAGTCATTCTTAGACTTTTCATTCTTTTCTATCATACTCCTTGTCCTTTGGACACACTTCAGAATATAAATACTTTTACAACCAGACCATCAATTCTGGCAAAGGGAGAAAAACACTATTTGGTATCATAATGTGACTTTTTGTCAGAGGGCTGCTCCAGAATCCAAACTGATAAGTGCACAAGGTAAAAACTATTCTTTTAAAAAACACTTTTTCCTTGTCTTGACAGATTTATTGTTTTGATCTTTCTTCAATGGTTACACTAAATGCTAATAAAATGTGAAAGGTTTATGTCTTCCTTAATATTCTCCTGATGGGAGCCAGCATATTACATAAGTAGGTCAAATTTCTAATTTTCTGTCTCAAATACTGATACTGCAGACCTAAGGGAAAACCTACACCGAGGTGGGGGAGAGAGACGCAGATGGACTCACACCAAAACATTCTTCTTTAAAGCTCAGACCTGAGGAAACGCAGGGTTCTTACAAAAGGAAGTATTTATGCAAAGTGTAGTATATGCAGTTTTTATCCACTGAACTAACCAACTTCCTAGGAACAAGCACACAAATTGAAATGTGGCTACAGTTATCTTGAGTATAATATGCAACATTCACCTACAGTAGCCCACCTCTCAATCCCAGCTCAGTTTAAGACTTTATATACATATAGTAAACCTCTTTGTAACCCACACTACTATTAAATATTTTTATTTAACTGGATTCCCAAACACTGCCCCAGAACACAGCCATTTCTTCTTCAAGCACCACTGAGAAAATCTGATTGAAATGTAAGTTTTGAAATAAGTAATTTTAACAAAACTTAGAATTTTTTTTTAATTATTACAAGTGGTGCTTTAAAAAAAAAAAAAAAAAAAAAAAAATCTACATTTCCTGTATTACTTGCACCCAAAAAGAATTGCTTGCAAGCTAGAGCTTCCCACATTGTGCAAGAACTTGAGAACTTTAAACTGGAATTGACTAGCTTATTTCTACTGTCAGACCTAGGAGAAATGCTAAAAGTAAGCAAAACATAAATAGTGACAAAAATGTGAAATTTAAAATACTGGCATTTTTGTGGGTAATTATGATTTTTTTCTTTAGAAAGTAACATTTTAACTCCTTCAGTAGAGTGAAAGACTACAACTGAATCACATAGACCCTGACCAGTGAACGGAAAGCAATTTCAAAAAGAGGCTTGGGGAAAATAAGAAAACTACAAACAATGCAAAACAAATTTGCTTTACTCAATTGGCTGTTATACTAAAGGAGAGACTGGTAACCCAAACAGCAAGTTCTCTTTGCATTTTTGTTGATAGCTTCTAAAACAACATTGCATATGACAAATATGCCAGAATAAAGGGACCAAAAATCTCTCTAGATTACTAGCATAGACTTGGAATAAGAAAGCTACTGGGAAAAACATCTTAATGTTTAATGGGACATTTCTCAACATGTCTAATAGTTCCATCTGCCTTAATCTAATCTAAGGAGATATTGCTTCTCCCATATGGCATGCCAAACTGTAATCTTGCCATTATGCTAATTATGATCACATTTTTAATATTCACATAGTGCTTTTCCACTATCATTTTCAAGACCATCTATCCAGAAAGTTATTTAACCACCCTTCAATCTAAATTTTAGTTAAATATTACAGCGGCTACCGTATGAAGGAAAACATATGCAGTTGAGCTTAGTTTGTGTAGAGACAGAGGCAAAGGGATAAAGAGGCAAACTTACTTTCTTGTTTAGAAGCATCTAAATGGGACAGAAACATCTTGATCTTTTATGACTGGAAGAGGGGGACGACGTAAGAAAAAAAGGCAACAGTATAAGTGTCCTGTTTTAGCTTTTGACAAACTGAGAAACGTTTCCTGCAAGAGTCACAGCAGAAGAAGAATGCCCTAATCCCTGAAAGAGAGGGAGTCCTTAACTATGCTCAGGAATAGCCCCCATTCAGCCATCAGTACTGTAATATTGGTGCTTACTCCTAAATATAGAGACAACGGCATGGAAGGGTTTGCAACAACTGATCTGAATCAGGTTTACCCCCCGTCTCAACTGATGCAAACATCAGTTCCTCCTTGTATGTACTGTGAGGTCAATTAGGAAGGGTGCAACCAACTCTGCTCTTTCAAAGTGGGACTGTCATAGGTTCCATCTAAATTCGATTAAAGCAACAGGATTACTTTTGTATTTTTCTATGGTTATGTCATGTTAATGATTTAGCTGTTACTCTCAACAGCAGGTCACCAAGGTTTATTTTCCACTGTTATTCTCCTGGTATACTTACTACACTCACTTGTAATTGTACAACTACATATTATGCAAAGCCGAATAGAAAGCAAAACTTACCAGAGTCACAGGATCTTTTGGTTGGTGTACCTAACGAGACATGAGGTGTACCTGTGCATGGCCCACCTGGAAAAGGAGAATAAAGTCAGTCCCAAAACACATTACTACTCAGCATTTGCCATCTTCTTACAGATAAACCAAATCAGAGTTATGTCTAGGGATGTACAGGTACTGAAACATACACATGTCCTGGGAATTTATGGGTATTGAGAGTCCAGTATTCATTGAGCTCTTTGTCCTCCACCCCTTCCTTCCCATTAATATCTGAATATGACTTACAATTAAATATTGGGATGACACTTTTTTTTATATGCTGTAAACATTTTGTAAGAAATGTCTTTAGAGAAATACACTGGCAAAGGTGATTCTACATTCCAACAGAGCTGGGATCTCCCATGGTTAATCCACAAAAAGACCTTGTGGTGAAATCCTGGCTCCCCTGAAGTCAGTCAGTAGGAGGTTTGCATTATATTTCTATAGCGCTTTACATCCCACAAGGGCTTTACAAGCAGGTTATGTAAATGGATGCAAGATCATAGACTTTAATGAGTTGAACCTACTTTCACCAGGCCTAGATTTTGTCCCATTTCTAAAAATCACTTCTCCCACCATGGGAACGTACTTTTCTTTGGGTGGAATGCAATACTATTGAACAGCATATAGCAAAACTACACAATAGTTTAGGATGGGAAGAGAGAACAGCATATCCAGCTGAAACTGCTGCAAGAAGTTATACAGACATAATATTGACGAAAATGGAAGAAGTGTCATGGGATCATTAATCACCACAAGTGGTCAAAAGTTTGGTTTTACGTATAATCTCAACACAAACATATACTACATTACCTTTGTGGACAAATTTTATTTTCAGGTTCTGGACTCTTGCCCACTCATCTGGTATTTGTTTGGTGGTAAATTGCTTTTAGGCTTCCTACCATATTTCAACACTCATCATCATGGAAGAGCTCTCCAGAGATCTTGTTAAACTAACAACCCAATTCAGTATATTTACTGTGTTGCCGTAAAGCACAAATAAAACCATATAGCTGAGTCAAGACAAATTGACAGAAAGCATAACTGACAGTAATAATACATTGTAGCTTGGATAATTGGATGATATTACATACCTAGAACCTGAAACTAAGTCTGGTCTAGTAGACTTTGGCGATGAAAATACCAACAATTCAGTTTAAAGCAAGGGGTTAGTATAAGTCTGACCCCAAGTATTGGGATGTGCTGTTAACTGGGCGTATGTCTATGCTGCCAGGCAGTTTGGACTACAGGGGTATGAACTGCCATGCACACCGAAGTCCTGCACTATAATGGCCCTGTGTGGACATGAAGTAAAAGGTTTAGTTCACATTTAATGTATTCATCTTCAAATAGCACTACGTTAATGCAAACTAAGAACCCTTTTGTTCGCGCCTGCAGCATCCACATGGGAGTTACAGTGCAGCACTTTGGTGTGCAATGCTATTCACATACTTGTAGTCCAAACTGCTCAGCAGAGTACAGAAGTCCTCAGTTGTTACTAGTCATCCAATATTTGTGTGTCCTGAAATCAGCACTGTTGCTAGAACAAATTGTAGTCTTCCCTTTTCAAACCATTTCAAATCTGGACTGGTAAAAGTGACCAACGATGGAAACTAATTGTACCTTTTTGCTTCTTTATGTTTTATAAAAAGGCAGCCTGAATTTTTCTCATGTTATAATTGCACCTGTTTTTACTACAGAAATGTCAGATTTTGCTTGCCAACTCTGTTTATATTGCAAAAACTCATGGGATTATAGCTTTATAAAAGGTGACAGAAACATGGCTAACTGAGAGGGGAAGGCATTTTTAGTCAGACCACCTACAATTCTGCTTGTTGTGTTTGAACATCTGTTTAACTCAAGCTTCTGAAAAAACACTGAGGATCAAAGCTCTCAAAAGATTTTGAGATTTCAGAACCCAGCCTCTCAAACGAGGGAAGAAGTAGATCCCACTTGAGTTCCCTGGCCCTTCAAGGCGTCCTCAAGCCGACCTGTGGAAAACTAGTTCAACAGCACAATTTTTATTCCCCCTTGACAGGTCACCTTTAAAGTGATTTCAAGGTAAATCAAAATGTAAATCTAACAAGACACTGTCAAGTTCAAATCATTTAAGAATTCAGCTTCTTTACTTGTGTTAGACTTTGTTAGGATATTAAAAATGAAAATGTTAAGAGGTCAGAGTAATTTACACTATTAATGCTATTGTCCAAGATGCCAAGTAATGCACTAGTGTTTTGGAAAAAGGGGATGAAAGAATCCCCAAACAGACCTGATAACCATTTGAAGAGCCTTTTACAAGCTGACTCAAGCACTAGTACAAAGTTGGAACATTTTGGATATTTATATTGCAAAGGAATTTTTAGAACAAATACCAAAAAAACTTGCTATTGGAAATATACAAAACCTTCAATTTTAGGTCTATTTGACTTGTCAGTGTCCATTTTAAAGAGCCGGTGCACATCCATTGTTTACATGTAAACAACAACATGGAACAGTGTGCAGTTCTAGTGATGTAATTCCATGCAAGTGTACTTTGGTTTCAAGTGAAATACCTTTTCCATTAAAAAATGTCATTTAGTTACATTCTTTCAATTTTCATAGAAAGAAAAATTGATTTTCTACAGTGATGGAGCCTATGAGATCAAGATTATTGTACAGTAAAATATTTACACTAGGTGGGGCTTTCAGCACCCAGGCAAATATAGGATTTTTTACTTGCCATTTTTAAAGCAGAATAAATTGCAACTATTTCTCATTCTTTTGCATTTGCTGGAGTGCAACAGGAGTTTGTTTATTGCCTCATTAGATATTATGTTCAGATGGGTCTGATTTTTTGTATTGCATAGTAGTGGGGCTTCAAAAACTAGTAACTTGGGATTTGCATGCAAATACACCAGAGTGCCTCATAACCGATGAAGTCTGCATGCCCTTTGCAGCACTTTCTTCTACAGCTGTTTTTTGTTCCACCATTAAAAGTAGTCATGCATAATTGTGTACGGTGGGCTCGAATCTGCAATTCTATGGGGAAACCATGATGTTGAATCCATTGTAATACTGACAACTAACTCAGAGATCTTTATACTATTTGAAACAGGCGGTGTATTTTTCACTTGGCTGAAATTAGTACAGTTTTGTGTAGGAAACTGAAGTTAAATCACTATCCTCACTTAACCACTACAACAAGTAGGTTTACGTTAACATGTCCCTCTAAGTATCAGAATCTTAGTACCTGGAATCAGTGCTTGGTGTGTTTAACTATGGGTCACAAAATGCTCATTCAGTAGATGCACTTTGCACATGAAACACTCTAGTTGTCCAATTCTTAGCATAATCCAAATGACTGGAAGCTGTTAATTGCTCCCCTTTAAATGAAGCAGGTCCAGGGCCCTATGCCAGACCAGGTGCTCTAGTTTGGCCAATTAAGAGGGCAAAGCAGTACCTGGGGCTAGAAAGGATCAGGGAGAATCAGAGAGGTGGGAAGTTCCTGAAGGAAGCTGTCAGAGGTTCCTGGGGCAAGGCTGAAAGCAGGAGAGGGGGTTTGCTGGCTGACCTCCTCAAGCCAGAGAGCTGAAGGCAGGACAGCAGCAGAGGGAACTGCCTGCTGACTTCCAAGCTGGATCCAGAGGCCTGAAGGAGGCTGAAGCCAGGAGATCTGCAGAGGGGTTTGCCAGTTGACCTCCCAAAGAGCAGCAGAAGAGTCTCCTTGCTGGTCTTTCTGAGAGAAGAGGTTAACAGAGCAAGGGGAGTGATGGATGCTGCCTGGTGAAGATCAGGGGGAGTAGGGGGGTTGCTTCTGGGAAGACCAAGGTTGCACTCCAACTGGAAGGACTGGGGTGGCTGAAGAGCCAAGCTATGATGGAAGACACCAGAGCATGGTATGTGCTACATCGGCAGACTAGATGTCATGGGATTTTAAGGATCACATTACTGGAAATAATAAAAGGACTTTGTTTGGGGACTTTTGTTATGCATTTTTGTCACTATATGTTTTTGTAATGAACTGGCCCCGAGGAGGAGTATTATGGAGGCAAGAAAATCTATTATGGAGCCATTAGGGGCCCAAGTTGGGAAGTAGCATGGTAATCCTAGTGTTAGGGCACCCAGCTGCAAGCGGGTACTTGGGGGCAAGGGGGAATCATTTATAAAAATCATGAGGCTAGCTGAGAAGTCATAAGATTTTAAAGAATTTGTGATCTTTTTATGTGCCTTCTAGGATTTTTTGTTTGTTTGTTTTTTAAACAAAAGCTGAGCTTCCCTTGTAATATGACTCCAGGAGCTGCGGCTTCAAATATTGCAAGACTCACTATGAAGACAAAAGAGTTGACAATGTCATTGGGTTTGCACAGTCCAGCACTCAAAATAAAGGGAGGGCAACTACAGAAGAGAAGCACTTTGTAACCTTGAAAACACTAAAGTACATACATATACACACATATACACACAAGGTCTTGTTAATACATTTGCAATGCCTGGCTATTGTTGGCTCCTGGTATCACTAGTCCACTGTGGCTAATGTTAACATAGTGCACTAAAGACATCAATTAGGAAAAATGGATTGTGAAGCAGTCAGTCAGCTAAAAATTGTCTGTAGGTCAATAATCAAACGTTTCTCTACCAGCTTCTGTTGTAACTCTATAAAATATTAATAAAAACATAAAAAATAAATAGTTAACTTACCTATTTCTTTTGCAGATTTATTACACCTTCAATATTCTCTCTTAATTAGCATGACATTTACATAACAATATAATTAATTTCTATCTACAGGCACAGTGGACTAATTAGAAATGCATAATCCCTTTTAAATACCTTGTCAATTTCACTCCATTTATTCTGGTGGCTGATTTACCTTTGCATAACTAAACATACTAGTATGTCAAAATACTACCCTCAGACAAACAATTTTACCTCAATATTAAAAATAAAGGTTAAAAAATTCACTAATGTAAAATATCTAGTGACTAAGGCACTTGCTAGAATGTTCTTTAAAGTGGATCTATCAGATACCAAAGTTTGTATTTTTCTTGTTTGTCAACATTAATTTATTTAATACTCTAATATTACAAGCACGTACAATAGCTTCCTCACCAGAATAATTTTATTTAAAATTAGAGATCCTGACAAATTTAAATATATCAAATTTAAATATATAAAACAAATTTAAATATATCAAAGGAGATTATTATGTGTTATTTGTTAAGTGATGACAATGTGCTATCTCAGGGGAAAGAGAGACTACTCTTGGTACCGTAATAACTGTAGTTAGAATAGATGGACAGCACAGATCCCCACTTTTGGGAGCATATACATTCTTGACACCTTAGTCAGAAGCCTCTGGAAAGTAGTTCTGTTGGGGCTACTACATACATGTTCCACTTTTCATATAGCTGAACAATAGCTCATTTTTATGAGGAGCAGAAGCCTTGACCCATACTAGGTCCTTTCCCCATTTATTCAGAACCCATTATATAGACTCCAAAGAAGTTTGTGGGGAGTGGGAAATCTGGCTAAGTAACCTCTCTTTCTGCCATTACAGGAGGCACAGTGTTTGAACCCAGAATACTTTTCAATCTGATGTGCTGACTCAGTCCCGGGGATTTCTCAGAATGGTTTTCCTGGTCTACCAACCAGCAGGGGAGATACGCAGTGGATTGAAACCAGCCTGACTACACAATGGCATAGAGCCTAATAATAAAGTAATACATTTTTAAAAAATTTAGGAACTATGAATAGACTCAAAGCATGCTAACTAAAATAGTGAACACACATGACCATGAAGTGAAAAGGATACAGGAGAACAAAGTTTCCATTTCCCCTGTTCACAGTGCTCTAAAAGGGCAGTGTACATCTGAACCTTGGTCTGACCTTTCACTGCTGGAAGGGAGCTAGCATCCCAGAAAGTTCCTACTTAGATGCTGAAAGCATGTGCACTCCCTGGAGGGGTATCTAGCAATCTAAGGAGTGCTGGATTTCTTGGGATATTCATATAGTAAAGAGGGATTTTGTGAAGCTGTAGGAAATATATTGAGGGTATTGCATTACTGGGAAGACCAGTGCTTTGGAAACTTGCCAAAACCACGAATCTAGTTGTGCATTTCCTTAATCAGTAGAGCCGTACCTAATTTATCTGTGTAATCAAGTTTGAAAAGAATCATCGATTAGTGGCACAAATACATAAAAAGATATAAACTAGAGGGAATCTAAATTTGGGCACGTTTAGCCTGCAGAGATAGCACTGTCTTTCTGCAGGAAAACATTCAGAGTTGTGAGAACTGTGTGCATGCTGCCGAATGAGTAAGCTGCACAGTAATTTGGGGTATGTCTACAATGCACCTAGGAGCGAGCGCCTCTCAGGCAGACAGACGTTGTGATCCAAGCTGCAGCTTGGGCTCTCAAGCCCACCCAAGTTGACCCCCTAGGATTAACAGCCTGAGTCACAACATCCATACAGCTATTTTTAGTGCAGTGCTCAAGCCCTCCTAGCACGAGTTTGTCTGCCCAGGCTGAGACACACGCTCCCATCTGCAGTGAAGACATATCTTTAGGTTACACCCCTATTAAGCATAGATAAAAGGGTTAGACATGAATATTTTAGCGGAGTCTAATGAGTTAGCCCTAATTCACCTTGGTGGATTTTTCTTTATATGAAAGTCTTCAAAGAGAAAGTCTTTGCTGCTGCTATCTGGTAGACCTATTTAGTGCTTATAGCAAGGTGTTCTGCAGGGCTGGCCTTAGGGAAAATGGCATCCTGGGCAAATTTGTATTTTGGTGCCCCTGGCCCGCATTGCCTACCCCTCGTGTCCACTTTCCTATGAAGAAGAAGTGGCGAACTAGGTAATGAACTTACACTGGCCAGGCTTCTGACCCGTGCAAGCTGGTACAGTTCTGGGGTGCAAGACTGGGGAGCTGAGGGAATTGGCTGGAGCCTTTCTACCGTTGGTTCATGAGCGGCTGGGAAACCATTCATGTAGCACAGTTGGGTATGTCCCTGCCTGTGGATGTCTGTGTAAGTGCAGTGCCTGTCAGAGGCTTGTAGCTTGACATCAGCATCACAGTTGATACCCCAGGTTAATGGTTTTTGAAGAGCTCAGCAGTCCCACAGTCCAGGGTGCACCCTGGGAACCCTGTCACAACTTCGCTACTTCAGAGGTCTAATGTAATGTTTGCAAGGTGCTTCTGAGAACTGCAATTTAAAAACTGCATTATTAAAAGCCATAGATTAGTATTAGATTTAGGTTGCTTTACTCACACTTTCATACAAATGTGTTTCAGTTTCAGCTTTCTTGGGCCCTTCAGTCTAATGAATGAGGATACAATGTACTGCCAAATCTGCACTGCAAAATTTGCGTAGATCGGAGGAAACAACACTCGTAGAATTTTGCTGGTTTTAATTAGGCTTAAAAATTAACATGTCACTGACATAAAAAGGAGTTAATTTCATAGTCCTATGTGTCATCTCCTCAGCCCATCTACATACTTAAGGCATAAAGCAACAGTCCATATGATATGTTAAGAAGACAGACCTACAAACTCTCTTTAAATGGAACTTGGATTCCAGGGATAAAAGTAGAACCCATGGAAGATCCTACTGCCATAATTTGCACAAGGCAGGTTTGGACTGCCCATAGACAGAGCAAAGGCAAGGCCTGATGTGTACATTACACTCACTTGCTTCTCATTTCTAGTTCTATTTGTTCTGCATTGAGTCCCAAAACCAGGAGCCTAACTCAACTCTCATTTTTCTAAAAAAGATTTTTTAACCTACTCTCCCATAATTCCATCAGTTTTCAATTTTGAGAGTATATGGGTTATACTCCAGGCAGATGCTATTTATTCTCAAATTAAGAGAGGAAAAACGGATTGTGCTAAAATTAGAAGAAAATTTGCTACCATCTAGAGGTGAAAGATTGAATGGTGTTTAACTTTTACATTTTACAGATGTGCTAGACACTGAGCATGTGTGCATTCATTTTAAAATGTACACTAAAGAATCATCCCCTAACTAAAACTGTTCCACCTCTCTCACAATCATCTAGTTCAGTCAAAAAGCCTGAGAACAGTTGGGGCTTACAATGTGCCAACAGACTACAGCACTGACAAACATTAACCAGAGAAGTATATTCTAGAGCAGAGGTGGGCAAACTACAGCCCGCGGGACCGTCCTGGCCAGGGAGGCTAGCCCCCAGCCCCTCCCCTGCTATTCCCCTGCAGCCACACGGGCAGCGCTCTGGGCAGCGCGCTCCTGCAGCGCAGAGCGTCAGCGTGTCTAGCTCTGGCCAGGCAGCGCGGCTGCCAGACATGCTGCTCTGAGCAGCATGGTAAGGGGGTGGGGGGTTGGGTAAGGGGCGGGGGTCAGTCAGTGGACAGGGAGCAGGGAGCGGTTGGATGAGGCAGAGGTTCTCGGGCGGGGCAGAGGAGGTTATATAGGGGGGGTTGGATTGGGGGGGCTTGAGGAGGGCAGGAAGTGGGAGGGGGCGGGGGCCAGGCTGTTTGGGGAGGCACAGCCTTCCCTACCCGGCCCTCCATACAGTTTCGCACCCTGATGTGGCCCTTGGGCCAAAAAGTTTGCCCACCCCTGTTTGAGAGTCAAGGGCTCTCTAATGAGAATGCCTTAGGCCAGGGATTCTCAAACTTCATCGCACTGCAACCCCCTTCTGACAACAAAAAATTACTACACAACCTTGGAGGGAGGACCAACGCCTGAGCCCTGCGACCCAGGATGGAGGGCCCAAGCCCCACTGCCCTGTGGGCGGGGGGGGAGGGGGAGGCGCAAAACTGAAGCCCAAGGGCTTCCACCCCAGGCAGGGGGCCTGTAACCTAAGCCCCACGGCTTTGGCCCCAGGTGGTGGGGCTTGGGCTTCAGCTTCGACCCTGGGCCTCAGCAAGTCTAAGCCAGCCCTGGTGACCCCATTAAAATGGGGTTGTGACCCACTTTGGAGTCCCGACCCACAGTTTGAGAACTGCTGCCTTAGGCCAATTCCCAGACGTGTAAACTTAGGTATCAGCATGTGGGCTGATCACAGTGGATCGTGTGTGTTCACAGGGAAAACTTCATATATTGTATCTTATGGCCACTGTTTTACTTGTATCGTTTGTCAATTATGAGTGGGGATGCAATTAATTACAGTATTAACCATCTTGTCATATGACAGGCCATTGTTGCAATCCAGCACAATTTTAATAGTTGCTGCATTCCTTGCAGAGAAAAGGCTAGAAATTTGCTTTGGGAGAAGTCAGATTTGTGGATTTGCAATTTTATACTACAAAGTAGGGTAAAATTCTTTCCCACAATCACCTTTCAGAAATCAATCCGTTCTTGATTGCTTGACTGAGAAGTAGTGCCGGGGGGGGGGGGGGGGGGATTTAAAGTCTATATTTGTTTACACAGTTGACACATTACAGAAGTATATACAAATTAACATATTTGTCTCTCTCTACTCTTCATATATTGCTCACAATATTTGACTGAAAATTCTTCAGGGCAAGGACCATAGACAAGATTTGCAATACTGACTGGTGTTTGTGTGTGCCCATTTGGAGACACTGTAAAGGCCTCCAATTTTAGGAAAGTGATGAGCACCTGCTCCCTCGAAATCCAGCCCCTTTCAAGTGTCTCGAATTGGACATCCAGAAATGCAAGCACCCAAAAATCTCTGGCCACTTTTGAAATTCATGGCTGATGTTTACATCTATGTGTACAGACCAAGTAGTACAACAGTGATATAAATAATTTTTAACAGTAAACGGTGGAAAGTTGTCATGTCTGACTCAGTTTAGCAATTTTGACTTACTCAAGCAAAAGGCAAAAACCTGAAGCAATTACAAATTATTCGGAACCTTGGTTTTGTCTGGTGCTATCAGAGAGAAGACGCTCAGAAAAGGATGTGTTTCAGAGCAGCAGTTGTGTTAGTCTGTATCCGCAAAAAGAACAGGAGTACTTTTGGCACCTTAGAGACTAACAAATTTATTTGAGCATAAGCTTTCATGAGCTTCAGCTCACTTCATCGGATGCATTCAGTGGAAAATACAGTGGGAGATTTATATACACAGAGAACATGAAACAATGGGTGTTACCATACATATTGTAAGGAGAGTGATCAGGTAAGGTGAGGTATTACCAGCGGGGGGGGGACACCATTTGTAGTGATAATCAAGGTGGGCCATTTCCAGCAGTTGACAAGAACGTGTGAGGAACAGCGGCGGGGAGGAGGAATAAACAAGGGGAAATAGTTTTACTTTGTGTAATGACCCATCCTCTCCCAGTCTTTATTCAAGCCTAAGTTAATTGTAGCCAGTTTGCAAATTAATTCCAATTCAGCAGTCTCTCGTTGGAGTCTGTTTTTGAAGATTTTTTGTTGAAGAATTGCCACTTTTAGGTCTGTAATCGAGTGACCAAAGAGATTGAAGTGTTCTCTGAATGGTTTCTGCATGTTATAATTCTTGATGTCTGTTTTGTGTCCATTTATTCTTTTACGTAGAGACTGTCCAGTTTGGCCAAGGTACATGGCAGAGGGGCATTGCTGGCACATGATGGCATATATCACATTGGTCGATGTGCAGGTGAACGAGCCTCTGATAGGGTGGCTGATGTGATTAGGCCCTGTGATGGTGTCCCCTGAATAGATATGTGGACACCGTTGGCAATGGGCTTTGTTGCAAGTGTAGGTTCCTGGGTTAGTGGTTCTGTTGTGTGGTGTGTGGTTGCCTGTGAGTATTTTCTTCAGGTTGGGGGGCTGTCTGTAAGCAAGGACTGGCCTGTCTCCCAAGATCTGTGAGAGTGATGAGTCGTCCTTCAGGATAAGTTGTAGATCCTTGATGATGCGTTGGAGAGGTTTTAGTTGGGGGCTGAAGGTGATGGACAGTGGCGTTCTGTTATTTTCTTTGTTCGGCCTGTCCTGTAGTAGGTAACTTCTGGGTACTCTTCTGGCTCTGTCAATCTGTTTCTTCACTTCAGCAGGTGGGTACTGTAGTTGTAAGAACGCTTGATAGAGATCTTGTAGGTGTTTGTCTCTGTCTGAGGGGTTGGAGCAAATGCAGTTGTATCGTAGAGCTTGGCTGTAGACAATGGATCGTGTGGTGTGGTCTGGGTGAAAGCTGGAGGCATGTAGGTAGGCATAGCGGTCAGTAGGTTTCTGGTATAAGGTGGTATTTATGTGACCATCGCTTATTAGCACCGTAGTGTCCAGGAAGTGGATCTCTTGTGTGGACTGGTCCAGGCTGAGGTTGATGGTGGGATGGAAATTGTTGAAATCATGGTGGAATTCCTCAAGGGCTTCTTTTCCATGGTTCCAGATGATGAAGATGTTAACAATGTAGCGCAAGTAGAGTAGGGGCATTAGGGGACGAGAGCTGAGGAAGCGTTGTTCTAAGTCAGCCATAAAAATGTTGGCATACTGTGGGGCCATGCGGGTACCCATAGCAGTGCCGCTGATTTGAAGGTATACATTGTCCCCAAATGTGAAATAGTTATGGGTGAGGACAAAGTCACAAAGTTCAGCCACCATGACATTATCGGGGATACTGTTCCTGACGACTTGTAGTCCATCTTTGTGTGGAATGTTGGTGTAGAGGGATTCTACATCCATAGTGGCTAGGACGGTGTTTTCAGGAAGATCACCGATGGATTATAGTTTCCTCAGGAAGTCAGTGGTATCTTGAAGATAGATGGGAGTGGTGGTAGCGTAGGGCCTGAGGAGGGAGTCTACATAGCCAGACAATCCTGCTGTCAGGGTGCCAATGCCTGAGATGATGGGGCGTCCAGGATTTCCAAGTTTATGGATCTTGGGTAGCAGATAGAATTTCCCTGCTCGGGGTTCCAGGGGTGTGTCTGTGCGGATTTGTTCTTGTGCTTTTTCAGGGAGTTCTTGAGCAAATGCTGTAGTTTCTTTTGGTAACCCTCAGTGGGATCAGAGGGTAATGGCTTGTAGAAAGTGGTGTTGGAGAGCTGCCTAGCAGCCTCTTGTTCATATTCCGACCTATTCATGACGACGAAAGCACCTCCTTTGTTAGCCTTTTTGATTATGATGTCAGAGTTGTTTCTGAGGCTGTGGATGGCATTGTATTCTGCACGGCTGAGGTTAGGGGGCAAGTGTGTCCACATATCTATTCAGGGGACACCATCATAGGGCCTAATCACATCAGCCACCCTATCAGAGGCTCGTTCACCTGCTCATTTACCAATGTAATATATGCCATCATGTGCCAGCAATGCCCCTCTGCCATATACATTGGCCAAACTGGACAGTCTCTACGTAAAAGAATAAATGGACACAAAACAGACGTCAAGAACTATGACATTCAAAAACCATCCGGAGAATACTTCTCTCTTTTTGGTCACTCTATTACAGACCTAAAAGTGGCAATTCTTCAAAAAAAAAAAAAAAACTTCAAAAACAGACTCCAACAAGAGACTGCTGAATTGGAATTAATTTGCAAACCGGCTACAATTAACTTAGGCTTGAATAAAGACTGGGAGAGGATGGGTCATTACACAAAGTAAAACTATTTCCCCTTGTTTATTCCTCCTCCCCGCTGCTGTTCCTCAGACGTTCCTGTCAACTGCTAGAAATGGCCCACCATGATTATCACTACAAATGGTTCCCCACCCCCACCCCCCCGCTCTCCTGCTGGTAATAGCTCACCTTACCTGATCACTTTCCTTACAGTGTGTATGGTAACACCCATTGTTTCATGTTCTCTGTGTATATAAATCTCCCCACTGTATTTTCCACTGAATGCATCCGATGAAGTGAGCTGTAGCTCATGAAAGCTTATGCTCAAATAAATTTGTTAGTCTCTAAGGTGCCACAAGTCCTCCTTTTCTTTTTGCACAGAAGGATGTGTGTATCTGTGTGCATTCTTCACACAGACATCCTGAAAGACCTGGAAAGACTGGGATGCAAGTCTCATTGGGAGCATGGAAATAAAGAAAATAGTCATTGTTTTTCAAGCACAATAGGCATGTATTGCATTTTATAAAACAGTGGTTAGGCAAGTCCCCACACGAAGAAGCTCAATCTAAACATCCAACTGTTGCATTGGGAGAACAGGCAAAAACAATACACCTCACCCTTCTGATAAAGCTCTCTGATAGAGAGCCTTGGCCTTCAGCTACAGTACATGAAACCCAAATATATTTAAATTCCCTGGAATATTTTCACACTTACAAAGGCTGCTTCACTACTTCTAGCACAGTCAAAAATGCTTAGTCTAAGAGTAACATCACTAGCATGAGTACTACACAGAAAACTTATTTTATGAGTCATGAAATCAAATACTCAAAAGTGGCCAGTGACTTTGGGCGTACAGCTTGACACAACTAGGGCCAGATTTTTGATGTGCTGAGGAACCACTAAGAACTACGAATGCTCAGCACCTCTGAAAATCGGACCAAGGCGTCTAAAGTTGGGCACATAAAAATTGAGGCACAGTCAGTGGCCACCACTGAAACTTCTGGCCTAAACCTTTAACAATTGTTCTGCATCTACACTTCCACATCAGAGGCATATGTATCTGGTAGAAAGTCTATTTGCATATCTTAATTAAAAAGCATCTTAAGCATTGGAATCTAATGCATTTAATTGTTCTAGAAACAAAAGCAATTCTCTCTTCCCTCTCTGATTACGGTATTTGCAAATTCAAGGCCAGGAAGAAGTTAAGCACATAATTAAAATAAAGCCACGTCATTTGAAACTAAGAACTACTGAAATATCAAACCTGATCCAGCTGCCAAAGTCAGTTTTTCACACTGACATTTTTCCTGTCTTATTACAAGTTAGAGATAGCTTTAAGCCTGCATAGTGTCAGCTTTAGCTCCACCTGTACAGAAAAAGGAAAACAATATGACAGCCCCAAAGGAGGAGATGAAGGGCTGAAATTAAGTGAAATTGTTCCATATCTAGTGTGACCTTTTCTTTACCAAAATACAGAGAACCATACCTGAAGAAGATTTTTAGATTGTGTTTAGGGGGAAAAAAGCCTCCTTCAGTGCTTCCCTCCCCCCGAGATTAACTTCAGATAGCCACCTGCTAAGAAGCCTAGCTAGTCATCTCCAGAGCGACAGACAAATCCTATGCTAGGGCTGGCCAAGTAATGTTAGGGCAGCCTAAACAAAGGGTGGAAAGGGGGATAAAACAGAAGTATCCAGATTTAGAAGAACTGATCTACATAGTTTTTATTGATTTAACTATATCTGTTTATAAACAGATATAGTTAAATCTATGCAACCCCTCATGCAGTCAAAGTTATGCTGCTATCAAAGTGCTTATATCTGTATGGCCTATTTCAGTAAATTGACTACGTTTCTAGATCAATATAGGTAAATCGATATAAAAACTGTGTTGACCAGCCTGAAGATGCCAGGGAGAAAAATGCAGTAACACCTGAAAAAGATCTTAAAACTGTTTTTTCCCCCGAAGTTGTAACTGCATCTCGTAAAGGAAACGTAGTGCTTCATGTACCCAAAATATAAGTGACTAAATTAGTCACAAAGCCTTTGCTCTGGGTGTACTACTGTATGTAGTCTGTAACCCTCAAAGAACTACCCTCATTCTGCAAGAGAATTATTAATCAGCAAACTGGTCGAACCTGAAACAATCAGCACCGCCTTCCAGTGGTCAGGTGACTGTTCTGACCTTGATGTGGCAGGAGATGGAAACCTGCAGTAATCTGGCTCTGTATAGAAGACACTAGAAATTAAATGTGGTTCTCACAGGAAAAGTAATCAGAGTTACCAAAAAACAAACAAACAAACAAACAAGCAAGAGATTGTATTTAAATATTGTCACAAACTGAACTCCTGCAAAATCTAACCCTAGGAACTTCCTTCCTAGACCATTCACTGAATATTTAGAGGACAAAAGACACCCTTAAAGACCAAAACAAAAAAAAAAAAACACCCAAAAACACCTTTCCCTTCACGTAAAATATGAATCTTATCACAGAAGATTTGTACGGTTCTCTTTACTTGTTATATAACATGATGAATAGAGTTTGTTAATTACCAAAATGACTTGCTGCAGTTTTGTTCAATCTGTTTATCTTGCAGACTCAACCACCATGGCAAATGCCTTGATGTGGGACTGATTTAGAAGACATGAAAAGGGAGGAGGGGGCAGAGACTGCAGCCTGAGCAGTTACTGTAAGAGAACACTTCTGAGCACTCCAATCTTTCCACACTTTGATAGGGATTAACTTAATGATCCCATACATTGATTCCTGGTGAATTACTGCAGTTCTATTCAGTACAGCATGCAGCTGTACATCATCATACTGTACTGCAAAATATCAATCTTCTAAGAACACTGCTGTAATGAGAGAGGTGTATGCTTTATAGAACTAGCTACAAAATAAATAAGTAATGCACAGAAAAAGCCACCTTTAAATTAAAATAAAAAAAGACATTTAAAGTTTGGGTATTCTTCATTATGGGAAAGAACCTTCCACTTTGAGACCATTATCCATCAGAAAAGCTCCATCTGTTGTATAATTATCTCTGATAAATGACACTAGTCTGAGCTTCATTAGGGAGGTGGGGGGAGGGGAAGAGAGAGCTAGCTGGAACTGTAAATAAATCTCACTGTTTTGCACTTAAACTAAAGCCATCCCAGCAGGAAGGTGTAAAAAAAAAATTTTTATAGGTAATATTTTCAAGTGCTCTCTACTGGCTGTACTGCCTAATATCATTCACCTTGGAGCATCCATTGATGACTGTGTAGCAATTAGGGATGGAAAACACTTTATTTCTTTAATTCCCCTTTCCCCACACCCACACACATTCCTTGTAATCCAACTCAAGTCTCAATGAAAACATTTTCACAAAACCTGGCCCAGCAGCATGGAAGAAGTGCCCAGTATCACCAAATGGTAGATCTTGGGTTATGAGTGAGCAGGGGATTGAAGGCCCCAGACCTGAGAAGGCCCAACGTGTTGTTGAATTCTCTAGGAAAGGTGTTGTAAGAACTGCTTTTACAGCACCCCACAGGGTTTTCCGTGGAGAAGCGCTGGACGGAGGGAAGTGATGGGATCGTGGCCGCCAGCAACTGTGTGTGTGAAGGAAAGACAACAATAGTCACATTGCAAATTAACTCTTATTACAGCAATGGATATCAGAGTGCCTTGGAGTTTAATTAATAGGAAGTGCCCATTTCTGCCTGCCATAGTACTGACAGGGTACCCAAATACTGTATTCGTAGCATAGTACAATCTAATTTTAATTTAAATTTATGTTACAGTTAGTACAAATAAACTGTCACAATCCCACACTTGTATGCAGTGTTGTTGTACCCGGGTTGGTCC
Organism: Chelonia mydas; assembly: GCF_015237465.2. Taxonomy (NCBI): domain Eukaryota; kingdom Metazoa; phylum Chordata; order Testudines; family Cheloniidae; genus Chelonia; species Chelonia mydas. Next base: position 145,310,580 of record NC_057851.1, on the reverse strand, counting down.
CAGGATATGAGAGAGACAAGGTGAGCGAGGTAATATCGTTTACTGGACCAATCCATATGGATACATACGGCCTTGTTCAAATCACTCAAACTAACAAAACTGAAACCCAACAAAGGCAATGTATCAAAGCTCCTTCAGTCCTGGCACTTTGAGGCAACTACTATAAAGAAGAATTCCAAGTGTTTAAGAACGCTGGCATCTCCAGAATCTTCCCTACTGAAAAAAGTGGATAGAAATATGTTCTCCTTGAAATGTGCATGCGTATCTGCCATTCATTAGATACCAGGGTATTAAGAGCAAGAGCGATTCTTTCCACAGCCCACCTTTCAAAAAAGTAAGACTTCAGTCTGAAGAAAATGAAACTATGAATCACACATTATTTACGAGTGTAACGTATTGTAAAATTTGTAACTCAATATATTACACACAGCATTAACTTATATAGAAATTTAGAATAAATTTTCCTGAAAGAAGGCAGACATTAGCCCAGAGTTTTAGCATGCCACCTCTGCCTTTAGATAGGATTCCGGTCTGTAAGAGTTCTGTAGACAAACAGAGAACCGTGACCAGGGAGATAGGGTCAAAGATCATCCCACAGTCAGTTCTGTGAGAGATTCACCACTAGTGTAACAAACCCTACGTTACTGCACATAGCCATTTTAAAAAGGTTTTAAAATAACGATATATGGACCAAATTGTTAAGATTCTGGGTGCTATGCCACAGCATACAATAGTTTACTTGTAGTAATGTAGGGACAGAATTTCATAAAAATGGGTAAAACTGTCTTAGAGTCAATCAAGATCAGCAAGACTAAAGTTCAAATAGCTGTACATCCGTATAAAAAGAGTTTCTAAAATCATGGTGGCACCGTTTTTGTTTGTTCATTTTTGATTAAACCCAACAGTTTGAGTTTCACGATTATTTTCTAACTCCCTCCTCCCCAAAAGAGAGGTCATATCTTCCTAGTAAGAGGCAGTAACAAATGGCATTGCGATCAGAGCAGATGTTTAGGTTTCCTCTGTTTTCCCCTCCTCAAGGCTCACGCACTTACATTCCTCTTTACTCAGTGAAGTTACATTCAGTTCTGTCGAAAGTTGCTGGCTGGAGTGAACAGTCTGCGTAGTTAGAGAGGTATTGCTGTTGTCACTGTTTGTTTCTCCAGAGAACAAATCTGATTGGCTGTTGCTTGTGCTGGGAGTGGAGTCATCATCTGGCTGCTTCTTTTGGAAATCTATCAAAAACAAGGTTGAGAAAGTGGAATGAGGTATGAAGGCTACTCACTTCATTTTATGCTTGAAGCAGCAGAATTGAGAGGAAAAAATGAAAATAGTCCAAAATGCAATGAGTACACAGTCTGGGTTAACATCACTCCAACTGATTCCATGGATATCCTGTAGAATAAAATGCTGAAGTAGCCTTAAGGTTTTTGATTTATCCCAGATTTGAAACTTCAGTTTAGAATTTCCTTGTTATTAACAAGTACTGACAGAATGGTTAGCACTACACAAAGAAGAAGACAGTCCTTGTTCCAGGGATCTTGGTCTAACAGAGCATCCAAAGTTTACTTGTGTGTTTAACAGTCGAACACTTAACATACATGCTAAAAACTAAGTGAGGAGAGAGTATGCATCTGATGAGGTAAGAACTGGAAGAGATTCCCTGGGTTATCCAATCCAACTATAAGAATATTTACACAATGGTGTTGTGAAAAATGTTTCCCACTGAGACCAGTAAAGTTCCACTAGGGTAGCAATGATGGGAGTGCTAGAGTAGACAGGACTTCTGGTTGTCTGTGAGCACTGTAAGCACAGTATGGTCTAACCCTGTTCTGAGCAGACCTATATAAACATGAGTAAAATGCCTGCAATGGTTGTCTGGCACTTTGTCTATACCAGTGCTCCCCGCCCTTGTTCCCACTAATGGAGCTGAACTGGTAGCAAAAACTGTGGGAAATTTTAGACACGGTAAGCCAGAGTAAAGCCTACCTGACGGAAATAGGCGTTGCCTCTATATTACTTTCTCTGAACATTTTATCTAGCCTGCTATTTAAATCTCTCTCCTAAAGGTGTCTAGGGCTACATCTACATTGCGGACTACAGGCGCGTGACATGCAGACCACACCCAAGTGTTGTGCTTTAACGGCCCTGTATGGACACTGCTGGCAAGAATGAAAAGGTACCTAGTTTGTGTTAGCATAGTCCTATTTGAAAGATGACTATGTTAATGTGAACTAGGTACCCTTTAGCTTGTGTCAGCAGCATCCTCAGAGGTCAGTTAAAGAGCAACACTTTGGTGTGCTCTGCAGTTCACATCCCCATAGTCCTTAATGTGACATGGTGCAGACAAATCCTAAGCCATCTCTTTGGATGATCGCTCCAGGACCTAGACACCACTTAAGTGAGGGATTTAATACCTAACCCTACAATTTTCCTATCACACTGCTGCTGTTTCTAATATTCTCAAATGATGAGTAATCCTCCATCCTCTACACTACTACTTCTCAAACCGTGGCAGACAATCATCATAACCATCCCACTTTATTTGCTTTTTGCAAAGCTATACATAGTCAAATTCCCTTAAAACATGAGAAAGCTCCTTATACACTCCATTTATACTGGAGAAAACTCAAATATATAAAAGTAAAAATATAAATGTTTTCCCCCAACTTTTCTTTTGTCATATTTGCTAAATAGCAAAGATAAAATTGTGAGCATAGAAATGCCTCCCTCCCTCTCCACCCTCACCCTCTACCAGAGACTGCAGTGAAGTCATAGTTCTTCACATTTCAACTGTAGGAAAAGAATACATCATCCCAGGATCATGACTTCATTATGGGATCCAGCAGATGACCTCAGTGAACACAGAAGTGTCCTAAAAAACTGTGAAGAAAAGTTTAGAAAAGTACTGGCAATGCAAACTGTTTGCAGATAAACTTTCACTCTTCCCGCACCAAGTAAAAACCTCAGCTTAATTTTTTCCACAGACATATCTTTTATTTTTCCTCGCCTTTCCATGTCTTTTCTCTAACATACAATGCTTATGGTACCTAGATTGTAAGCAATTTAGGACAGGTATTACTTCTTTATACAAATATAAAGCACCTAGCATACTGCTGATGCTATACATGTAAATAAATATGGAAATATTAGCATTAACATTCAGATATACATGACAACCATCTTATTCCCTGGGCCTCTCAGTCCTTAACCTTTTCCTCCATGTCTCAGACTTGGCTCATTCGCCCCAGCTGTACTCCACCTGTAGATAAGAAGCAGTTGAACAGCCCATGGATTCCTGTGGAGACAGGGCTCTCATCTTTAAAACAGATGAGAACTGGGGAGACCACAGGTCCTTGCAAGCAGTGTTCCAGATCTAGCCAAGCAACTGGGCCACTCATATCAAGGCAAATCATTGCATGTTGAGACCTGTACCCTCCATGGGCTGCTGCATATCTATATGAAAGATGAGAGTTTGCAATCTCCTCCATTTCCTCATACTTTGCTAATACTTGAAACAAATTGCAAGGGACAATTCTCCAAATAAAATGGGGTCTGGGGTCTGCTGCCTGCTGCAAGGTTATGTTTGCATTTTGATTAATTTCATGTTGCTTCGCTTTTGGAAAGGTGTGAGGAAAAGGCAGAGAACAATAAATTAAAATGCATATAAAACCCTCCAACTCTCCCCAGATGGTTCTGCTTATCTGAAAAGTCGCAGCAGTTCTCAAACTGTGGGCTGGGACCCCAAAATGGATCACGACCCCATTTTAATGGCGTCACCTGGGCTGGAGTTAGACTTGCTGGGGCCCCGGGCTGAAGCCAAAGCCCCATCGCCCAGGGCTGAATTCCGAGTGCTTCAGCCCTGGATGACGGGGCTCAGGTTACAGGCCCCCTGCCCAAGGCTGAAGCCCTTGGGCTTTGGGCCCCCCACCTGCGGTAGCGGGGCTTGGGCAGGCTTAGCTCTGCCGCCCCCCCCCCCTCCCCCCAAGGCTCGTGTCATAATTTTTGTTGTCAGAAGGGGTCATGGAGCAATGAAGTTTGAGAACTGCTGTGTTAAAGAGTTGCTTCTCACAGCTCCTGCTATTTTCCCTATGCTTATGGCCTTCCACCCACCCATACCATATACCTCCTGCCCTTTTGTGCCCAGGGATTCTCCTAGGACCCCCACCTATGCAGGTTCCTATCCTGATAGCAGCTCAGCTGTCCACAACAGAGGTGGAGCTGCTGAGGGAGAGAAAAGACAAGACTTGACTAGGTTGGGGAAATGACAGGTGTTTTTAAAAAAGTGTTAGCCAATACACGTCAACATATTGTGACAGACCCAGACCAGTGGGATACAGGAGTCTGGTAGAAGGCAAATATATTGGCCACTGGATGAACAGTTTTCTGTTCCCTGAGTGACCAGAGCAGGGGCTGCCCTAGAGCAATCAGGAACCTGCCAGAACCAATTAAGACAGGAAAGCTAATCAGGACACCTGGAGCCAATTAAGAACTTTCTAGATTCAAATATGGCAGGCCTGGTTTAAAAAGGACCTCCCATCAGTTAGGAGGGGGGGCGCCAGGAGCAGAGAGTGAGAAGGCGTGCTGCTGGAGGAGTGAAGAGTTCAAGGGTGATCAGGCTTCAGGAGGAAGATCCTGCAGTGAGGATAAAGAAGGTGTGGGGGGGGAGGCAATGGGAAGTAGCTCAGGGAGTTGTAGCTGTCACGCAGCTGATACAGGGAACATTGTGGACAGCCGCTATCCACAGGGTCCTGGGCTGGAACCCGCTGTAGAGGGTGGGCCCGGGTTCCCCCCCGCATCCGCCCAACTCCTGATCGGACACAGGAGGAGTTGACCTGGTCTGTGAGAAACACCAGAAGGGAAGGTCTAAATTGGAAAGGGATCTGCCCTCTCCCCGGCCCACTAGGTGAGACGCAGAGACTGAGGGGATTGTTCTCCGTTTCCCCTTGCTGGCCAGTGATGAGGTTAGCTGAGTGGACGGCAGGTTTGAGCCACTAGCAAGAGTGGCCAAACTGAGGGCTGCCGTGAATCTTTGAGGCAAGCAAATCCGCCAATAAGCGCAGGACCCACTGAGGCAGAGGAGGAACTTTGTCACAATATTTTTAACCACCACTTAGCACCTAGTGCAGACACAGGGCTTACCTGGACTAAGAAAACAGGTAGTGTTTAAAAACATGTTACTTAACACTTTTAATGCCTTTCAAACACTAACTTAAACACAGCTGAACTTTTCTAAAAATTATTAGCTAGTTGAGATCACTCCTTAGGCTCCCAGTTAGCCTATCCCTATATATATAGTATCTCCAGCCAGCTAATATATTTTTAAAGGAGTTACCTGTGTCTAGAGTAGCTGCAAAATCATGTTTAAAATCATGCTAGCTAACATTTTCAAACAATCTATATTCCTAATCTAGACAGGGCCCAAGAGTGAGCTGCCAGGGGCATGAAGCTGGATCTTCTGCCGCTGAGCTAGAGAGGAATCAGCCAGGGACTGAGGGGGCTCCTGCCTAGCAAGAAGCAGCTCAGAGAAAAAATTTCACCTGTTGCAACAGCACAGTCTTGAGACATTGGCAGGGATAGCAGTTGTCACAGATGGGTTTTGAAACCCTGGGAATGTCTTGGTCAAATGAGAACTGTTGGCAGCTATGTTTGATTCACTTTGAGCACGGCCCTTGAGCTCCTGGCTGAGTACCAATCTGACGCTTTGCTAGGGAAAGTTGGGCACTCATGGTGTACATCCTGCCTGCGCTAAATGCTCTCTACCTGCAAATGGAAGGACAGAGTAGAGATTAGATAAAAAATGTTTTAGGACGGATTTATATGCAAAGCACTGCACAACAATTAAGCTGTATTGTACACATCTCGGAAATGGAAGTACCTACAACCCTTGAGCAATGGAACAAAATATATAATGGTTACACTCCATATTCTACACCAGTGATCTGCAAAACCCATTTAAAAAGTCAATTTGAAGTTATAATAGAAATTAAGAAAAATATTAACATCCTACAAGTCAAAAATTCTCAGCTGATTTATTCTCCCCCTGCAAAACAGGTACAAATATTTTGCTTTTGGGCTGTGCTGCCTACTAAGTTTCATCCACAAAAAGTATTTACAGGTGAATTTTAAAACTTTAAAAATTAATCCATATAATGCAAGTCCTGATAGGCCCCTTATGACAATATAACTAACAGTGGCCGTACACTACATCTCCCAAAGCTATTTATTTGTTCAGCATGCACACTGAGCAAGGTTGGGGGGTTTTCTGAAAGGCTATTCATTTTTACACCCCACTGATAAACTTTCCTGTTTGAAATTGGGCACAAAAGGTTGACAAAAAATTCATCATTCAGCAATGTCATTCCCCAGAAGCTTAATATTGAAACAGCTGGCAGATTTGAGCAGCCAGACTGCAGCAGAGCCTACTTAACAATTGTACACTTTTAGCCATTGTGGCCCTACGATGTCCTACATTCAGAACTGTATTCCTTATTCATTAGGATCTGCTAGCAGATTTGGCAAACCAATTAGCTCACAAAGAACTCACACTTGCTCCATTTTGTGTGGTAACTGAACATGTCTATTTTTTTGTAATGGTTTCTTCAAAGCACACAAAAGGAGGCAGGAAAAATGTGGGAACTGCTGCTCCGAAGCAGTTGAAAGAGATTTTAGTTCTTCTAAACCACACTGCTTTTGGAATACAAATTCAACTGAAAAATTGCCAGCAGAAGGTTTTATATAGGTCCTATTGATGACAGACTGGTGCCATCAAAAACCATCACCAAAATGCACAGAATTAAAAATATGCAGGTGGTCTAAAATAGAAACTGGGATTTCCACATGTTAAGTAGTTTGGTGCATGCAATCTTTGCTGTTGGTCCATCTGAATCAAGCAGACTTTGCAGTTAGCTTTTTTTGCAGTGTTTGGTCGATCAAAGAGACAGAGGCTCCATATGGAGCTTTTAAATGTATTACACAAGCTTTTGGTCAAATGATCTTCTATAGTAAGACAATAATTTCTGAGTTCTGCTAGAATGTGAACAGGCTGCAACACCACTTCATTGTGTATCTTCCCTAGACCCCACAGCATTTAAATGAGTTTTCTTACCTTAAAAAAAGTTATAAGTAAATATCTAACAGCAGAACTCCCTAATGTAATCTACATTTCTGATTTTGGTAATAATAGTAGTGTGGTGAAAGCATGGTCTGGAAGACTGAACATTGGACTGAAAACCAGCTATTCATTCCACTCACTCATTATGTTACCATATCCAAGTTGCAATCTTTGATGGCCTGCATCTGTAAAATGGTAATAGAGAAGGAGCCCTTAAATTCCACCATTTTCAAAGATTCTGCTGCTTACTAGAAAGACAGAGGACAGCATTGAAAAAGATCTCTGAAAATTTCCTACTTTTTGAAAGTGTGTCCACTGTATTCATATGCCTCACAAAAAAGTGTCTTAGTGCTCTGAAAATGTCAAATGGTAAACATTAGTTTACTATTTTAGAATCAGTCTTTCAAATGTAAAAGAGCCCTCCCAGACCAGACCATTGTTGATATTAAGATCCCACAGCATCAGAATAGAGTTTGTATATTAGAAAACAAAATACATTAGTAGAGATCCAGCAGCACAAGGGCATTAAATTACTTAACATAGTTGAACAACTGTAGTTTGGACAGAAATCAACAGATACAACTAACAAATAATGAATAACAGAACACAGCTTCAGTACATGTAACTACAGCTAATTACTGAAAATTGTACTGGTAATAAAGATAGTTTAAGTTACAATGCAAGATCCATTTTTTCATACACTTAGCATTTTTAATGCTGATGTGAACAATGTATATATTAAAAAACATGAAATGTTTCATATTAAGTGTAGTGCTCCAATTTTTAATTGTGCAGCTGCAAATATTAATGACAAACTGAATTAGTCTTGTTAGTGTGTGTAAATATATTCTATACATTTTATTGGATTGCATTTGGTTTCTTTGAATCAGAGCTTCAGTTAATACAGGTAACTTATGGATCATCTCGATCTCACTCATACATCCCAAAAACGGGCAGTAAATTCAGAAATGCTGAGTTTATCTGAAGTTAGTTAAGCCCAAGCTGCTAGCAAAACAGTTAGGTGGATGCTGCCAATTCTGAAAGAGGTTTTTATGGGCTGTCTAGTGATTAAAACAATTAATCGTAATTAATCGCACTGTTAAACAATAATAGAATACTATGTATTTAAATATTTTTGGATGTTTTCTACGTTTTCAAATATATTGATTTCAATTACAACACAGAATACAATGTGTACAGTGCTCACTTTATATTTATTTTTTATTACAAATATCTGCACTGTAAAGAAGAAATAGTATTTTTCAATTCACCTAATACAAGTACTGCAGTGCAATCTCAATCATGAAAATTGAACTTACAAATGTAGAATTAGGTACAAAAAAAACTGCATTCAAAAACAAAACAATGTAAAACTTTAGAGTCCAAGTCCACTCAGTCGTACTTCTTGTTCAGCCAATGGCTCAGACGAACAAGTTTGTTTACATTTGCAGGAGATAATGCTGCCCACTTCTTGTTTACAATGTCACTTGAAAGTGAGAACAGGCATTCGCATGGCACTGTAGTAGCCAGCGTCGGACAATATTTACGTGCCAGCTGTGCTAAAGATTCATATGTCCCTTCATGCTTCAACCACCATTCGAGAGGACATGCATCCATGCTGAGGACGGTTTCTGCTTGACAACTATCCAAAGCAGAGCAGACAGACGCGTGTTCATTTTCATCATCTCAGTCAGATGACACCTGCAGAAGGTTGATTTTCTTTTTTAGTGGTTCAGGTTCTTTAGTTTCTGCATCAGAGTGTTGCTCTTTTAAGACTTTTGAAAGCATGCTCCACACCTCATCTCTCTCAGATTTTGGAAGACACTTCAGATTCTTAAGTCTTGATTCGAGTGCTGTAGTGATCTTTAGAAATCTCACATTGGTACCTTCTTTTCATTTTGTCAAATCTGCAGTGAAGTGTTCTTAAAAAGAACAACACGTGCTGGGTCATCATCTGAGATTGCTATAATATGAAATATATGGCAGAATGTGGGTAAAACAAAGCAGGAGACATATAATTCTCCCCCAAGGAGTTCAGTCACTAAGTAATTAATGAGGTTTTTTTTTTTTTAAATGAGCATCATCAGCATGGACGCATTTCCTCTGGAATGAAGGCCGAAGCATGAAGGGGCATACGAACGCTTAGCACATCTTGCACATAAATACCTTGCAATGCCGGCTACAAAAGTGCCATGCAAATGCCTGTTCTCACTCGACATTGTAACTAAAAAGCGGGAAACATTATCTCCTGTAAATGTAAAGAAACTGGTTTCTCTTAGCGATTAGCTGATCAAGAAGTAGGACTGAGTGGATTTGTAGACCCTAAAGTTTTACATTGTTTTGTTTTTGAGTTCAATTATGCAACAAAAAAAATCTACATTTGTAAGCTGCACTTTCACGATAAAGAGACTGCACTACAGGACTTGTATGAGATGAATTGAAAAATCACCATTTCTTGTTTATCATTTTTACAGCGCAAGTATTTGTAATCGAAAATAATAATATAAAGTGAGCACTGTACACTTTGTATTCTGTGTTGTAATTGCAATCAGTATATTTAAAACTGTAGAAAAACATCCAAAAATATTTAATAAATTTCAATTGGTATTCTACTGTTTAACAGTGTGATTAAACCTGTGATTAATTGCAATTAATTTTTTTAACCATGATTAATTTTTTTCAGTTAATTGCATGAGTTAACTGCGATTAATCAAAAGCCTAGTTTATTCTTTTGATTAAAATCTCAGTAAAATTCTATATGATGATACGCTCAGTTAATAGCTTTAACAAGACAAAGCCAGACTAAGAGCTGGTGAGAACCAAGTGGTCTGTTATCATTTAAAAAACTTTATTTAAATGGAAATGGTCTGCATACAGAAGACTTTTCTTTGCTCCACATTCATTGTTGCTTTCCCTATGCTGAAAAGTGAGAACTATATGCGAAATAATGAATGACTAAAAATCCATCTTATTACACTGATACTTCTGTAGTCTCCAGTATCCTCTATTGAAATGTTATTTTGTAACTTTCTACAGAAGTACCCTGGTGAGTTTCAACTAGTACTTAGAGGTATACAAGGAAGATAGTAGGTCAGTATCAGAGCAATGAATTATTTTTTGTCAAGATCCAAATTTCTTGGTCAAGGTATAGTCAAGGTCCAGACTCCAGAGAAAAATAATATAAAAACAACAACAATAATGATGATAATAAGAAGTAGTAAATAACAAGATTTTGTGGTCTGTTCAAAAGCATCTGGCACTCCAGATTTGGCCCACAGTCTGCCTATTGACTGTCCCATACTAGGTTCTCTTTCCCCAGCAGTAAGACTTTATGCACTGGCCCTCCTCCCTACAGAGTACACTTCAAAGTGCAGGATTCTACTGGCATCAGTTTAAATGTGCATACTCCTCACTCTCTCTTTTCCTCCCCCCCAGACTAAAGACTTTCTGCCTGAAGGAGTAAAAGGAAATTATCCAAGAGAGATGCATAAAGTGAGGCTTGTGGGCCAGGTCCCGGTCACAAAATTCTACCATACAGCATGCAGCTGCCTTCATCTTTAACAAATGCTGCTGGCAGAAACTTCCTGTCTTCTTTACAGCCAGCAGCTGCCAACCCCCAAACAGGATAAACTGACAAGATTTTGGAAGCTAACTGTATTTTTAAGGGTTGTTCCCTATATGATATTACAGTAGCACAATTAGGTCAGTGGGGAGAGAAGTCTAATGCAGCCTTATCTTGTGTCAGCTGTTTAATAATCTGAGAATGTCAAAGGAAGGGAAAATTTCTTGATAACTCAGGTTACTTAAGTATTTACATGCAACAGGATCACACACACACACCCCCCATATGGAACAACCTATATAAGCAATCAGTTAGAATTACTAATTTTCTTCATGTTGAGGATATTTAAAAAAAAAAAAAAAAAAGGATATTACCTCACCCGCCTTGTCTCTCTAATTTTCGTCAGTTAATCTAACTCAGAGCATTTATTTCCAGACAGCAGAGATTCAGTTATTAGTTTAGATCCTCCACGGAGAGAATGAACTAGACTCCAGCCTTAAAACAGGTTGTTCAGGAGTCAGAATTCTCCCTCTTCCCATTCATCATCGAGTCGAAACAAGCACGAGCATGGCTTCATGTTCTAGTCCTCCAAGTGAGAAAGACACACCACACAGCCTCCAACTGTGATTTGAAGACTACCAAACCAGTGTAATCATCTCTCTCTAATCCCAGTGTACAGAGATAAGGTAAAGGGAAAACATTTAGTGTACCTTCCAACTTCCCCATTTGATCCTCAAACACTAGGACTAATGGAAAGATTTACTATGAACTGTTCAGTGGCCTTAGAAATACTATGCAACTACTTAAAATTCTTTGACATCCCACCATAAGACGACAGTTGTCTCAGTTCCAGCATTCAGTTCAGTCAAGCATTTCAGATAAAATACATTACATATTGCAGCACAGTATCTTAAGGCCTCACCTCCTTGTTATTTATGAAAGTGGCTGTAATTTCTGTAATTTGCTACACTTATGTAAAACTATGTAGGATCATTTGGTTCCTGGTACATTACCTGCTAGTCAGATGAACTTTGCGCACTTATGCCTAACACTACAAACAATATCGATATATCTATCATACAGAGGGAGAATTCTGAAAGAAGAGTTGTGTCTACATTTTATAATATAAATGAATTTATACAAGTCAGTGTCTTTACCTGTTACTATATAATGAACCGAGAGCAGCAGAGCTGAGACCAAAAGGCCATGAATTTAAGCACTATCTTTTGCGTGCTTTGAGAGTAAAAGTTAGAGGTTTCTGATATCTGATATTATTATAAGTATTGATCTTGTAACCAGCAGGGTGGTGTGTTCAAACAGATGAAATGCATTATGAGAAGTATTAGTGTTACCAAAACTGAATATTTGAATCAGCCAAGTTAAATTCCTAACCAAAAGTCTTACAAGTAATTAATTAATCTGGTTTATTGCTGAAATTACACTGTCCTTTGATTTTTCATTCCTACAGCAACTAGAGGTTTGAAGTGTAAACTAGCAAAAAAAGTTATTTGGAGAACATTTGCTTCTTATGCAGCATTTTTTGTGCAGAGCACACAGTTTTCCCTGCAAGAGTACCTTGTTCTTTTACAGAGCATAAATTAACGTGGTAGCATTACAGCAAATGTCTAACAATCCATTAGCACCACAATAACATGCACAAGAGACTTTACCTTATTCTAGTCTAATCAGAAAATGGTTTAATGTCGAAAAGAATGCATATGTTGAAAGTACTGTATGAGAAGGAATATGATTATTATGACATTAATTGCTACACTGTACTGTTTATTTTAAATTATTCTATCATTTCATTTTTTTCTTTAAGTGCCTGGAAAAACAGTTAATACTCCTACCTCAGATTAGTCAGGGTTTTGCTTCAAGTTATGAAATATCAAAATAAACTATTTATTGAACTTTTCTGCTTCACTGCATATTAAAAGCATCTCAAGTGCCATTCATATTTGACTGCATTTAGGACAATAAGCTACGTTCCAATCTTCCACTTTCACTTATGTGCCCTAAATACACATTTGAATAAAACCACAGCCTCTGATCCTGGAAAAACAACTGGACGCCACACTGGATGATGACAGGTTTCAGAGTGGTAGCCATGTTAGTCTGTATCATCAAAAAGAACGAGGAGTACTTGTGGCACCTTAGAGACTAACAAATTTATTTGGGCATAAGCTTTCGTGGGCTAAAACCCACTTCACCCACGAAAGCTTATGCCCAAATAAATCTGTTAGTCTCTAAGGTGCCACAAGTACTCCTCGTTCCTTTTGCTGGATTATGAGTATTTTTTATACTATTCAAAAGGATGTGCTAGGCAGCTTACAGGTAAACAAACAAAGAGCCTACCCTGAGGGGTTTATAATGTAGAATTTAGACAATTATTTGTATTACAGGATCAGGGTCCCTGTAGGGGGGCAGCTGCCCCACTCCCACAGAACAGGGGTTAAAAGCAGCCCAGGAGCAGGGCTGTGGCTAGAAAAAGCAGTGAACATCTGAGTGAGTAGCTGACCACAGGTGTAGCCAGCTTAATTAGGGCCCAGCTGGCCCTTGTAAGAGGGCTGGGGGCTAGGAGTTGGAAGAGTCTTACTCTCTAGCCCTGGAGTGGGAAGGGCTAGCTGTCTGGGAGCAAGATACCTGAAGTGGAGCAGTGCTGGGGAATAGGGCAAGGGAGCTGGGGAGCTCCAGCCTGGTAAAACCCCAGGCTGCAGGCCTTGTTGGAGACCTACAGAGGTACTGGGGCTGCAGAATTTCAGCATGGGAATAGGCAAAGGCAGAAGGTCCTAACCCCTTGCCAATGATGAGAGGCCACTACAGACTCAGACTTTAAGGTCAGAAGGGACCATTATGATCATCTAGTCTGAACTCCTGCACAACGCAGGCCACAGAATCTCACCCACGCACTCCTCTAACAAACCCCTAACCTATGTCTGAGCTATTGAAGTCCTCAACTCGTGGTTTAAAGACTTCAAGGTGCAGAGAATCCTCCAGCAAGCGACCCGTGCCCCACGCTGCAGAGGAAGGTGAAAAACCACCAGGGCTTTCACGTGAGCAGGGACTAGATGATGACTGGCAGTAGCCACTGAGGCAAGGTGAGCTTAGAGCAGAGGTGGGCAAACTACAGCCTGTGGGACTGTCCTGCCCGGCCCCTGAACTCCTGGCCTGGAAGGCTAGCCCCAAACCCTCTCCCGCTATTCCCCCTCCCCCGCAGCGCGCCACATCACCAGCGCAAAGCTCTGTGCAGCTGGGCAGCGCAGTTGCAGAGCCGCAGCCTGACCCAGTGCTCTGGGCAGTGTGGCTATAGCGCGCCAGCCACCGGTGCTCCAGGCAGCGCGGTAAGGGGACGGGGGGGTTGGGTAGACGGCAGGGGAGTTCGGGGGCCTGTGGTCAGGGATCGGGGGTGTGGATAGGGGTCGGGGCAGTCAGAGGGCGGAGAACAGGGGGCTTGGATGGGGCAGGGGTTCTGGGGGGGGCCAGTCAGGAATGAGGGGGGGGTTGGATGGGGTGGCAGGGGGAAGTCAGGGCTGGGGGGGGGGATCCGGGGGGGGCAGGGGGTGGTGGATGGGGCAGGAGTCTTGGGGGAGCCAACAGGGGACGAGAAGCAGGAGGGTCAGATAGGAGGCAGAGGCTGGGCCACGCCTGGCTGTTTGGGGAAACACAGCCTCCCCTAACTGGCCCTCCATACAATTTTGGAAACCTGATGTGGCCCTGAGGCCAAAAAGTTTGCCCGCCCCTGGCTTAGAGGGTTGGGGGTCTCCCCTGGGAGGGGAGACACAGAGCGAGGGGGTACTGCTGGGGTAGAACCCCGAGGTAAACAGCACTGGGGTCCGGGAGGGACACGCGGCCAGCGGCAGGTGAGACACTGGCCTGCAAAGGGCACTCCATACGCTGGAGAGCTAATTCCCAAGACGACCAGCAGGAGGCGCTGCACCGGTGAGTCTCACTTCGCTACAGCCCCATTACACTAGGTGCTATACAAACATGTAGTTAAAAAAAATAGTCCCTCAAGCAGCTGACAATAACAATAAGAGGCAATTGGGGGATGAAACAAATTTAGAAAGGGGAGAGAAGGTGAGATAATTGTAATTATGAGCATGTTTGTGTGTGAACTAGCAGCACATACAGTAGAGGCCATCCCAAATATAGGCAACAAATGAAAAAAACACAAACAGAAGGGGTGGGGTGGGTATGGACAGAATATGGATACTCAATTTATGGACATTTAGTAAATGTTTATTTTTAAAACATATTTATAGTCTTTATTCACTCACTGAGTTATTAGGAGGGGTTTTAATGAAAGGTTGGCATTGTTGACAGAGCAGAGGAGGCAAGGAGGACATGAAAGGAAGAGAGAAAGTCAAAGATATAAATGGCCGTACATAGTGAAGGGCCTTGAAAGCATGGGCATGCAGATTCCTTGCAAGAGCGGGGCCAGCCAGAGTAAATGAGGAATCCAATTTCCCTAATGCAACATACTAAAGTTACATTATGCATGTGCAATGTGGCTCACCATACCTGGAGTCTAACAAAGCTTCCAGCAAACTATTAGAGACTTAATTTCTGTATTACTCAACTATCTAGTAACATATTACAAGAGCATCTGATGCAGAACCTCCATTCGCTAACTGAAAAGTTCTTTCCACCATGGAGGCTTCATAGAATCATAGAATATCAGGGTTGAAAGGGACCTCAGGAGGTCATCTAGTCCAACCCACTGCTCAAAGCAGGACCAATCCCCAATTAAATCATCCCAGTCAGGGCTTTGTCAAGCCTGACCTTAAAAACTTCTAAGGAAGAAGATTCCACCACCTCCCTAGGTAACGCATTCCAGTGTTTCACCACCCTCCTAGTGAAAAAGTTTTTCCTAATATCCAACCTAAACCTCCCCCACTGCAACTTGAGACCATTACTCCTCGTTCTGTCATCTTCTACCACTGAGAACAGTCTAGATCCATCCTCTTTGGAACCCCCTTTCAGGTAGTTGAAAGCAGCTATCGAATCCCCCCTCATTCTTTTCTTCCACTGACTAAACAATCCCAGTTCCCTCAGCCTCTCCTCGTAAGTCATGTGTTCCAGTCCCCTAATCATTTTTGTTGCCCTCCGCTGGACTCTTTCCAATTTTTCCACATCCTTCTTGTAGTGTGGGGACCAAAACTGGACACAGTACTCCAGATGAGGCTTCACCAGTGTCAAATAGAGGGGAACAATCACGTCCCTCGATCTGCTGGCAATGCCCCTACTTACACATCCCAAAATGCCATTGGCCTTCTTGGCAACAATGACACACTGTTGACTCATATCCAGCTTCTCGTCCACTGTAACCCCTAGGTCCTTTTCTGCAGAACTGCTGCCTAGCCATTCGGTCCCCAGTCTGTTCAATTCAGTCTTTGTTTATTTTAAGTCTGCTTGCACTCCCTATGTTGTTATATTTCCTTCTAACATAATGTAGCAGCAATACTAACTTGAGTTTAGACAGAACAGTAATTTGATGTGAAAAACCTAGGTTTTTCACATTTAATTTTTCTCTTCAAACACCAGAAAGGGAGACAAAACAGCTCAAAAAACAAGTGATGCTACAAAGGCAAAATGAAGGTGACCAGCAAACAGTGGGACTATATCACACTAGAGTCAGAAATATAAGTGAAAGTGATAGCTGTATTCCTGGAAGTACTTGTATTCATCCTGTTTCTTGGATGACCAGGAATCTGGGTTAAACTGTATAAAAAGTTGCTCACAAATATCGTATTTAACTTTTGTGCAACTACTGGACACACAACATAGAACACACTTATTTTTTCCCTCAGTATCAAATTTGATGACACTTGTGCTTTTAGGTAACTTTCATCTTCTTTCTCCTCTCAAGAGAAACTTCCGTGTGAATAAAAATATCAAGTCTTCTCCCTTGTGGCTATTTTACTCCCTACATAATCTTGTGAGATTGATATTTTGGCTCAGGAAATCCTTGCTTCATTAGCAGGATGCCCTGATTTTAGTATATTCAGCTATTACTAAGGGAAGTGCAGCAATGCATAAGAGTAACTGCTAAACAGAAGCAAACAAGAAGTTGGGTTGAACAATGGGATTAACAGGAGAGTTTTTATATCCAAAGTCTAAGTAACTAATAATTCCATAGGTAAATATTTGAAAAATAGCAAGACAATAAATGGATTTATGTATGTGAGCAGAAGTATCTATAGGAACTCTCTTAGCCAGGCTTCTAATATAGCTATTCTGAAAACAATGTCATTTCCACAGCACCGCATGCTCCACAGTAGTTGTGCAATGCTGAATGGATCGACTGGGTGATGAAAAAGTAGTTTCCCTAGCATTTAACAGCAACTATCTCACAATACAAAGACATGGTCTGGGTTGTCAGCTGTTGAAAAGTAACTTACTGTATCATTTTTGCCACTCACCAGTAACAGGGTCAGCACAAATTCATGCAAATAAATCTATCATTTTAACAAAGGTTGTGTCACTTTTTAAATTGGTGTGCATGCACTTTGACAATACTGTTAAAGAACTTTTATCCTATAAAACCTGCAAATGATAATGACAAGGAAGCATATTTATTTTTACTCAGAAAAAGCATTAAATTTATTGAAGCTATTACTTTGGCAACTGGCATTTCGCACGTTCCCTGCTATAGGACACCTTATCTTAAATAGTCAGCTTTCACACTGACTCCATTACACAGCATGCATAGTGGAAAAGTGCTGTATAAACATAGTACTGCATTGCAAAAATTAAATATCTCGTTGCAAAACTAAAAATTTAGAAGGCCAACTATTTAACAGTTGGTTCTATTGGTGGAACTAGTAAAAATGTGCGTTCTTTTTATAACGTACTTGTAATATATGGATTCCTGGACCTGTGGCATGGGAATGACTGAGTCAATCAAACCAAAGTGAAAGGACGGAATTTGTTCTAACTAAATTGCGGAACATGTACAGTAGAACCTCAGAGTTACCAACACCTCGGGAATGGAGGTTGTTCGTAACTCTGAAATGTTCATAACTCTGAACAAAACTTTATGGTTGTCCTTTCAAAAGTTTACAACAGAACATTGACTTACTACAGCTTTGAAACTTAACTATGCAGAAGAAAAATTCTGCTTTCCCTTTATTTTTTTAGTAGTTTACGTTTAACACAGCACTGCACTGTATTTGCTTTGTTTTTGTATTTGCTGCTGCCTGATTGTGTACTTCCAGTTCCAAATGAGGCGTGTGGTTGACTGGTCAGTTTGTAACTAGTGTTAGTAACTCTGAGGTTCTACGGTACAATTATTGCGCCTTAAGTCTGGCAACAGGAAACACTTTTCTTAAACTAACATTTTCAAATATAATGGAGCGTTTACATACATCAAGGAGAGCTTTTTGCTTGGTGAAATATCTATGATGAACCATTCCCAGTGGGTAGTTTTCACATAGTGTTAAGAGCCACGGTAAAATACTGTTAGAAGAGAGAGTACTATAGTAATAAATAAACCTGCGAACTGAAGGAATCAGGAACAAAAGTGATTTTGAGTCTGGTAGGGAACAACTGATGAGGAAAGAGAAAAAGAACTAAGGGTACATCCACACATACACAGCTGTGCTGGTGTAGCTCTTCAGTGTGAACAATACCTTTGCCGATGGGGGGGTTCTCCCATCAACACAGGTAATCCACCTCCCTGAGACGCAATATATCAAGGTTGACGGAAGAATTCTTCTGTCGACCTAGCGCTGCCTACATGGGGTGTTAGGTCAGCTTAACACCGCCACTCATGGGCATGGATTTTTCACACTCCTGACTGATATAGTTAAAGCAACCTAATTTGCTACAGTAGACCAGGCCTGATTCTCTATTGCTTGATAAAGTAATAACTAGGAGGTGATTTGTTAATTATCTACAAGTATTTCAAGGGTGTAAACATCAAAGAAGGAGAAGAATTGTCTAGTCTGGTCTGAAGGAAGAAAACAGTGAGCTATGAAACTAAGAAGAAAACTGAGGATGAAAAAGATCATGGAAAGTGTACTAAAAGGTTTGGTCTGTAGAACCCAGGGTGGATAAAAAATATTTTAAATTAATTATTTTTAAAAAAATTGGATTTTTTATTTAATCAGATTTTTTTGATAAAATGCTTTTTGAGGAAAAAACCTATCTAAAGATAGATTTAACTAAGATACATTATAGCTCAAAGATATCTCATCATGGAATAGGAATTTATAAATTCTAATTCAATAGTATGAGACAATATATTCATGTAATGTTTAAGAAAAGTTTTGTAAATGAGTTCCAATAGTTCATGGATTAGGGATCCAATCATATGGGGTTTCAGGGGCTTCTGTATAGATTATTTAGGTTAATCTGTCTATCTACCCAATGGGACTCAGTGCTCAGTCTAGAAGATACCATCACAGATGCTTAGTTTTGCAGTTCTCAAACTATGGATTTGCGTCTCCAGAGATAACATATTTGTTAACAGCAAAACAAATTTTAAAATAAATAAGTAAAATAATATATAGAGGTGAGAAATAACAGACCTCAACCCTATTGTCCCTCTACAAATTTGTGTACACAGGGTCAGTCCCTTACCTCTCTCTAAAAGTGCAAAGTTTCAAAAAGTTCAATGACTAGAAGATTGTTGAGGGCGGAATAGATCTGGACAAGGAGAAGAAGTCTGGAGATAAACGTGAGAAGGGAGGGACAGGCAGTAGAAACAAAAGTGAAACTGTTTGAGCAGCATATTCCAGAAGTCTTGAGGTCTTTCTGAGTGTAGCCTTCATCGATTTAAGATCTACCATACCATTCTCTCACTAGAAGGGAAAACCTATAACGGCGGCAAGCCGTAAAAGAGACCCAGTTTGGGAATACAAACCATTCAAGTATTATATTTGCTGAGCTGTAGCTCACGAAAGCTTATGCTCAAATAAATTACATATTTGCTGATGATGTAAGAAAGTCATACTAGTGAACTGGTGGAAGTCACTTAAGCACTTGGATTCAGAGACTGTTGAAGTGATAATCTCATTTTTAACAGCAGTAGCTTCTTCTGCCGGTGTAGAAAGAATATTTTTTTCCTTTGGACTAATTCATTATAAATTGAGAAATCGTTTGGGACCTGAAAAAGCAGGAAAGCTTGTTTTTCTTTTCCAGATTATGAACAAACAGGAAAATAAAGGTGAAGACAACCAAGTTAGCTGTAGAAGCCAATATTTTAAGTTTCTCATGTTGACCTGGCTGACATAGTTGATTTAATTTTTGTTTTTTGTTTTTAATATTTAATTTAACTATTTTAGTTAAAAACAATTTTAACAAAAACAAACCTGATTTTAAAAAACTTGAATGTTGAACTAAATTCAAAAATTCATATGCTTGTTTTGTTAAAATATTATACGTTTGCTGTTAAAGAAAAAAATCCATAAAACATAACATTGTTGTTTTAATTAAATAAAATAATTTAAATGTCTGTGTGGTGATGTTCTCCTCCTAATACAGCATGGCAAGAAAATCCTCCAAATATTAATAATTAACCTGTTGAACTGGAGATAGTTCACCTCCCAATGCATTCATAAATATCTGCTTCAATTACCTTTGGTAAATGAAATAACCAAACAATCATTCATTTTCTGATAGAGCTGTAAAACTCATCTGAAAAGTTTTCAGAATAAATCACCTTTAAAAAATGTATAGCGTGTACCTTCTAAAAAGGAAACCTACATCTATCTCTGAGTTGTGAAGAAAATGTATGAAGATTATAACAACCAACAAGAATGTACTTTTATGTAGAAATCCATTATTAAATCCAGTCTTCCTGACTAGTGATTGAAATCATGATTTAAATCAATTTGATTTAAATCAAATCCACCCTGGTAGAACCTACTCAAGTGAAGGGGTGGAAGCCCTGGTATATAGGCATTTAAAACATGTACAAGATACACTCTAGAGAATATATTGCAGGTATCAATTTTGTATTGGCTGGGACACATACAAAATGGATAAAATGACTGCAGTCACTTTATCTTCCCTAAATTTCTATGATTTCACCTCTAGGATTCTTGAAGTATAAGTACCCACCTAGAATAATTGCACTACACTGATGATTTAGAATAAAAATACCCACAGTTCCAAAGTGATTTCATGGAATACAGAGACATCCAAAATGCAGTATGTAACAAGGGAAAAAATTCTCTCTGTGATTAGAATAACTTGATAAGCAAACGCACACACAAACCAAGGAGTTAGCAACATGGGACAGTCTGAGGAAATGGACTAAAAATGAAGTGAACTTCTAGATGTATATCATAATAACTGAGGGCTCTTGGAAACTGGGTTATTAATTGATGGATACAGAATTTAATTATCCTTAACATTTACTCTGGACACTTGAATCACAAGGCATGTAGAAGCTAATATTGTTCTAATAAAAAACTTTCAATTAGCTTTTCTTGTACTGCTGGTATCTTCACAGCCCGTCTTGACATGCCCTTTCTGATGTCTAGAGAGAACCATAGAATTTCAAAACATGTCTATTTTTTTAAATTAATTTCTCTAGTCCAGCCTACACAGTTCCAATTAAAGCGAACATTTGCCTCATTTTCTGTCAATGAGATTCATTTAGAGTTCAAGCATTCTCAAATATTTGCCTCAAATATGAACTGCAATAATTTTTACAAGGGATAAAAAGTCTTTATGTTAAATTGAATCTTTCTGGTTCTAACTGACAGCTAGCTGGCCATTTGCCTTTTTCTCAGTCCTAGTTAAGGTATCTTAACTACACATTGAAGTAGTAAAAATTGTTATCAAGCTCTAGGTATATTAAACATACACCACAACCACCCACTTGTTTCCTTAGAACAGCAAAGGTACAAACCTATACTTCTCTCTAGAAGAGAGACAGAAAGGAGGAAAAGGCCCAGAAATATTATTTATAAAAAAAAAGAAGAAGAAAAAGAAGGGCGGGGAGGAGAGGTAGACAGCATTTTTTCTTTGTCCCACCCATCACAGACAGGGAATGTTACTTTCCCCAAAGAAAGGGCCCAGGATAAAGTATGTTAACTACCTTGAGAGACTCAATTTATACTGGCCCTTCATTGAGGGCCCCTTTCACCACATATCACCACCTCATTCATGTACAGCAGTCACAGACACTGTGTGGATGAGGGAGTCAGTCACTTATACAATGCTGTTCGGGCAGGCAGCTACTAAGAGGGGAAAACATGCCAGGTTCACCTCCCATGTTACCTCCCTAATTTTCTCAGCTCTTACAAATCCAGTCAGTGAAAACCTTGAGCTTATTCACCGCCTTTCCTTAAGTGCACAATATTATTATTTTGGGGGTGGCAGAGTAGCACACAAGTATACCTCTTTCCTGTTCCGTTGACCATTTTAGAGTTTTATACTGCCATCTATCACCACCATATCTGAGCGCCTTCCACATAAAATCAGTAGCAACAATGAAATCCCTAATAGATTTCATGGAGTGCCTGGCACGTCTCCCTTTTTGGGGTAAAAACTCACTGGGGTAGAATTTTTAGATATTTTATTAAATAGCAGCTGCCAGTGCCAATAGAAGCATCTGCAGCCTCTTCAGGCAGCCACAATTTCCCCAGTTGGTCTCACCCCCTGCAACGATATCAGAGTCTAGCTGAACACAGCTCCTATTGAGCCAGAGGAAGTCAAAGGACATAGCTTTTCATTCCCTGATTTGGCAAAGCACAAATAATTAGGATACAATTCAATTTAAAACAAAAGACCAAGATTGGTCATTTACTCACACATCTTGACTAAAGAGGAGTCAAGGGGAGAAACTAACTCTAAAATAACTACTTAATCATATGTTGTGTCCCTTATGCATATTACTAGTAATAATGTTGATTATTAAAAGTGACTGGGCTTTAAAGATTCATTTTTCTTGTCACTATTGAGGTTCCATTTTCTTTTTGTATTCCTCAGCTTGAACAATGAAAGGAGTTAAGTTAGGTGTATTTTCAGGATCCACTTCAGGTTAATATTTATTTTCACAGGATTTATTTTTTAATTTTGGGATTATTTCCATTTGTCTTATTTTTTTCCATAGAAACTTGTTTTTAACAAAATTCAACTTTTAGATCTAATTTACACTGATAGTGACTCTAATGTATTTTCATGGACTGTGAGGTCCCAACCATTTGGTTAAGGTCTCTCCAATACATTTGAAAAGATATGAACCAATCGAAATGGTGAAGCAGTAGATTCTGGAAGTGAAACTAATATTTGAAGTCAAACTTCTGCTAAATATTTGAGATTATAAAGGGTGGGAGAGGGTAGTAACATCGAAGTTTACAGTATATTTTAGAAACTAAAGCTTTCAAAGTTTAAAAAATTTTAACTCTGGAGAAAGTGTTATTTTTAGGAAGATTCCAAAAATTCAGAAATAAACTATATTAGCAGTTGAATACTCAATGTGTATGTTCAGCAATATAGTCCTGGATGTCTGGAAATGAAGTAAACATTGCACGAACAAACTAAGAGAAGTGTCAGAAAGAGGTTGTCCGTGTCTGATGAAAATAACCCAATTACTGAAATTACTTCTTCAGCCAATCTCATTTTTAAAAAACCAAACAGCTAAAAAGAAACAGATTTAAACATTAATCGAAAACTTTTACATCCTGCACCAGAAGTGGCTTTCAGAAGAGACAGCATTTTAATCCTTGTTACTGTTGAGAAGTGTCCTTCAAAATTCTGCTGCTTGTTCCGCAAGAAAAAAACCAACTTAATGCATGTACAAAAATTTCCATACCCCATGCATCAAAGTGTCAAAAAACTACCAAGGAAAGAAAAACTGACCTATATTTATGAACCAAAAAAGGTCAAGCGAAGCAAACTTTTCACTAGACTCAGTAGGTGTAAAATAACTGCATTCCCATTAAATTCTCACTGTGGAACACTGTGAATCAGAACATAGCATCAATACAGGCAACCTTTGCTATCACTTAAATTACTTGCTATATTTGAAGGTACCTCTCCATTTGAATACTTCCTTAGGAAAAGGACTGAACATCATTGCTGTATATGCACAGTGCTAGATTACAGAGAACTGCCCGCAGAGAATGAGAATTCTCTCAATCTTCATGGGTGTGTCTACACTGCCATATTTTCTTGCTCACATAGCATATGCCTACACTGTATCAGGAAGCCAGTCTCCCAGCCTGACTTGTGTTAGTGGGGCTCATGCTAACATATTAAAAATAGCTGTGTGGACACTGAGGCACTGGCAGAGGTATGGGCTAGCCACCCAAGTTCAGACTCAGGGCAAAGGGTGGGTCTGAGCTCAGGTCACTAGTCCAAGTTTCCAGCAGTGCTGCAACATCCACACAGCTATTTTTAGCATGCTATTGCAAGCCCCGCCAGCACAAATTTGTCTACCTAGGCTGCGAGGGTAACTCTCTACTACAGTGTAGACATAACCCTATGTGAGCAAGAAAACATGACAAGGTGTTGTGTTATACTGGACACCTGTACGATTTGTCGTACGTTTTGTCTATTTTATAAAATTGTTTGGTTGGGAAAAAAAAGTATGAAAATTAAATTCATTCTGGTACGGATTACAGGCATTTTCATTATTATTCATTCAGTCCCACAAAATACAAAAGTAGCTCATCTCAAGTATTCCAACTACTGTGAAATGAAATATAGTACTATAAAAGTAAGTAGATTTGCCAAGGTACATTTTTGGGTTAAAAAAAAAAAAAAGATGTTCCTAACATACCAATCACTCCCCTCCTCTGCTCCCCGCCAAAAAAAAAAAAGGTGGGGGGGGGCAGCGTGGGAGGAAATGGTCTCCCAAGGATTATGCATTCTTGTCCCTCCAGTGGAAAATTTGGATAATGCAACTCCTTTGGACCAAATAATTATTATATAGTAAATATGTCTGAGCTCAAAGTAGCCCTTGGGATGTTGAAGGGACCTTTTTAATCCCCAAAGGTTGTAAATCATAAATTATGTAGGATAAAAACTGGCGTCATTATCTATCTTGTCTATATTTTCTCCATCACTGACATGGCTACAGGGAGAGAGTGGTACTTACGGCTCCTCACGCGCTACGGTAATACAAATAAACAATATATCACAGGCAAAGAAACAATTACATTTTTGATTGTTTGGAAAAGCGATCCTATCGCTTCACAAACTCATGCCCTATAAGTCTCAGGCTCAGTTTACACTGGAAAGTTATACTGGCATAGCTATGTTTGTCAGGAGTGTGAAAATAACATACCACGGCCCAATTAAGGATGCTTACAAAACCCGCAGCGTAGGCACAGCTATGTTAATGGAGCTAACATCATTTGGGAAGGTGGTATTCCTACACCAAACCCTTCCGTCGCTGTAGGCTGCGTCTACTCTAAGGAGCTATGCCAACTGAGCTATGCTGGTATAGTCTCTGGCGCATAGACATACCCTCAGTGTCACCCGAGTTCCTGAAGATGTGAAACTGGTCTTTTGGCAATTTCCAGATACCAGAGCTTTGGACTTCAGGTCTTACCTGTTGGGCCCATTGGATCTGAAATCCCTTAAATGGAGCCTCTATAGCAATACAGTGCCAACTTTAAACTCCGAGTTTTAAATTTTGGGCCTAAACTTTTCACTAATTAAATTATTGCAGTGTTACGGTACTGCAGATAAATCAGGACACTGAGGTCAGTGTTTAGGCTGTATGTTTCTAAAAGTCTAGCAGTCTCATGGCCATGGAACTGGGAACCTTATTTTTGTAGGGTCCACAGGTGTTTTATGCTCCTCCTGTTGGCCCTGCAGCAGCAATTTACAAACATCCACTGACTGTCCTATCATCAGGTACAATGAAGAACAAACAAAGCTGACTGAGCCTTATAAGGTGCTCTCCATGTTAAAGGTGGGGTTCAAGAAAGGCAACACTGATTTCAGTTCTATTAAAAAAAAGAGGCAGAAAAAAACCAAAATGTTTACCAAACAGAGAGGAAAACTGGCAGGAAAAAATGCCAGTGTCAAGCTTCTAAGATAGTTTGTTAAATTTCCTACAGTTTTATCAACAGCAAACAAAAGACATTAAAATCTTCTTTACAAGAGTACTTGACAGTATCCTTTAAAATAGTATTTGTTTAACTCTGCTTATTCCTAAATATCTGAGCTATTAATAATTGTTCCATGCAGCAGCTTTAGATGAACGCTAAAGATGTTACAGGAGCGTGATATGACTGATTCAACCATCCGTGGAAAGCTTTTAGGGAAAATATTAAAATATACCCACAGTACTACTTTGCATCTAGTAAAATAAAAGAAATAGTTAAAAGCCCTTCTACTCAAACAATGGCTAACTGTGCACTGAGTACAAACAATTATAGGCATTACAACGGAAAAGTAACAGTGGATCGCCAGGTAAAATTCAGAATAAGTAATGAAATGTAAAGTAAACTGAAGTGTGAATAATCCCTGCAGGCAGAGCTGAATCACTGCTCTCGCGCGCGCGCTCTCTCTCTCTCTCTCTCTCTCTCACACACACACACACACACTCCCCCCCCCCCGCCAGCATACTCTGTTTAAAGTAGTTAGAATTGATCTGCAGTAGCAAAGAGTAAAAAAAGATCCTTTGCACTTTTTGGATAAGCAAGTATAGTAGGAACAGATTAAACTACTTCATCTGTGCCACCAGGGGAAGCCCTTCTATTAGCATGAGTTTCATGAGACTTTTCATAAAATGATTTCATTCACTGTCTTCAGTTATCAGCATCAGTAAGGAATAAGCTTCCAAGTCCACATAAAAGAATTACTTTAATACCACCTCGCTGTGCATATGCACTGCACGAGAGTTCACTTCACACTTATTTGCATAGCAAACTGAACCTACTGCAAATGGAATGTCATTTTCTATTTATCACCCCAAACTCAGTAGCTAACCCAGCAGTTCAATTTCCACCTTTTTCAGCACCTAGACGGGTCAGGGATGGTTCACTTAAACCACTACATCTCTAGGCAAGAAAATCCTACCATCCCCTCTTCCCTAGCCATGACTAAAACAAGATGAAAGCTCCCAGAAAGTTCTGCATGGAACAAGTTCCAAAAACTTCCATATTAGTAACAAAACAAGTAGAACAATGTGAAGTTTTTCAAAACACATTGTAGTTTCTGCTCTTACCTTTTAACCAATAGGAAGAAAACTTGGGTAGTGGCATCACCTTGCTGCTAGCCTGTATGAATTAGTTTCCTAACGGATGGAAGGTGGGGCATGAAAAATGTATTATAAATTAAAGTGGATAGGACCTTGACAAAACATGGCTGGGTTGCAGAGGCAAAACTGATTTCATTTTCTCGAAGCAGGGCTCAACTATGAAAAGTTTGGGAAAGGTTGCTATATGAAGTTAGAAGACAATCACTATTATAAGTCAGACTGTTTCTTTTAAAAGGCACGTTTTAGCATCTTGACGATCTTAGGCCAAGTCTACACTTAAAAGTTAGGCTGACATAGCTCTACTGGCCAAGGGTGTGAAAAATCCACCACCCTGACTGACGTAACTATGCCGACCTACCCGCAGAGTAGATGCAGCTGTAGCAATGGAAGAATTCTTTTGACGACATAGCTACCATAGTGCTGGGAGGTGGTGTTCCTATACTGGTGGAGAAACCCAATGTAGCAGTGAAGGCTGTGTCATAACCCCATATTGTAAATGGCATAGCATAGCATAGTCTCTGTAGTGCAGACATACGCTTAGACCAGGAGTGGCCAACCTGAGCCTGAGAAGGAGCCAAAATTTACCAATGTACATTGCCAAAAAGCCACAGTAATATGTCAGGAGCCCCGCAAAAGCTCCCTCCCACCCCCCGCTCCCAGCGCCTCCCACCCCCTGGCAGCCCCGCCAATCAGTGTCTCCCCCTCCTTCCCAACCAGCTGTTTCATGCGTGCAGGAGGCTTTGGTGGGGGAGCAGCAAGGGCATGGCAGACTCAGGGGAGGGGGCGGGAAGGGGTGGAGTGGGGGCAGGGCCTGTGGCAGAGCCAGGGGTTGAGCAGTGAGCACCCCCCAGCACATTGGAAAGTTGGCTCCTGTAGCTCCAGCCCCGGAATCGGTGCCTATACAAGGAGTCGCATATTAACTTTTGAAGAGCCGCATGTGGCTCCGGAGCCACAGGTTGGCCACCCCGGCTTAGACTTTACAGCTCTGGGCAGAGAAGAACAGGACATGGAGGATATGGGGAAATATTGGGGAAGAGAAGATGGCAGAAAGATTTCCTGGATGTATCACTTAGAAAAAAGGGAAGACTGATTCATACTTAACTAGCTACAGTAAAGGTCTCTGAAAATATATCTAACACATTATATATCCAAGGTCTGCTAATTCCTTTATACTTTGGACACTAGAGCAGGATTCTCTAAGTGATGCCGCAATATAGTTAAAGTTTTTCCATTACTCTGAGTTGCTCCAATGTTAAGGCTGACCTGTCTGGGAAAGCAGAAATAAGCCTAAGAAAAATGAGAATGGAAGTGCACAAACCTCTCCCGTGAATGAATGTTACTTGTGGATCAGCAAAGAGACACTTCCTCCACTGAACAGTGAATATTTTACAGGTAGCTTTTTTTCTCTTATGTTGCTCTACTTCACCTAAATGACCCAGAAGACTTTTTATGTTGCTGCATCATCCTCATTTTTAAAATCTTGTTAAAGTGAACCTTTCCTTTAATTTAAGTTTTTCTGGTCAATAAACCCCTTCAATGCTTTTAGAAGTATTTAACTAGGAAGATGGATTGGTTTCTTAGGGTCTTAGGAGAGGACTATCATGGTAAAGTTTAGGAACCTTTGCTCTATATTCTTATAAACTCCTAAGGGTTTAAAACAAAAGCAACAAAAAGAGGGTTCTTCGGGCAGTGCAAGATGGAAGGGAAAGACGACCTTCCTCGTATGAAGAGGCATAGCAGAGCCATTCACTTTCTTCATAACCTTCAACTGGCAATAGAATCCACTTATTTTGCTACTGAGTCTTTGTAGTGTTTATTTCTAGCATGGAGTACTAACAACACAGCAGGAAAACATGGAAACAAACTAAGCTAAGCAAGAACGGGCCAAGTTAGACTCACTTATAGTTACCAGAACCCATATCTAAAACTACAAATATATTTTATATTAAATTATATATAATCAAACAAAAAAATAGGTAATATACGCAGTGATTGTTAGGAAACTGAAATGGTAGCTCCACTAAAACAGAAGTAGGTACATTTTTCCTACATGAAGAACTTTAAGGCTACTACATCAGTCCACTGATTGTTGAGCTCCACTCAAAATTAGATTCCACATTGATGGTTAAAAAGTCTTGGAGAACAAACATATTAAGTTTAAGGAATTCAAAGTTAGTTATGTATAGGGTCCTATCAAATTCACAGCGATGAAAAACGCATCATGGACCGTGAAATCTGGTCTCCACCAGTGAAATCTGTATAATTTCACGGGGGAGACCAGCGTTTCTCAAATTGGGGGTCTGACTCAAAAGGGAGTTGCAGGGCAGTCACAAGGTTATTTTAGGGGGGTTGCAGTATTGCCACCCTTACTTCTGTGCTGCCTTCAGAGCTGGGTGGCTGGAGAGCGGCAGCTGTTGGCTGGTTGCTCAGCTGTGAAGGCAGCGCCCTGCCAGTAGCAGTGCAGAAGTAAGGGTGGCAATACCATACCCTGCCATCCTCACTTCTGCACTGCTGCTGATGGCAGCTCTGTTCCTGGCCAGCAGCTGCTGCTCTCCAGCTGCCCAGCTCTGAAGGCAGTGCTGCTGCCAGCAGCAGCGCAGAAGTAAGGGTAGCAGTATTGCAACCCCCCCCCTACAATAACCCTGTGACCCCCCCACAACTCCTTTTTGGGTCAGGCCCCCTACAATTACAACACCGTGAAATTTCAGATTTAAATAGCTGAAATCATGAAATTTAGAATTTTTTAAATCCTATGACCATGAAATTGACCAAAATGGACCATGAATTTGATAGGGCCCTAGTTATGTATTACAGATATTCCAAAACAACTCTATTGAGTCTCATCAAGCACAATAAAGATTAATCTCTGATCTCTCATTATGTGTGTGACCCTCTTGCACTTTGAGTTGTGGGAGCATTTCTGCAGGAATGTTCTCAGTTATTTTCTAGCTTTCTTCTGATGGCTTTAACAATAACTAAGAATAAGCTAGCAGCAGAAATGCAGCCCATACCTTCATTTCCATCTCCTCCCTGGGTAACCAATTCATGACCTTGGCAATGCACTCAGGAACTGCTATCTAGAGTCTGTTCCTCAATTTATATCTCTCAGTTCAGAGCATAATACAATCTTGGCTGCACCACGGGTGTGATGCACCACGGGTGTCTCGTTGGTCCTCAATTCCCAAAGACCATATCAAACCCTGTCAGCTGCAGCAGGTATAAACACTGTGGTTACAGACACCCAACTTTCAATTATAAGATTTTATTCCCATACATTTAATATTAGGATGCACATTCATTTTACTTTGCTATTGGATTTATACTGATAGCCATGCTGGTGTCGCTGCAGCCATTATATTCTGTGCAGAACTGTATGTATTAATAAGTTACCACTAATGCAGCAGAGGGAAATATGCTGCCTCAATGGTGATTCCTAACCATACCATATTATTTAAACTTGCAAGTTTAAATAAAGTTTTAAAATACAAAGACTCGCTTGCTGTTGAGGAGAAGGAGGAAGCGGTGGTGATGATGGGAGATAATAATTTACCTTCTATAACACATCCCATCTGAAGATCTCAAAATGCTTTATAAAGAATTAAATCTCCACCCCTCCCCCCTTTGGAGTACTGTCCCATCTTTACCATATTTTACTCAGCTGAGGGTGTCCCCCACCCCACCACGGTTGAATGATGTATTAGGTTATTCACCATTGGTAAGTAGATTTTGAGCCCATCTTCATACGTTTTCATGATAATTTGCAAAGCTGTATTATGTCTATTTTGCAGCTTGGAAAATTTAGGCATAAAGAGATATGATTTGTCCAAATTCACACAAGAAATATGTGACAAAGCCAGGAATCAGACAACAGGTCAAAGTCAACTACTTATTTCACATATTTATCCTATCACTTACACAAAGCGAAGGGGTTTACAGTCAGCAGGGAGGTGCGTAAGGACATCCAAGTTGAAGTTACAGTATACTGAGGTAGTAGGGAAGATGAATAGGGCGAATAGTTGAACGACTATGGTGGGAAGGAGAACTTATTATTTAACTTTAAAAAAAAAAAATGTCTTCCTTTACAAGTGTGTGCCTGGCTCGAATTCAGATGAAACTGATTCAAGCTCAGCCAGACCACTAACGTCTCTTTTCAACTTTGAAAAAACAGGAAGGCAATTTTATTATGTTTGTCATTGTTAAGTTTGTTTTCTTTTAATTCAGCTGTACAATGCCTTAACTATCTTGGCTGGAGCAGTGCAGGGTGAAGAATATAGCGATTATTCTGCCACTGAGCGCACACAGCCTTGCCGATGGACGTGGAACTTGATTTGCTGCCACTTGCAACCTGTCCAGGGCCTAAGCAGAAAATGTTTATTATACCAAATTATGCTCGATCACATGGTGGTTGAGGTAGATGGAGATCTAACTGCTAGGATGAGATTACCAAAATAATTCATTGGCTCTACAAAGAGCAAACTAACTCGTGGTTCCTTTCCTGAGAAAGTACTTGTGCATTTCTATTGTCTTCCTTACAAGTTCAGTGAGAGTAGACTGAAAGTATACAATTCATTCAGCTCATCTGATGCAGTAAAGAACTGAATGCTAGAACCGTCAACCTGGGTGGTTTATTTATACTGAAATATCTCCAAAAGCATCATTTGTATCTGTTTTTAAAAATCAGAATTTGAAAGTGTGGCTCTGTGCTTTAACATGTCTACCTTTACTAATGGTAGGTTTCAGAGTAGCAGCCGTGTTAGTCTGTATTCGCAAAAAGAAAAGGAGTACTTGTGGCACCGTAGAGACTAACAAATTTATTTGAGCATAAGCTTTCATGAGCTACAGCTCACTTCATCGGATGCATTCAGTGGAAAATACACTGTACTCCTTTTCTTTTTGCCTTTTCTAATGTGTATCTTGCTCAAATTCAGCCACTTCACAGATCTTTCTCTAGTTCACACCCAGGTTACTTCTCCATTAATGTTATAAAAACACTGTAGTTCAAACAAGAGGAAAATAACTGTTTGTAGGAGGTTATGCTGCTGACCTGGGGATCAGTGTCTGGAAGTAACCTTAAGTAGGTGAGATTCCATCCTAGCTCCTAAGACTCATCTGAAATCCACAAAATAAAGTCTAGGCAAATATCAAGTACAAATATCAGAACACTTGCACAAGAGACATTTCTGAAAACTACTGCTGAAACTGCAGAAATGCCCCACACTGGAAGAACACTGGAATATGCATAACCCTTTCAGAGTAATGCCTGCATCCTGATAAAACGCAGAGCGGACATCAGTGTCCATGCAGTTTTTTTGCTCTTTAAGCAGTGTTAGTGTCTTTAAAAGCTAGTACAATCTATAATATAAATTGGCAGAAATAAATGGACCAGTGACCCTTCAGTTTGATTCTCAAGTATGTTCCTGGACTCGACAGACAAATACAAACCTAGAGATATAAATAATTTAAAATTCAGTCTGACATTTAACTGACATATTTGTTTCCAAATGAGAGTAAAAATTAGTACTTGAAAATTCTTCCTACCCCAAGAGATAAAAAGCACTCCCCAGGAATCATCGGGTTTCACCTTTTGAACCAGATAAAGTAGATGTGGATCAGCATGTGCAAATGAGCTTAGACAAGGCCATCCAAACAAAACCTTAAAAATACCATTTGTGTATACTGCATGTTACTTTTATTTAACAAAAAACAGTCAGGAAATTTGTAGTTCTACATTTTCATTTCCTTTTCTTTTTTAACTATGATATAAAAATAAAATTAGATGGGAGACAGTGGCACCTATTATTAGAACTTTACATATACCAAGAACTTATCAAGACCATTCTATAAATAAGACAAAGCCTTTTTGATTTTCATCAGCTCACCCCATATTCAAATGTGCCAAAAAATGTATTTCAGTATCTCTGATGCTTGTGTCCAATTCATCACCCTCATAAAATTTACATTTATCCAGCAGACAAGTGGATTCTATAAGCCTTACTCACACACTATTTTAAGTATGGCCTCCTGGCCTAGATTTCTTTATTTCACACAAACTGAAAAATTACAGAGGATTGTAAGTGGATAGAACTGACTGGTTAGAAGAACAGGTAGAGAAAAGGTTTCTCTGCTTGAGAAAAGAAATTTATGGGATTTCCACATTTTCAAAAATAACTGGATACAAAAGTATAGCTACAAGCTTGTCCTACACAGGACTTGTTAGGTACCCTTTGACCCTCAGAATTGCCACTAACTCCAATTTCCAAGGCCCTCCAAGTGGACCTAGAAAAGTCTCTCTCAGTCCATACACTAACTCTCCCATGCAGAGCCAGATTAAAAGGATATGTGGATCCGCTTGAGCTCTTGTACCTCTGTTATGAAGCCTTTGAACAGAGCTAGCATCAATTCCAGATCCAGAAGAGTTTCTATGGTTGCCCCAAGACACATTTGGCTGAAGCTACAGCTCAGAAGTGCAAAATCTAAGTTGACAGCTTCCTTCCTTACTGAGGTGCAACACTTTTGAGGGGGAAGCTCTTGAGAAGGCCATGGAGAAGACACTTGAGTTTTGCAAGAACACATCCTCTCAACACCCTAGACCAGTGTTTCTCAACCTTTTTGATACCGGGTCTAGTTTGTTGCCTTCCTAAACTGTATCAGCGAGATTTCAGGAACTGGTGCTGGTCCACAGACTAATTGTTGAGAAACTCTTTCCTAGATTACTCCTCACTAAATCAAGGGCCCCAGAGAAAAGGATTTACTAGATCTTCCACTCCTAAGTCATTTTGCAAAAAGCTCTTCTGTTTTTGGAGTTCCAGTTACTCCTTCTGTGTATCATTCTGGATACTCTGAGCAGATACTTTTGTCCACACTCTCGTCCTTCCTTTCAAGCAACCTTTATGAGTTTAGGCCAGCCTGATCCCAGTACTCCTCATGCCCCCACACCTGCTAGGCGGGCAATGCCAGAAGTTTACATGGTGATAACGAGATTTGTACTGTGCCACCTTTGACTTGGATACCTAGATGAGAAATGGTATGCAATGGCTACTCCTGAGAACTCATTCCTTTTGGCCCAGCCAAATTTCTAGCACTACTGTTGAATACAGGAAATTCTGGATAATAGCCATTCTTTTCCATTGTCCGGGAAGAAGGTAACCAAGAATTCTACTCCTGGTACTTCCAAGAACACAAATTTACTGGAATTTTCTTTGCATTCTGGACTTAACTCTTCTCAGCAGGAGATTTGCAGATAAATCTTCTGCAAGGAAACTCTCTCTATTGCCCCTGGTGAGATTCTGCACTTTCCAGGGCATCTGTCTCCATGTCTGAACCCACCCTAAATTCTGGTCACACACTATTTCTTTTGAAAAAGATATGGAATTCTGGAAGAAGAGGACAGAACTTGTTGTTCTGCCATTTAGTTGTCTTAGTATCTTAAGTATTTGCCAGACTTTGGCCAGAAAGTGCTTCAAACAGCATATTAAAACAAGCCTGTCTCTTGTAGCTTATTACTAGCTATGTCCATTTGGGTCCGAGTTTGCTATTTTCTTCTCTTAGCCTATCCATTACAAATTTTCTTGCTCAATAAAGTTCTAACAAAGGAAGAGAATGGGCTGATGTTCAATGTACTATATACCCTTAACTGACAGGTTTTCTGCTTCTTTGCATCCCGGTGGGGTAGAATGTGGTTTGTTTTGACTAGCTCAAGTAGGATGTTAGAAGTGGGAAACAACCAAAGGAATTGCCAAAAATAATTCTCTGAATGATGAGACCAAGTGCCATGATGGTGATGACAGTAGGAGACAGGAGAAAACAGGAGTATCTAAAACACAAGCTGTGCTCTTATGCTAAGTAAAGGTATTCCTTAAAACTACAAAAGGTTCTGCTTGGTATTTTAGAACAATTAACACAAAAAACCCGAAACTAATTCAAACCACCCATGTTTACACACAGAGTGGGAAGCTGCCAAAGCAATGAGCATCTAGAATACTCCACAGGGAGTAAAGGAAAGCACAAAAGAGTGGCAACCACTGCATTTGGCTTCAGAGAGCTCTGCTAGCATGAATTACTTTTGCTGCCTTGGTGAGATCTCTTTTGCTGATTCAGAACCTTTTCCCCTCAGATATCCAGATTGGTTGCACAGCCTCTGTTGAGAGCAGCAGCCTTTTTGTAGAAATATTAATATTTTATACTTACCAAGGCAGCCAGCCATGAAGAACAGTTTTTCTTCAAAATTTTGCTTTGATTCTCTGTGACTCTCCCCCGATACTCAAAGTCAGATAAGTTACACAGACACCACTGGGGTTTTAAATCCTTGGTACATTCATTAATATTTTATAGGTTTAATTCTAAGTAAACCAAACAATATATCTCTATTAAAATATTTTTGTATATAAAAGAGTGTTGCTTAGAAGAACAGAAAACGGTTTATCATAGAACTTTGCAAAGGAGATCTTTCAAGGTATTAAGAAGCATTTATCCAGTGTTAAAATTTCTTCTTTTAACATAACCAGACAAAGCAGACTCATAAAAAAACCTGCTTGTGTGTCTTTTGTTGTCTGATGAATATTTCCACGTATGCATGCTATGTGCTTGTATAAATACTTTTGGGGGCAGAGAGATTTATGAAAGATAAACTTTGATGACTAATAAAAACAGGACCATCTGCTAACATATCGGCATTTAACAGCTGCCCAAAGCACTTGTTGAGGTCTAATTTGGTAAAACCCAAAGAAGAGAAGGGGAAGACAGACATTGGGGGGAAAAAAACCATAGGGACACACAATTTATATTGATAAACTCTTTGGAGCTGATGAGATCTGGAACTTTTGTCTTAACACACTAATGAATTTAGAGCAGCGGTCCCCAAACCGTGGGGTGTGTGTCCCCTAAAGGGGTATGGAGGAACATGGGGGGCACTTCGGGGTCCAGACCAGCCCTCCCAGGGGGTCAGGGAGGGAGTACCATCCAGCCCAGCTCTGCCCCGAACCCTGAGCCCCGACCGCAGCTCCCAGGGTAGCACGGACAGATTGCATTACAAAAGGGGGGGAGGGAAGCGACATTAAAAGTTTGGGGACCACTGGATTTAGAGTTATTACGTTGGTTTAAAATCTGAACTTCTGATTTCTGAGTCAAGGTTCACTAAAGAGGAACAATGGGTGCCTGTAAAAGAGATATATCAACTACATCACAGTCTAGTCATAAGGGAAACAAAACTCAATTCCTCATCCATTCATAAGGTTTCAGTTACAGGTTCATGCACTAATGAACATACTAACTCAAAACATGCTTAAGTTAGATTTGTAACTCTGCAACAGGCCACTCTGCTTGTGACTTGCACTGATTTATTAATAGCGAAACAAAACATTTAAGATCTCTAATTAACAAAAGACATGCAATCAAATTACAAATACTGTACATAACAAAATTTTAGAAAGTAAATTAATCTCTTGCTTAGCAGGTAAGACTTGAATTCAGGATTTTGAGCCCCCCACCCTACCCCAAAGAACTGAGGGGACCTAGAACAGAGCAAGATGTTGCAGTCTCCACACTGTTGAAGGTATCTGTCATGCTTCATTGTACAAAAGCAGGGAAAACAGATCTCTGAATGCTGGTTTTGGCAAATAAAAAAGGAGGAAGTGAATTCTGTATTAGTGTGCATGTGACTGGAAGCTCTTTAGGGCAGAAAACTGTCTTTCTTTGTACAGCATTCAACACATTCCTGGTTCTATCTTAGATAGGTATAGCCCCCATCACCTTAGTATCTGAGTGCCACACAATCTTAAATATATTCATCCTCACAAAACCCTTATGAGGTAGGACAGTGCTATTATCCCCATTTTACAAATGGGGAGCTGGGGCTCCCAAATTCTAGACTAGTGCCCTAATCACTGGACCATCCCTTCTTCTCTGACTGGAGACCTATTTTTCCCACAGTACTGCTACTAATATTATTATTTGAGCCTATTCTATTTAGATTCTTAAATAGCCTTCACCTAGTGTATTCCAATTCACTGTTAAAACGCAAACCAGCATTATATACAGGGAAAAACCTTCAAGAACGCCTAAGAAATTCAGGAACCTATGTCCTCTTGACTTAGGCAAATAGGAGCCCACAAGTCCCTTTGAACAGGGACCTACCTATTTTTCAAAATTTAACACGTTTTCTCTTTCTGATTGGAGGTTAATTTAATTATAAACAGCTTTGCATTGCAACTTTTAGAGATTGCATGAGTGGAACACAATACTAAAGTGGTTTGGGATATGCTTCCCTCAGTCTGTGGGCATATAACGGCAATTAATGGTGATTGACAATATGCATACTCCTCTGGAGAGGATATGCAGATACCCGAAAGACAGCTCTTTATTTTAAGATGTAATCCAAACAAGAAAGTTTGTACAGAATAGGATTAGATTAAATCTGGGAAGGAATACAGGCAAGGAAAGGAAAAACTGGAAGTTATTTTTTGGTTCATACGGGAGTGAAATGCAACGGTATTTTTAAATGCGTAGGACTGATGAAATTTAGAAACTAAAGTGGACCTTTTGACTATATCTAAGTCTGAACACGTAAAGTTCATAAAGATGCATTTCTTACATTGGTGTGTACAGCAAGCCATTTTTCTTCATTATGTCTGATGTTTCATCCATTAAACTATGAGCTTCCTCAGAGGATAGAAATAAATTGCCAGTCTTGTTTATTGGGTGAGAACATCAAGAATAATTATGAAAAATTATAGGGTATCCAACAGACAAAATTCATCTTTCCTTAGGACAGCAACTCCCACCAGAAAGTATGAGATACTGGATTTTTTTTTTAAAAAAGTCATGCTTAAAAGGTAATTGTCTTTTTCCAAGAAAGTCACAATGAACTCAAAGAATTAATAGATTTCGCAACATCACAATGCAGACGACTGTTGAACTTTCATCATAGATTCATGGGAGACAAGGAAGCAACAACGGCTAAAAATAGTCACAAAAATACTCAAAATACATAAACCTAATCCTAAAATACATTGTTCTATATATAATCTCTTTACATGATCAGCAGTTAATGTGTGCATTCAATAACCCACTCATACAACATACCTTCCTGGTGAACATGGGAAGCCCAGTTTATGTTTGAACGTTTGCTACATTTTCTACAAGACCACAGAAGCTCTTTCCATTTGTTTGCAATAACAGAATTTCATCTTGCAAGATGTTTAGGTCCAATTCTGCTCTTCAATTCATAATATCAACATAGTCAATGGAGCTGCACCTCCCTGGCCCAAAAGGCACAACTTGACCCACTGTATACTCCAGGCCTTCGTGTACAGAACGCTTTTTCATGTTTGCATAATAAAAAACCCTTAGCAAAAGTTCTCTGCTTCATTCAAGTCCCATAGTGATCTCTTACCAAGGGACTATTAACAATCTAAGTCATCTTATTTGAAAAGGAAAAATTAATCGCTAGTCATTTAGGCCAAATAATAAATGACAAAACTTAAAAGAATACTGATGTCTTTTACAGTGTTACAGATTGCTGGATTCAAAATAGTCTGGCAACATTCTAACAGTGAACTAACAATAAACGTCAGTGTCACTTGCTAGGCCTTGTGTCTAGCAGTTTCCTCCCTCCACAGCTGGTTCGAATGCAATTCAGCTTTGTTTTTTTCAAGTAACAATGAAGCCACTGTGTCTATAAAGCAAGAGAAACTTGGCCCTAAAAGGAATTTGAAATTGCTGCATTTTGAGTCCCCATCAAAAAGCTTGTGACAAACCAGATTTCTTATTCTCACCTCCAGGATTAAATTTAAATACCTGTATTTGTACATAGCATCTCTGTAGGATGACAAGATGTCCTGATTTTATAAGGACTGTCCCAATTTTGGGGGCTTTTTCTTATATAGGCACCTATTACCCCCCAACCCCCATCCCGATTTTTTACACTTGCTATCTGGTCACCCTACATCTCTGAAAAATGCAGAAACACATTAACTTGTATCTGAGTAGTTGACAACAATTTTAGACTTAAAAAAGACAAACTAATTCTTTCATGACTGGAAGCAGTAACCTTAGCTCCTGAGGGGAAAAGAGGTTGTGAAGAAAAGTGTGCTATCATTAAGCCCCTTCGTTTTCAGTTTAAACTGATTTTTAACAAAAAAATCTGGGGTTTTACAAGTATTTGTTTCTCCCAGCCCGATTTTCGACCTACTTTTGTATTATTCAAATATATAAAAAATAACTTGTGTTATTAAGAACATACAGTACATTGCATGAGATATATGTATTATAATACATTAGGTTGTGTGCATATACAAAGCTGCCCGTTGAAGTAAAGCTATATATTAGTTTAGACAATACACAACAAACAAACAGGCACGCATGCAAGCTCTGAAGCGCGTGCACATCTGAACATACTGATGAATCTCATGCCACTGCATATACATTTCAAGCTGTTGGCAGATAACGGTTTAAAAATCCGACACTAAAATGGGAAGAAAATGCAAATCTGTATCAGAATACATTTCAGAACACAAGGAAGTATTCAAAAGTTTTATTGGGGTATTAAAAGACATATTGTTTTCTTCAACTCAGAGGTGGCATTGTGTTTTGAGTTCTGTTTTAGTTCTGCAGCAAACCACACTGAATTCTGTTCATCAAAGTATTAATCTGCTGAATATTTTCCCCCCGTCCTTCCGTTCACCAAAATAACCCCGATATTTACCTAGAAAAATTATTACTAATTTTTTCACCAATTTTCAGCTGTCTTTGCTGTAGTAATAAATACCGATAAATTCCCAGGAAAAATTAGAACAAATAAGGCCCTTCATTTTCAGTTTCTATCATTGAATGCCAGACTCCCCAACAATTTAAAATGCAGCACTAATGACCTCCAAAAGAGCCTGTCATCTTTGGCTACAATGATGAATAGATAATGTGGGTCTTCAGGAAGGCGGTTTATTGGGTAAGCAACTCAGAGCTCTGCAGAAATGTGAAGGGGTAGGGAAAGGAAGGAAAGGAAAGTGAAGACAGAAAAATTCTTACAGCAGAAATTCTTGGGAGGCAGCGTAGTGCAGGGGATAGGGCCCCAGACTAGTTCTTAATAAACGTGCATTCTAGTCCCTGCTCTGAAACTGACCAGCTGTATGACCTTGAGCAAATCAATTTACCTGTGTGCCTGTTTCCCCTTTCATCATATGTCCATCTTGTCTCTTTAGACTAAGTTCCTCAGACAATGACTGACTCAGTATATATTTATAGAGTGCCTAGCATAATGGGCCACAATCTCGTTTAGACCTTCTAGGAATAAGTAGATTTCTGAATTCAGCATTTTAAAAAAACCCGTATATATATATAAGTAACATCCAAGTGAGTGCTGAAAGGCCTCTTTATTAGACAAAGCTCTTTAGCCTAAAACCTCCAGTTCTGCAAAAATACTTTACATGCTATTTCTACTTAATTCAAAGGCAAGCAGACTAGGTGAAGCCTCTCAAACCCACATCCAACTGCCAGACTATTTCCTTTGAAAACCCCATCCTTGTAGTAAACTTTTTATATGCTGACTTTCATGGACAAATCATTAACCTTCTTCACATTATTTATCTCAGCTGGGATAATGTTTGAACTAATTCTAACAGATTTTCATTTCAGAACCAATCGTAAAACTCAGCAGGGTGCTATATACAACTTTAATGAGAGTGCTTTATCCAAGATGCCACCAATATGCACTTGTTTAGATCCCTTTTTGGGGGGGGTAGGAATAGGAGGAGAGAGGTTAGTTGAGCAAAGGAAGAATTTAAAAAAAAATTGACACCTCCTTTCTGCTAACCACAGTGATATGACTACATATGAAATCTGACCTAACTGCTCATGGCATTTCTATTTACTTTTAGCAACCTGTATGCCAACTCTGTGCTCCTCTTTTATGGATGCTTTTCATTGCGTCCAGTGGCTTGCAGCAATTAATGCAGAGCAAGAGAGCAGCTCTGTAAACCGGCTGACAGCCGTTTAATGGGAGAGGTAGAAAGTGGTGGACAAGTCCTGGCAGCGTGCTTAATGGATACACAAACACCCACAGTCATCAGCCTGAAACGATAGTGGCAGAAAGTTAACTTAGAACTACAAAACTCATTTAGTTAGGAGATCCACAGCAATCTGGACAATATGAGACTTCATAATGGGAGGAAGGGCGAAAATGGTAAGGTGCATCTCTTGCATTTGCTTTCAAGGAGATGGCAGTCTTTAATTTCACAAGTCTTTCTGGTTAGCCCTGCTGCTTCAGTGCAAAAGTTAGCAGTTGCTTCTGTTTTGCAAAGGAAATGTTATCACATGGATCTGTAAGTTCCATGGACAGAGTATTTCAAAGACTTGTTTGAGGTAAAAGGAGATTTTCATGTTAATAAACAATAGCACCATGCTGCATTTTCTTCAGATACTCTTGGACGTGGCTGTACTATAAATGATTCTTCCCGTTAACTTACGAGAGGCAGTAAGGACAGTCAACATCTTATAAGGTTATTTTAAAAAAATAAGGTAAGCATTTTATGTATTTGACTGTATCCCGCCCCCATACCCCATCCTTTGTATGTCACTTTTCTTAGACCAAATTCTTCAGGGCAGGGAATATCTTTGTGTAGAGGCCAACATAAACGGGGCACCAGTCCCAACTAAGGGTGCTGCTGCAGCATGCATATTACGTTATTATAATAACCATAGTAATAAATCACATCCAATGACAACATTTAAGAAACTTGGGTTGGGGGCCACATTCAGCAATGCATTTTATATTTTATCATGATTGAACAAATAAATCCTCACATAAAATGGAAATTTTGCATGCAATAATAATAGCAGTCACCAATTGTGATTTCTGTAGCTAAGGCTGAAAAAACATTATAAACCCTGTTTCACATTTTCAATTTAAAAATAATAATCACCTTTTGCAATAAAGACTGTCTGGTCCTCAGACCAAGTGGGGTTTTTTTTGTTTGTTTTTTAAAGTTGGAGCAAATCTTCTTCACTAATTTGCATTACGTATTAACCAAAACTCAAGAATATTTTTATACTGGGCAAAAATTCAGACACTTTTTGAAAGCCTTAACAGGGAAAATAAGGCTCCAGTTTTAAACTTAGCTCCTAGACATACTCTTTACAATAAAAGGGCCTTTATCAAAGCTTATCCAAATCAAGCATATTTAAAAATTTTATATTGTACATTTATAGGGGGAAGTGTAAATTTTACAGATATGTATAACTAGTTCTGTGCTGGTTGGTTCAAGGTGTTTACAATGTCTATAATTCTAGCAGTCAACATTTTCCTTTCCCCTTTCAAAAACCTCAGAAACTAAAAGGGAAAGCTAGTCTTGACACATGAAGGGCCCAATCCTGCAAACATTTGTTCACAGGAGCACATGGCTACACCTACACGGTTACTCCTGTTTAGTTCATTAAATGTATAGCTTTAATACC
The DNA here is from genome assembly GCF_015237465.2 of Chelonia mydas. Classification (NCBI taxonomy): domain Eukaryota; kingdom Metazoa; phylum Chordata; order Testudines; family Cheloniidae; genus Chelonia; species Chelonia mydas. Next base: position 145,268,292 of record NC_057851.1, on the reverse strand, counting down.
ATTGTGTGTTATTAAATGTATATAATAGAATACAGGATATAGTATGCAGTCAAGTTTCTAACGGGAGCATTATCTTACACATCACATTCAAATCAATTGAAATACACAGCTAAATATTTTTCCACATCGGCAACTGCAGTGGTTGATACAGGATGATGCATGACCACAAATGAGACAGAAGATGTCCACAAGATACCCTTCAATAAGAAGTGGCAAAGCATGGTGAGAATCCCTGCTCTCATAACAAGCACAGTCTTAAAATTTTGAAACCTCTCCATATATTTGCATGAATTCAGGCATAAACATTAATACCATATTCCTTTTCATTTTACATTTAAACTGGAGCCAGTGTGAGGCAATTGAATGCATTTCCATGCCATATTTGCAATATTCAATTTCCTTATTCTCTCTTTCACACAGACAAACCCCAAGGTGGAGGAGGATGAGGGAAACAAATCCCTTTCAGTTCCAGCCTAACAAACCTAATACTGAAAAAGGAAATACAGAATTGTGAAGCCATGTTCATCATATCTATACAGGTATTTCAGGAAGAACTGGTAGAAGCATATTAAGGCTGCATTCTAAATATTTTTGGATCCTTGAGCATCCTCTTTTTTCTGCCCTGAGGGGGAAAAAAATTGCTTTCTCATCTCAGAGAAGACTGAGCAGAGCCCCAAAAGATGGTCTAGCAAATTCAAACTTGAATGTGATTAATCTGCATTTAGACCATCTAGATAGAGAATACTTAAATGCAGATCACTGCAATTTCATATAAAGTCTCCCTGCACTGGGACTGGAGCCCAGTACTAGAAAAAGCAATAGATTGGCTGTGTTTGCCAGTACTTTGGGCTAAGCAGCAGCAGTCAGCTGGGGAAATCAGTAGACTTATCAGGTCTGTGGAGATGTTACTAGCCTGACTGAAATCAGTAACACTTCTTGCTAGTTTAGACAGGCAAGAGTTGCAATGGTGTAGTTTTAGGGAGAAAAAATAAGTAAATTTTTATGAACAGTAGTATCTAAAAAAGTTAATCTACCATTTACATTTCATATACAGTACATACACAGGCCTTCACAGCTAACAAAACATACAGAACACAGAAAATGAAACTAGGCCTTTGTCCAAAAGAGTTTACAGTATAAAAGCACAAATGGGTACAGTTCAAATAAGAAAGGGTATATGAATATTAAACTGGTAGACACCTTAGAACAGATAGGGTTCTAGAAGTGATTTGAAGAGAGGTAATCTGTGGAACATACCATATGGCCTCTCAAGGGGATGGGTTTGTTTTTAAAATAAAACACTTTACATATGAAACCACTTTTTAAACTATCAGTTGTTAAGATTTGTGAGCATCCTGGCATCTATCCAGCACAAAGGAGATAACACTAAGGGAAATCCCTGTATTGAAGAAAATCTCCAAGAGGTCATACAATTTTCAGTTCTTTCCTTTAGGTTAGACAGGAGATAAAATTCCTTGTCTCTTTAGTTATTTTGTTCCTATTGATTCTATCTCCCCCTCCACAGCCCCCAAAAGATAACAGAAAAATCTGAAATGCATGTTTATTCTGAAAGCTTTGTTTATCTTGAAGCTCTGTATGCACAAAGTGAAAAGACAAGCTCTGCTAAAGTGCCTCCAAAAGCAGGAACTCTGGTTTAGTGGAATTAAGCAGATCAAGCTTTCAGACTTTATTTTAAAAACACAGCTACCCCAAGAATGCATGGCTCACTGGGCACACTAATAACCAGCCTCAAATACCAGCCGAAGTAAATCTGTAATGGAAAAGCTGCCTGACTAACTGAATGCCAAACAGGAAACACAGCTTATTTTTCATTTGTCTTGCTTGCTTGTTCACAGAACTCACAATGGGTGAGCATACCATTTGTCCTCTAATTTATCATTTCAAGAACTAATATACATTTAGTCCCGTAAATGGAATTCTTAGGAGTTACAGAATGTATAGGGTTAGTCACCTGGGTAACGTTTTCAGAAGCACCTAAGTGATTTAGAAATATCTTAACTAGAAGGGTCAAAGTAGTGTACTAGTTATGGCCTAAACTTTAAAAGCCCAGGGTGAAATTTTAAAAAGCACGTATGACTTAGAAATATCACAGTAAACATTTGCTAGAACCTTGAGATTCTGTCTTCCTAGATCTACCACGGTAAGCATGAGCCTCCAATTTCTTTTCTCCAGTTAACTCCTTCAGATACCAAAGCACACCTACCTTTGGCCACTTCAGAGGTGCTACCACTGTGACACAAAACATTTTCCAACCCTGGCTTGAACATGCAGCTCCCACCAAGTTGTGGAGTGGGTGTAGGAATGAAACTGAACCATGCTTCCCACATGCCAATGCAAAAGCTAACAGGAAGAGTAACATGAAGAGTAACAAAGACTCTTCAAACTGTTACGGTATAGGAGTGAGAATCAAGAGATACTATATTATTTAGGTTTCATAGTGGTAGCTGTGTTAGTGTGTATCAGCAAAAAGAAGGAGGAGTACTTGTGGCACCTTAGAGACTAACAAATTTATTTGAGCATAAGCTTTCGTGGGCTAAAACCCACTTCACTGGATGCATGCAGTGGAAAATACAGTAGGAAGATACATCTCTACCCCGATATAACGCGGTCCTCGGGAGACAAAAAAATCTCACCAAGTTATAGGTGAGACCGCATTATATCGAACTTGCTTTGGCCCCCCCATTCCTTGTTCCCTGACCGCCCCCTCCAGAGACCCCCATCCCTAATCACCCCCAGACCCCACCCAATCCCCCTGCTCCCTGTCCCGACTGCTCCGACCTCTATCCACACACCCTGCCCCGACAGGCACTCACCAGCAGCGGCGGGAAGCAGAGCAACGTGGCCCTAGCCCGCTCCACTCCGCCACCTCCCCGCCATGGAGCTCTGCTTCCCACCGCCGGTGAGGTTGGGGAAAGGACGCCCCTGTACTCACCGGCGGCGGGAAGCGGAGCGATGCAGCCCCAGCCCACTCTTCTTTCCTTGCCCCGGCCCTGTCGCTGGGAGAGGGGGGTTGGGGAAAGGTCCTGCACTCACCTGCGGCGGGAAGCAGAGAGCCGCGGCGGGGAGCTGGCGGACTGGAGTGGGCTGGGGCCGGGCTGCTCTACTTCCGCCACTGCCGGTGAGTGCAGGGGGGGATCCCTTCCCCCAAGCCCCCTCCCCCCGAGTGACATGGCTGGGGCCAGGGCGAGGGAAGCAGAGCAGGCAGCTCCCGGCTCCCCACTAATCCCCCGGGTCACTCTGGGACTGCGGGGCCCCCAAAAGTGACCCCCCACACACAGCCCCTGCCTCCCAGACCCTGGGGGTGGGGGGGAGCCCCTGACCACCCCCGAGACCCTCTACCCCTTATCTAACCCCTCAGCCCTGGCCTGGCCCGGCACCCTTAACATGCTGCTCAGAGCAGCGTGTTGGAGCTTTACAGTGTTGTATGCTAACCCGTGTTATATCGGGGTGTTATATCGGGGTAGAGGTGTGCATATATATACACACATACACAGAGAACATACACAGTATAACGAGAGTGATCAATTAAGGTGAGCTATTATCAGCAGGAGAAAAAAACCTTTTGTAGTGATAATCAGGATGGCCCATTTCCAACAGTTGACAAGAAGGTGTGAGTAACAGTAGGAGGGAGAAATAAGAATGGGGAAATAGTTTTACTTTGTGTAATGACCCATCCACTCGCAGTCTTTATTCAAGCCTAATTTAATGGTGTCCAGTTTGCAAATTAATATTATTTAGATTCCAGCAGAGCCCAAAATATGCTAGACACTTGCCAAACAACAAAGGCATTTCCTGTCTGAAGAACATGCAATCTAATGACTGATAAGATAAGGTGAGGAAACAGGATACAACATACAAAATTATCAGGTTGATAGGTTTAGATTTTATTAGTTACAAGGTTTTTTGTTTGCTTGTTTTTTAAAGCTTCAACACACTAAATTCCCCTGCCTTACACATAAATTCTCTTATTACCATCTTCCCCCATGGCAAACCCTGGCTTCAATTCAAATGCCTTCCACCCTACCCCCTATATAAGTAAGCAGTTAACTCTTAGGATAAATACATTAGATGACTTAGATTTGCATTTTAACTCCTAGCTTTGTAACTAATTTGCTGTGTGACGGTGGAAAAGTCATTTAACCACTTAATAGCCCAGTTTCCCAATCTGTGAGGTGGGCATAACACAATCTTGTACCTGAGCTCAAAATATACTCAGTGATGGACAATCTAATATTTCATTCAACTATAAAAAGTCTCATCCTCGGGCATGCAGAATATTGCAAAGCTAGTCCAACAAGGGTGGTAAAAAGCTTAATCCACTGATTGTTTTTTGAGATCTTCAAATGAAAGAAGTGCAGTGAATGCTATTGATGTGCAGAGCAGTATAACCACCAACACTTGTAAGATAAGAAGCTATGCAATGGTTTTCATTGTAATAAATATGACCTAATCATAGTTTTCATAGTTAAAGTGCTTAGCTGTAACAATCTCATCCTGTTCATTAAAAGCAGCAACTTTATTTAAAAAAAAAGGGGGGGGGGGGCAGGGGGCAGGAATCTAACCATACATTTGAGCTGTTCTTAAGTGGTCTGATCAGTCTTTGTATTTTGAACCTATTTTGCACATATTTAGCTTGTTAATATTCTTTCATTAAAAGAACCCATTAAAGCAGAGACCCTATTCACTGAAAGTTTACAGCAAGTGACCCACATAAAGAAAAGGAGTACTTGTGGCACCTTAGAGACTAACAAATTTGAGCATAAGCTTTCGTGAGCTACAACTTATGCTCAAATAAATGTGTTAGTCTCTAAGGTGCCACAAGTACTCCTTTTCCTTTTGCGGATACAGACTAACACGGCTGCTACTCTGAAACCTGACCCACATAAGCTCTTTTAAAAAAAACAAAAAAACAAAAACGGTTACCCATGAGGGAAGAACAACAACAGTGTTAACCTCAATGATCTTTCATAATTAAATTTGCTGGCAGAACTCAGCACAGAATTAAAATGTTCTAATGTTTCCCCCAGGTCCTGCACTGATTTTTAAGTTCAAAAACTTAATTGTGCAACCTGTACAGAAATCAGGCTCCATTTTGTATACTTCTACACAAGGCTGGCTGTAGGATTTTTGCCGCCCAAAGCCAAAAAAAAAAAGGGGGGGGGGCGCCAGAGTCCCGCCGAAGCAAAAAAAAATTGCCGCCCCAAGCACGTGCTTGGTTTGCTGGTGCCTAGAGCCGGCCCTGCTTCTACAACACCACACATTACCATTGCTGTACACTGTGTCCTGAGTCTGTAAAGACCACATTAACACACACAACTTTCAGAGTAGCAGCCGTTATAGTCTGTATCTGCAAAAAGGAGTACTTGTGGCACCTTAGTGACTAACAAATTTATTAGCGCATAGTTTTGCGACCCCCGAGCATGCTCAAATAAATTTGTTAGTCTCTAAGGTGCCACAACTTACTTTCTTTCTACACACAACCTTTGCTCCCAGAAAAACAGTCTTAGGATATATCAAACTCCTGTAATTTTTGGTATGGAGAAGTTTCTCTGAATTGTTTGCAACACCCTGTAAGTGGGACTAAGCAATACACATAGCCTGATGTAAGTCTCAAGTTACATGAAGTAAAAATAATCCTTCATCCATCCTGAGTTTAATATTCTCCTCACTGCAGTTATCCCTCTGTCCTAAGAACCCAAGTGGGGCTCAGCTGCGGAAGGGACACGGTTGTGTGAGAGAAAGCTCACATTCCCTTTCATGGGAAATAACAATGTCTAAGCTGTACCTTCCTCAATTATAAAAGGCTACATTAATCACTTTTCTTATCCTGAACCGAATAGTAGCATGTTCTTTCAATGCTGCAGTAATATTCAACCATCCATTAGAGGGTGCCCAAGTATGAAGCATACGTCAGTCTTTTCCTTTCCATGGGCCAAGTGTTAAATTTCAACTATTCATCTGAAGCTCGTAGTCCACTAAGGAAAACCTCAGAAGCTGTTCTTGAACAACGCAATGCTATCAGGCAATCACGCTGGCCTATTTTAAGTACGCTTCTAAATTTTAGGGCTGTTGATTATTCTCAGTTAACTTATGCGATTAACTCAAAAAAATTAATCGCGATTACTCACAGTTTTAATCTCAATGTTAAACAATAGAATACCAGTTGAAATTTATTAAATATTTTTGAATATTTTTCTACATTTTTAAATATACTGATTTCAATTACAACACAAAACAAAGCATACAGTGCTCACTTTATATTATTTTTATTTCAAATATTTGCACTGTAAAAACAACAACAGAAATAGTATTTTTCAATTCACCTCATAAATGTACTGTAGTGCGATCTCTTTATCATGGAAGTGCAACTTACAAATGTCAATTATTTTGTTACATAACTGAACTCAAAAACAAAACAATGTAAAATTTTAGAGCCTACAAGTCCACTCAGTCCTACTTATAGTTCAGTCACTCTAACAAAAACTATTTTGTTTACATTACGGGAGATAAGAATCATGGCACTTTTGTAGCCGACACGGCAAGATATTTATGTTCCAGATACACTAAACATTCGTATGCCCCTTCATGCTTCAGCCACCATTCCAAAGGACATGCTTCTATGCTGATGATGCTCATTGAAAAAACAATGTGTTAATTAAATTAGTGACTGAACTCCTTGCAAAAGAATTGTATGTTTCCTGCTCTGTTTTACCTGCATTCTGCCATATATTTCAAGTTATAGCAGTCTCTGATGATGACCCAGAACATCTTGTTCATTTTAAGAATACTTTCACTGCAGATTTGACAAAACGCAAAGAAGGTACCAATGTGAGATTTCTAAAGACAGCTACAACACTCAACCCAAGGTTTAAGAATCTGAAGTGCCTTCCAAAATCTGAGAGGGATGAGCTGTGGCGCATGCTTTCAAAAGTCTTAAAAAAGCAACTCTCCGATACGGAAATCACAGAACTCGAACCACCAAAAAAGAAAATCAACCTTCTGCAGGTGGCATCTGACTCAGATGATGAAAATGAACATGTGTTGGTCCGCCCTGCTTTGGATCATATCAAGCAGAACCTGTCATCAGCACGGACGCATGTCCTCTGGAATGGTAGTTGAAGCATGAAGGGACATATGAATCTTTAGCGCATCTGGCATGTAAATATCTTGCAAAGTCAGCTACAACAGTGCCTTGTGAACACCTGTTCTCACTTTCAGGTGACAATATAAGCAAGAGGAGGGCAGCGTTATCTCCTGCACATGTAAACACTCTTGTTTGTCTGAGCAATTGGCTGAACAAGACATAGGACTGAGTGGACTAAAGCTTTACAGTGTTTTGTTTTTGAATGCAGTTTTTTTGTACCCAATTCTACATTTGTAAGATCAACTTTCATGATAAAGAGATTGTACTACAGTACTTGTATTAGGTGAATTGAAATATTATTTTGTTTTTTCTTTTACAGTCCAAATATTTGTAAACAAAAGTAAATATAAAGTGAGCACTGAACACATTGTATTCTGTGTTGTAACTGAAATCAATATATTTGAAAATGTAGAAAACATCCAAAAATATTTAAATAAATGCTATTCTATTAATGTTTAACAGTGCAATTAATTGCACAATTAATCGTGATTAATTTTTTTAATAGCTTGACAGCCCTAATAAATTTACATAGGTTTTCTTGGTATCAGAGAGCATCTTCTCAGACAAAGATGAGACGTTTGGGTTACTTATCATGCAGGCTAATCATTCTATGTATATACTACAATCCAGATTTTATTATACATGGGACAATATTACAGCCTAAATTGTGAAATACTGTACTTCACTGGGAACGTCCCCGTGCAAATTGTATCTTGCCAGAAAGATCAGAATTAGCAAGTCTTGGGCTCTCTTTTTCACTAAATGTTTTCAAGTGTTTCTATTTTGCTTGGGCATACCCTAATTTTCTTCCCAATACAGCAACATCCCTTTAACTATATAGCAAATTCGCTAAAATTCTGCAGTGGTTTTTGGTTCTAAATTTCAGTAATTTGCAAAGCACCATTTAAAACCAACCCAATAACATCCCAAAGGACAACCCTGAATTTGATTTCCTAGAGAATCCCTATCTAACAATTTTCTAGAAGGAAAGATTAAATTGGGTTGCTAACCAGGAAAAGTATTCAAGAAAGCATATTATTTGTACAATAATGTGGATGAATGATAGAAAACTAATTTTTTTCCAGAATCTGAAAATGTGTGCCTATTATGGAAACAGCAATTCCTATGGACATTCTGTTCTATAAACCATCAAGAATAGGGAAAATCCTCCACAATATATTAACATATGCTAATAAACTGTCCTTAGATTGTTTCTTTTATTAGTCTGTTTGGATTTTGAAAGACTTCCACCAGCAGTTAATTTTTACTATTTTGTATTTGTACAGACAGCTGCATGCAAGACATTTTTAGCAGTTCTAGTTAATTTACTACAGAATGGAAGAATCATTTAGCTGCTATTTATCTAACTGTAATGAGGACTCTCTCCAGAACCCTTTGATACACACAGCAAGTGTCCCTATCACGGTTTTCATACGGTATGCTGGAGCCTTCTGTACTCAAACCTTTCCTTCCATTTCTTCTGTTTTTATTGTCATGACTATATCTGTAACTTTAGTAACAGTGATTTTATCAAGACCGGTTACATTTTCCCAGGATCAGTTTATTATTTAACACTGCACTTCCCCCCCCTTGCCCCCCTCCCCCCCAAAAAATACAACACACCACTGCTTATTTTCCTAACAATCATGGCTAACTGAAACCAACTAGATCTCAACTAGTTTAATATTGTATTATGTGTGCGCGCACACACAGAAGCAATGTATATACGATCAGATAAGTTACACTCATGCACCTCAAGTACCCTCTACCCACTAACATTTCCAATAGGCCAATGTACTTACTACTACTGCAGAAATTTTTTAAATATACAAGAGCTATTTTTGGCTATTTTTAGATGTTTAATGTATTAGTTATAATTCTCCTCTCTGCGCCTTTTAAAGTTGGACTCCTGATCATCAGGAAGCCTGGCTTAGTAAGTGGTGGGGTACAAGAAGTAATCTCAATAAATGCTTTAATATTTCTAAAATATATTCTCTGTTGAATGTGCCATATGTGGAATACACGGTGGTATGGCATGGCACAAAGTTGTTAATCATTTGGGATGACCTATATAACTCCCTTGTGATTTCAACATTCATAAGCAATGCAGACATCCATCCCATGAGTGCTTATCAAATCTTTACTATCACCAACTTGTATTTTACTCGCATAGAATGTGCTACATTTTTTAAAACGCAGAAGTATGACTATACATTTATAAACATTGACTTGAATAGAAAACATTAAAGAAAAACAACTACTGAATAAAACACTTCTAAGAAATCCTTACCGGAGGATCACAATTCCATTTTGTGACAACTTTTGAGATTTCAAAATTTGTTTTTGTTTCACAGCAGAACAAAACCAAAGCCATTTGAACATTTTTGTGAAAATTAAGTTGTGTCAAAAACACGTGTGTGCATTTGTGCATCACATTCTACAGTTTGCCACTTCAGGCACAGGCCTGGGATGTGGGAGACCCAGCTTCAAATCCCTGTTCTCCCTAATTCAGAGTGTTCTAGGATGAAAAACTCTGCTCTGAATCAGGCAGAGAAGGCACTTGAACCTGGGTCTCCCACATTTCAGGCCAGTGCCTGAACCAGCAGGCTATCGTCTCTCTCTCTCTCCGTCTCTCTCACCTTCCCAACAATTTCATCAAAGATACATCTGATGAAATAGCTTATTTCACAAAAATATCATTTTGGCAAAACTGTTCTGGCCAGCTCTGCTAGTTACAGAAACATTCAGTTCAAGATTTTGATAACCATACACAAGGCAGATGTCTAATAGAGATTAAAGAATGTAATATTGTCTCACTTGTTACTCCAAATTTGTGGATATTTAAACTGCAGACTGTGGGTTGCGAGATAAATACTGTACTGTTCGCACCAGATATATGACTGTGTTGGGGAAAGGATACCCCTTCACAGAGATAGATGGTGAAAGATCACTTATAAAGCACCAAACATTAGTGCATGCAAGATAGAGATTATGTGGAGACTGCTCCTGTCGTTTAAGTAGTTCACTTTAGCAAATATTTACCCAGTGGCACTAAATTAACCAAGTGAAGTAATTCAGATGAGTTTGTAGAATTATCAGATTAAAGAGGGTCATTTGCTGGCTACTTTCCAATGGCAGAATGATTATCAAACCACACCATTACTACTATTATGACATTATGCAAAGTAATAGAAATGCTGAATAATACTGTTCAACTGAAACAATCATTGTAGCCTACCTTAAAGGGCTAATTAATATTTAATTATTCCATTTGTCAGGATAGAGATAATGTTATGAGAGCTGAGCATTATTAACACTTCATCTGTAGATTCTGAAACACTGAAGAGTCAAGTATTATCCCCATTTTAGAGAAAGACACAGTTGAAGTGCCTTGCCCAAGGCCACACCACATCAGGGGTCCATCTGGGAATAGAACCCACATCTCCTGACTTCCTATCCAGTATCCCAGTCACCAGACCACAGTGCGAGCATAGTTAGACCATAGGGACTAACTACCGGTAGTTCAAACACCACACACAAATTCACATATAGACAGATGAGAGCCTTTGTTCACGTCCATCCATCTACACACAAAGACACTCAAGATACTAAGTTGATGGGCATGTTGCAAGTTCCTGGGTAAACAAAAAATATTTCTGTGCTCAAGTCAGTGATATTCAGTGTGATAAATTCAGGATGATTCACAGAACACTTCAAATGTGGAATCATCCTGAATGGTACTCCGATTATTTTTAATTAAAGGAAAATAACCCCTTCATTGCTGCATTATGCAATTATGAACCTTTTTTTTTTTTTTTTTTTTTCCAGAGTTCCAGCTACGGCTGGTTTCTTCCTTCAAAACTGAGGTCAATCCTCTGACCTCACAATCCTCTCCATGGCAACCATTTGTCAGGTCACTAGATTCGGACTTTGAGGACTTACACTAATGATGATTCTTCATGCCAGTTTCTCAAGCAACACACAGGAAAGAGGAAAAAATGAAAGTGCTAAGCATTGAAATACCTCTAAAATTCATAGAAATCATAAAAACATGGGGCTAGAAGGGACCTCAAGAGGACATCTACGTCCAACCCCATTGCACTGAGGCAGGACAAAGTATACCTAGGTGTTTATCTAATCTGTTCTTAAAAGCCTCCAATGAAAGGGATTCCACAACCTCCCTTGAAAGCCTATTCCAGTGTTTAACTATCCTTATAGTGAGAAAGTTTCTCCTAATAATCTACCTAAATAATTATACCTAAATCTCCCCTGCTTCAGATTAAGCCAATTACCTCTTGTCCTCCTTGTACCTAAGAACACAAGAATAGCCATATTAATTCAGACCAGTGCTCCATCTAGCCCAATATCTTGTCTTCAAACAGTGGCAAGTGCTAGATGCTTCAGAGGTAGGAACAGAACAGGGCACTTTATCGAGTGATCCACCCCATCATCCAGTCCCAGTTTCTAAGCAGTCAGATGCTTAGGGACACCCAGAGCATGGGGTTGCTTTCTTGACCATCTTGGCTCATGGAGAACAACTGATCACCAACTTCTTTATAAACAGCCCTGAACATATATATTATCAGACTTCTATTATTTTGAAAGTTTTTCCAAGTGAAATCAGTAAATAGATTACCTGGATGCACCTCATTTGTGCAAAGAAAAGAAAAGCTATGTCTGAGTTTACCGCAGTGTGCCATTTGCAATGAAGACCTGTTTCAGCTGAGTGTTAAGGAGTTTTATGCAGTACTTTCAAAACACAGCCCTGAAGATGAGTGAGCATACTGAGGAACACTGAGTTTCAATAAACCCTGGATTTACATTTAATTTAGAAAGGGTGTTCTCTTAATTGTGAGAGGACAATTAGAATAAACTGAAGCAAAATGTGTGAAATTTCTCACAATTTCACATGCCATTACAGCAAGTGCAGACACATGTAACAGCTGGTCAATTTAACTTACATTCTCAGTTATTAAACATTACCTGCAGGTCCATTAAACTGCTTTTCTACTGGAAACACTATATAAATTACTTACTACTCACAACACAGAGGATTAAGTTGACCTTTCTCTAGGGCATGATATTCCAACTCAGAGCCGTTGAAGTATGAAGCCAAAATGATATTAGCTGTTCTTATAGTATGGGATTTCACAGCTCCACCTTTAGTGAGTGAGTTGGGGAGAGTCATAACCATTACCCATATTGCTTCCTTATTATGATCGCTATGGAGTTAATAGCCATTTATATAAAAAAAACCCCTACAAACTGAAGAGATATAAAACAAATGTATAAGTGAGTTGAATTCCTAGTCAATGCAAGGAAATGGTCAAAAATTAAATTGTTTTGTAATTCTCTTATTGTTGCTATAATTAACTGCTAAATGTATTTTATATGCATGTGTTTTATCTTCCATCCATATTATATAGATCAACTAATGGAAAACGAATGCACTATTATACCACTGTTTTTAATTTTTCATCTAGAAGAATTAAAACATTGAGAACTTGATCAAACAGAGGCTCATCAGTAGTAAAAGCTTGCCTTTTGGCAAACTACAGCTTATTAATTATGCAAATTTCAATAATTATATGTTAATTAAATGATTTTTAAAATCCATCATTGCAGCCAGAATAATTATTTGATTTAATATGCTCAGATCCTTGTAAAACACAGAGAATGAAAAGATGTTTGTTGCTATTAAAACCTGAAGTAAAACTCTATTCCTGCCTCAGACACCTGCATTTGGAAGGTACAAAGCCAAAGCCAATCTCCTTTCATTAATAAAGCCAGAGCTCTCAAATGGTCTTTCAGGAGTGGAGCCAGCCTAAGTACTCAGTGTAGAAGGTGTAGGGGAGAACGGGCACTATACCCAGGCCGTGGGGATGGGTGCATAGGTACGACCAAATAAATAAGGTGCACAACTCTATCACCCATGAACAGATCTCAGAATCTTACTCTTCCCACATAAGAGCTGTGCAAAGGTCACTACAGCCCCAGGGAAATATAAAACTTGTTGGAGCAGCATGAGGCTTGCTGTCAGGGGAAGTCAATGGGGGAGAAGAGATCTTCACCTTCCCTGTTACCCTTAGTTAATAGTTATTTCAGAGTAGTTAGCCCGGAGATTCATTCAGGCTGCTTGTGTGCCCTCCTCCTTTACTGTCACTTAGTCAAGGACACCACCCATATATGCCTCCCTCTGTGTGGAAGAGGAACACACTGTCCACCAGAGGTTGGGAGGTACTCCATATCTTGGTTGTGGAGGCCACTGAAGAGCAGCCCTCAGAATGAGAATTTGGCACTTGACTCCATAAGTTATGTCTATTTGACTGAGAAATAGATTATTTTATTTTCTTAATTTCTATGTAAGCATCACAGTCTTTATTCTATATTTTTACAGTGCATTGCACAATGGGATCCTTGCCTACGACTAGAGCTCTTAGGTGCTACGATAATACAAACGAAAACAAGAGAGACCTGGAAAACTGGATTCTTTGCTTGAGGTAGTAACATACAAGCGTGCACGCAGGTGGCACATGTACCATTATTAGCTTTCAAGCAAGTTTTTTTTAAAAGCTTCCTGCTCTGAACATTAACAAACGATAATTATTTTAGTGGCCTTTTGAGTGAAGGGAGAAGTGGAGAGATGCTGACATTTATTGAATAAAATCAATCCTCCTAACTCACAAGAAACCAGTGGCCATCCCATAGAATGGAATAAAAATTGTAACTGGAAGTAAACTGCTGATTTGGGTGCAAGTAAGCAAAGACTATATGATAGGAAACACAAATTCCACGGCGTTTTGTGGAAAGACGGAGTACATGAGATTCTCCCTTTTCATAGGCTGTTGAATCACTTGTTCACAAAACAAACTGAGATAATCTAGTACAAATTACCAATTAAATGGATCTGACCATATGACTGAAGAATGGACATAAAAACGATTACTAAAACACACTTTGGACAATTACAAAAAACTAGTTTAGAACTGGGTATTACAAACATTCTAGCTAATATGGTGAAGGTCTGTTCCCAGTTTCTTTGCGGGCCCGCCCCCTGATTTAACTTGATATTGCTAGGATGATATGCTGCTGCCATGTAAATGTACATGTTCTGCAAGAGTAACAGAAATTCTGCTCCTGACGCTTAAATCAGGCAAATTAAATGAAGGCTGTTGATCCGATGTAACCTGCAATAGACTACATGCAGTTTTCTTTAATTGGTACACCATTTTGTAACAAGCTGACAAAAGCATTTCATACTTCTCAACATTGACTTCCTTTGGTCAGAACTAGAGTAGACAAATATATCCAAGGAAAGAACTCCTGCACAGTACTGCTAGAAGCAAAAATGCCTTCCCCAGCATTTAGCTCTTGAGGCTCAGTATGACTGAGGCTATGTCTCCTCTACCCTATGAGCTAGGGGTGTGATTCTCATGTTCGCGCTCATCGCCTGAAGCTGGTGGGTTTATACTCCACACAGCTGAGCTGTGCCTCTACCAGTGATACTGTGGCTACACGGCTATTTATACTTGTGCTGGCGCAAATGTGTGTTCCAAGCCAGGGGGGTGGGGGTGGGGGGTGGAATCACACTCCTAGCTCATAGTTTAGACATAGCCTGAGGGCTGAATAAGTTCATCTGAGATTCTTTGTGAATGTGCGAACAGCCTGGATTTGCTTTAGGACTTGGAACATGCTTTGCCTGGATGTTTGTTTGATGCAGCTTTAGTGTTGTAAAAGCTCTGAAGTTACAGAATCAAAATCTTTTATTAAAATGGCAAGGAGAGATTCCAAATACCAGCATTGTTTTTTCCCATTTTAGGAACCCTCATTTTAAGGAATGTTCATCCCTGAACAGCTTAAACTCAATATCAGTCAGCATTCTCATGTCCTGATGCACTCCCTCCTACAAAAAAAATAAAAATTGAGCACTCCTGTGCAATTAGTTAACAGGCAAACATAGGTCTGTATTTAGCTGCTACATCAGATACATCCCCTGTGGTCACTGATTTAGCTAGAGCGATTGCGTCACTCAAAAAATTACTTTAAACCAACTACCAACTTCTCCAAACCTGAATATATTCAAACAGATATTGGAGCAATAAACATGAATAGATAAAGTTGCATGGACAAGTTAGAATGGTGAAAGTGTCATCGCATGGTTCCCACTCGATTTACTTTGCCTTTGCTCCTCTTTGCAACTTTCTGTCACAAATGGATTGGTCCTCAAAAAATTTGTGGAGAGGCAAAGAATAGCCATAATTGTGAAACTCTGCAGATTAAACAGCAGTAGTACTTTTGGTTTCATAATTTGCACCTAAATATACCAGACCTAATAAATTAGGCAAATTGTATTAGTGAACAGATAGCGCACACCACAATGGACTATATATAGGTATCGGGGTTTTGTACTACTGAGCTATCATGATGGTTCTTGAACACCTGCCCGGAAAGTTAGATTAACATAGCTAGGTCCCTAGAAAACTTCAGAGAGATTTTGGCTATTCTCCCATCTTAAATTATAGAGGGGGAAATAGCTTTTTGGAGGAGTGGGGTGGGGAGAAGGAGTGCAGTTGTCATAAAAGCTTTTTCACCGAAAAAGATGACACTATCAAAGTAAGGTTTTATGGCATAACCTATATACGTAAATTTTGAAAATTTCAGATTACAGGACATCACAAGAAAAGTTGGTGAGAAGGAGATTACAATTCATGAACAGGATATAAATTTAATTCTGAATATCAAAAAATATAAAATCAAGATGAATCAAACCAACAAGCTATTACATCCATAATAGAAGATAATTTAAATATTTAAGTTTTCAGTAGCGCCATAGTTTATATTAGGTTCTACAACAAATAGCAGATTTCCATTTTTAATCTATATAATAAAACTTCAGGTTTATCACAGTCACTCTAAAGCCCAGAATGTCTGTTGAGCCAGTGTGAAGCAATGCAAACAGCTATAAGCCTGGTTGAGAACTCTTCCTGTTCAGAACATCACCAAGTCAAAATGTTACCATCCAGTTTTTAATTTCTCAGCCATTTTCAACTCCTTTACACACAATTTACAGTCAGCACAGGCTTTCAGCTACTAATATTAAATATACACCTAAAGCGCACATGGTACATAAATTTGGTCTGTAATCCTAATGGTTAGGATTGTCACCAATTTGTGGTTTCCCTGTTCTTTGTAAATTAGGCTGTCATCAGGCAGAAATCACTGATTGTGCTTCATCATTCATCTTTTTCCTAAACTCCACAACGAGATGGTGGATATCCTCTTTGTATTCCGATCTCTTAAGAGTTACAGCCATCCAGTTCTCTGCCAATTTTCATTCCCATCTAATCTGCTCTCTCTTATGTTTATTTTTTCCTTATTTTGTCTGTCACATTCCTCAGGGAAGTAAAAAGAAAAGGAGTACTTGTGGCACCTCAGAGACTAAGGAATTTATTTGAGCATAAGCTTTTGTGAGCTACAGCTCACTTCATCGGATACATTCAGTGGAAAATACAGTGGGGAGATTTATATACACAGAGAACATGAAACAATGGGTGTTATCATATACACTGTAAGGAGAGGACAAGCCCAACAAAGAAAATAACAGAACGTCACTAGCCATCACCTTCAGCCCCTAACTAAAACCTTTCCAACGCATCATCAAGGATCTACAACCTATCCTGAAGGACGACCCATTACTCTCACAGATCTTGGGAGACAGGCCAGTCCTTGATTACAGACAGCCCCCCAACCTGAAGCAAATACTCACCAGCAACCACACACCACACAACAGAACCACTAACCCAGGAACCTATCCTTGCAACTAAGCCCGTTGCCAACTGTGTCCACATATCTATTCAGGGGACACCATCATAGGGCCTAATCACATTGACCACACTATCAGAGGCTCGTTCACCTGCTCATCGACCAATGTGATATATGCCATCATGTGCCAGCAATGCCCCTCTGCCATGTACATTGGTCAGACTGAACAGTCTCTACGTAAAAGAATAAATGGACACAAATCAGATGTCAAGAATTATAACATTCATAAACCAGTTGGAGAACACTTCAATATCTCTGGTCACTCGATTACAGACCTAAAAGTCGCAATATTACAACAAAAAGACTTCAAAAACAGACTCCAATGAGAGACTGCTGAATTGGAATTAATTTGCAAACTGGATACAATTAACTTAGGCTTGAATAGAGACTGGGAGTGGATGGGTCATTACACAAAGTAAAACTATTTCCCCATGTTTATCCCCCCCTCCCCCACTGTTCCTCAGACGTTCTTGTCAACTGCTGGAAATGGCTCACCTTGATTATCACTACAAAAGGTCCCGTCCCCCCCCCCGCTCTCCTGCTGGTATTAGCTCATCTTAAGTGATCACTCTCCTTACAGCGTGTATGATAACACCCATTGTTTCATGTTCTCTGTGTATATAAATCTCCCCACTGTATTTTCCACTGAATGCATCCAATGAAGTGAGCTGTAGCTCACGAAAGCTTATGCTCAAATAAATTGGTTAGTCTCTAAGGTGCCACAAGTACTCCTTTTCTTTTTGCGAATACAGACTAACACGGCTGCTACTCTGAAATTTTCCATTAGTGAATCTAAGAGGCCAAATTACATGTACTTCTGTAGCTGAGCACCTTTTTTCTCCATCCTTCTCGTGCCAATATTGATGCACCAGACAGAAACAAGTCTCTTCCATCCCTCAAATCAAAGATACACAGCATCAAATCAAATATAATCAACTTACAAAATATAACCAAAAAAGAACAGAGCATCATAGGAGAAGCACCAAAAAAAAAGCTCAGGCTGCCTGAGCCTGCAGCACTATGTGCCACTTCCTCCAATGACTGGCTATATTGGTAGCTAGTGCAGGAGCAAAGATAGGACTCTGAAACGTGCTAGCCTTCTATCACCTTCCCCATGGCCACAAGACCATGTTTACGGAGTGTGGAACTGGACTCATGATGCTTATGTTGACCACATTTTTCTCCTCTGCACACCCATTTCTCCCCCCTTTGTGAACAGTTGGAGATACATTATCCCTTATACTGACATTGTCTAGCCTCTTCTCGCTGTGACATCTTTTCCCTTCTGTGCCCCATCCCCATTGCACTCAGAGTAGGCCTAGCAACAATGTTTTTTTGTTTGTTTGTTTTAAGATCTGGGTAGCCAGACTTCTAGTAAGTTGCATTACTACCTGCAGTGCAGCACAGGGAAAAGTAGAGCAAATTTTTATATAGGCTGGAATAGAGTAGAAGTGAACAAGTATTTTTCTCATTTGCTTCCAGACATTTTTCACAGATCACCTCTAATTCAACCTACACAGCCAGTCACACCTTGGACTTCAGATTAAATAATACAGAGATCACCACACTTCAGCTGTTATCCTGAACATATCGTCGGCAATCCCTCGAGGTCGAAAATGATCTCTTTCACAGGTTTTGATGGGTTCTTTGATGACTGAGGAGTCCGATCCTTTAGCCACAGGCTCGTTGGCAGACATTGCAGGTGGTGTTGGAAGACAGGATTGGGACGTAATTGCTGCATGGCCATTGTCTTTCCTGGCATTTTTCTGCAAGCAGGATAAGGCAATTTTCCTCAAAAGTGGATATTCCCTCTCTGACAAGTCTTCGCTAGTTATCCCTAGCCTGGGCTGCTGTCTCCCTGTGTGTGGTGTCAATGCCACATCTCTTCATGTTTATCTTGAGGGTGTCTTTAAAGCATTTCTTTTGGCCTCCCTGTTTCCTTTCTCCTTTGGTGAGTTGGGCATACAGCAGTTGTTTTGGTACATGTACATCAGGCATGCACATACAATGCCCGCATAACCTCAGCTGGTGCTGGATAATCAGGGCCTCAACACTGAAGATGTTGGCCACTGTGAGAACATGGACATTAGTGCGATGATCCTCCCACTTTCTTCGGAAAATCCTCAACATAAAGTGCTAGCGTTCCAGGCTTTTCAGGTGTTTTCTATAGGTCACCCAAGTCTCACAGCCATAGAGGAGAGTTGGGATTATCACCGCTTTATAAAATAAAAGTCTAGTATGTGTTCTGGTGTCCTGATTGTTGAACACCTGGTGAGACAGTCTGCCAAAGACAAGGCTGGCACAATGAATTCTGTGCTGGATTTTGACGTCTATGTCTGCCCAAAGTGAGAGATGGCTGCCAAGATAGGCAAATTGTTCTATATTTTCCAGTTCTTCTTTGTCGACGCAGATCTTCCTTGCTGGGTCTGATGATTGACTGGGGACTGGCTGATGGTCAAAACTTTTGTTTTGCCGATGTTCAGAGTTAGCCCTAGGCTTTTGTAAGCTTCAGAGAAGCAATTAAGGGCTGTTTGTAGATCCTCCCTTGAGTGTGCAACTACAGCACAATCATCTGCATACTAGAATTCAGTTATTGTTGCTGATATTACTTTAGTTCTGGCATGGAGATGAGAAAGGTTGAGGAGGTTGCCGTCGATCCGATATTGGAGGCCAATGCCCTATGGTAGATGGTCTTGGGTTAAATGTTTTCATAGCTGCTAAGAAAATGGAGAAAGGGGTGGGTGCCAGTAAACAACCTTGTTTTATGCCAGTTTGGATGACAAAGGGCTCAGAGAGAGAGCCACTGCACAGGATGGAGGCAGTCATCTGGACGTGGAGGAGTCTTACAATGTTGATAAATTGCTTGGGCAGCCAAACTTTTACATGATTTTCCACAGAGCCTCATGGTTGACAGAGTCGAAGGCTTTGGTCAGATCGATAAAGGCCGTATACAGCTCCTGGTGTTGTTCTTGACATTTTTCCCAGATCTGCCTGACTGCGAAAATCATGTTGGTTGTGCCTCATCAGGGTCTGAAGCAGCACTGGGACTCTGGAAACACTTCCTCTGCAAGAGGGAGCAGGTGATTCAGTAAGATTCTAGCAAGGATCTTCCCAGTGATGGAGAGGAGGGCAATGTCTCACTATAGTCGCCACAGACAGCCCTGTCTCCCTTTTTGAAAATGGTGACAATGTTAGCATTACATAAGTCAGCAGGGATTTCTTCGGTGCGCCAGATTTTGAGGAGCAGCAACTGAAGCTTGTTAGTCAGTGTTTCTCCCCCCACTTTCAGTACTTCAGCTGGTATGCCATCAGGACCTGGTGCTTTATTGTTCTTCATTTCTTTAATTACTTTGCAGACCGCCTCAGGTGTTGGTGGGTTGGCAAGAGTTTCCCAGATTGGGTGTGAGGGAGAGTGTCAGTGGTGTTATCAGTCACAGTTGATTCTCGATTTAGAACAGGGGTAGGCAAACTTTTTGGCCCGATGACCACATCTGGGTGGGGAAATTATATGCAGAGCCATGAATGTAGGGCTGGGGCAGGGAATGCGGGGGTGCAGGAAGGGGCTCAGGGCAAGGGGTTGGGGTGTAGGAGGGGTGCAGAGTGTGACAGGGAGCTCAGAGCAGGGGGTTGCGGTGCGGGAAGGGGTGAGGAGTGCGGGAGGGGGCTGGCGGGGGCTCACGACAGGGGGTTGGGGTGTGGAGTGCAGGTGGTGTTCGGGGTGCGGTCTCTGGCCCAGCGCCGCTTACCTTGAGCGGCTCCAGGGTGGCAACGGCACGCAACGGGACTAAGGCAGGCTCCCTACCTGCCCTGGCCCCCCGCCAAGCCCAGAAGGGTATGTTCCCCGTTCCCAGCCAATGGGAGCTACGGGGGTGGTACCTGCAGGTGAGGGCAGCGCCCAGAGCCCTTTGCCACCACCCCTTCCCTCCAGGGGCCGCAGGGACGTGGTGCCGGCCGCTTCCGAGAAAGGCAGGGGGCCAGGGCAGGCAGGGAGCCTGCCTTAGCCCAGCTGCGCCACGGGGCTGACAATCCCACGGGCGGCATTAAAGCCCTGATGGGACGGATCTGGCCCGTGGGCCGTAGTTTGCCCTCCCCTGATTTTGAAGCCTTTGATAGTGTTCCTTCCAGTGTTCCTTGATGGATTCGTTATCTTTAAGAAGGGTACTACCATCTTCTGATCTCAGAGGTGTGAGGCCACATGTGCTAGGTCTGTACCAAGTCTTTGTCTCACAAAAAAACCTCTGCATATCAGTTCTGTCAGCGAATGTTTGGATTTCTTTTGCTTTGTTCTCCCATCATTTGTTTTTGATTTCTTGGATCCTCCTTTGAACTTCACCTTTGAGCGGATGGAAAGAGCTGTTTCTGACTGGATAGTGGTTGGCTTTGCCAGTCACAAAAAGTTTTTCTCTTCTGGTCCAAAAGGGCTGTAATCTCAATGTTGTTGTCGTCAAACCAGTCCCGATGGCAGCAGGTAGCAAGGCCAATAGATTCCTCGCAAACCTCATGGGTGGCCTGTTTTAGGGATTCCCAGTCTTCAACACTTGTGCTGTCATTTCCAGGTGTACATATGGCCAGTTTTTCACTGAGGAGCGTTTGGAAGTTCTCTTTGTGTACTGAGGATTGAAGTCTTTGGATGTTGTATTGCCGTCTGTGTGATTACGATTACTTTCTACGTTTCAATGCAATCCTGATGGACATGACTGACCTCACCAGATGGTGGTCAGTCCAGTAATCATCGGTGCCTCTCAGGACATGGGTGATTTGGACATTTTTAAGATTCTGTGTTCTTACAATGACGTAGTCTAGGAGGTGCCACTGTTTTAAGTGAAGGTGTTGCCAAGTTGTTTTGTACTTTTTGCTTTGTCTGAAAATTGTGTTTGTGATCACAAGGTCATGCTCTGCACATTTGCTGAGTAGAAGGATGCCAGTGGAATTGGTCTTGCCCACTCCTTCCTTCCCAATGGTGCTACTCCATATGTTAGAATCTCAGCCAACTCTTGCATTAAAGTCCCCTAAAAGGATTATCTTATCTGTTTTTTGGCACGGATGACAAAATGTTATCAAGGTCAGTGTAGAAGGATTTTTTTTGGTGGTTCTTCAGCATCAAGAGTTGGTGCATATGCATGGATGATAGTGGCAAAATGACTTATTGACCAATTGGATGCGGAGGATCATAAGGCGCTCGTTGATGCCAATGGGGAGCTCAGTTGGGCGGTTGACTAGAAGGTTTTTGATTGCAAACCCAATACCGTGTATTTGCCTGTTGCTTGCTGGTTTTCCTTTCCAGAAGAAAGCGTAACCGCTGCCCTCTTCCCTCAAGCGGCTTTCATCTGCACATCTGAGCAACATAAATTCTACTAAGCGCCAGTGTATACAGCACTATGTTTAGTGCACACAGCTTCACCCTCTGACATAGCTGCTGCCTCTCACAGAGGTGGTATTATTATTATTAAGTCCACAGCGGAGCTCTCTCCCGTTGGCTTAGAGCGTCTCCACCACAAGCACTACAGTGGAGCAGCTGGACCACTGTAAGTGCGGTAGTGTAGATGTAGCCCAACAGATCCCCCTGGTTTTTAGACACCCTGCACCAGACAGAAGGGGACACAAACTTAAATTCCAGTGGTTGAAATCTAATGCAGACAGGCTAAAAACAAATAATTTCTTCATTTGTAGAAATTCTTCCCCCTCCCACCTCCAACAAGCTGCCAAATCATAACTGTAAGGAGCTATTCACGTTGGTAACTGCCTACAGTCAACAGCAGAACGCAGCACCAAGATTGTTAAAAATTATCTTCCTACTTAAGTGAAAAAGATTATCCACATTTACAGGAAGGTTCTCAGGCTGCATGGATCCATTCCTCCCTATGCAGGGATGTAAGCACAACCTATCTCAATTCTTTGAGTTCAGCCCATTCACTCCGTAAGTAGTGTTTTACAATCTCAAGGAGATGCTACCAAAGACCTGTGATTCCAACGTACACCCCTCTGAGTTGGTGACAATAATCATGTACAATTGATATATCTCCTTATTGAAATAACCATTGTCCCATTCAGTGAAGCAGTCTTCCTTTCCTCCTTTAAAGAAGCAACAGTGTGACCAATAAAGAAGAAATCCCACCCTGTATATACTGGACTGGCTATCCACCACTCCACATCAAGTTAGCCAAAAGCCACCTTTAAACTCATCTAGAGGCAGCACATATCCAAAACTAGAACAATCCAGAGATTTAGGCCAGGACATGGAACGGAAACATTAATGCACTGCTGATGATCAATCTCTTAATGTCGATGGACAGATGGTCGATATTCCTTTGAGCTCTCATGTAGCAGCATCCACATAATGCACCACAAGCAATGATTCTATCAGAAATGTATGTCTGAGGCCAGATCATCTGCCAGACATACTTTTGTCATCACCTGGGTGGACTATAATAATGCTGGACATGAAGCTACGAGCCCACAGAAAACTCCCAACTAGTACAGAATGCAGGAGTTTGTTTCCTTAGCAACACAGGCTACTGCAAGCACATCAGACCTATCTTCTAAACTGGCTTCTCAGAGAATATCACGTCAAAATCAAGGTCTCAGTCCTTGTTTTTCAGAAAATTGAATTGTTTGGGCCCATGGTACCTGGAAGACACCTAAAACTTAGGGATAAGGACAATTAATCATTCAGTCACACTGGAACTGCCTATGGCAAGGGTAAAGCTGATCTGCATTGAACGATCTGCACTGAACAGGAGTTTTCCGAACAACCAGTCCAGGAGTGTGGAATGAACTCCTTTCGGAACTAAAATTCACCGAACTTCACCACCACCACAAGTTGAAAGCACACTTTTTGGACCTTGCTTTTGCTAATGCAACACACAGCAGAGTGTACCTATATTAAATAATAATACACTCAAAACAAGTTTCCTTTAGGGAAAGGAAGAGAAAGAATAAACTACATGTGACAGATGCTAGCCAAATTGCTTAATTCACTTCTGGTCACACACTATGGTGATGCAGAATTTATAAAAACCTGAATAGAACAGAATTAAAGGAAAAACAATGTCCACCAGTGTTGGAAGACCCAGCACTCTGGGCCGATAGTAGCTTTGTTGGTACCTAGTACCCTCCTGAAGGTCAGAAAATACCCCAAATAATGTGTACAAGACACAGAACTCTTGATAGAGTAAACATTTCTAGAAGTGGCACATAAGTCAGCATGCTTTCCAGGGGGTTAAGAGGAGTATTTTGCTTGTACTTAAGTACCATTTTACTTCAGACAAGTTTTATAATTCTTGGAAGTTCCAATGAATAAACATTAGCCTGCGTACTTTACTAGTAAGACACAGAGTTCTCTTTAGAGGCTGTATGGGTGTGTCTGTCTCCATAGGGTGCAGCAGTGTTCTTTTTTTTTAAAACCTTTCATACTACAAATTTGAATCTGTTCTCTTTTGGATTACCTTTGCTGTCCTGTGCAAGTAAAAAATTGTATGCATCGTTTTCACACACACAGAAACAGTACATTAGAAATTAAGCAATATATAAATAAAATAAACCTAATAGTACTGAAAAGAACAACCTAGAATTCAATCAAGTATGAATATTTGAAATGAGATGCTCTCACTAGAGGAAATCATTTGGAGCCATAGTGCTTAGTGGCTTACCTTACCCTTACCTTTTATAGGGTAAAAATATATATTGATTTCCTTAGTCTCTCTCTTTCCCACCTCTACATTTTATTTATATATATTTTATACATAATATTTTGATATAAAAGTATTAATCACACCCAGGTCAGCAAAAACCCCTCTCTATGGAAGAGCTTACAGAATTTTTTACTATGCAAAAATACAGTATACTTGCTCTGTGTGTGTTCTTGAACTATCTCTATCCCCTTTGAAGGTTTAGACGACAGGTAAGATTTATTCTGCAGATTTCCTTAACGGGGAGGTATGCCATTGCTTCAACAGAATGGGAACTGGTATAAAGAGTTAATTGTTGGCCCCTGGAGAGAGGGCTGCATATTGTTGGGTCTTTGGCAAGGTCTGATTTAAAAGTCTGAATAAACCAAATTAAATAACTCCATAACCAGACATGTCTCAGAACAACTTGAACTCTGTTTTCACGCAATGGGGACAAAGGGAGACAGTCAATTTTATACACTCTTCCGAAACTGCAGCAATGGGAGCTGGGAGAAAGGAATCTTAAGGTAAGCTCATTTGTTTTCTTTGTTTTGTTTTTTAGGACGGTGTTTAAAGTATTTTAAGAACACCTCTCTGTAAAAGGACGGCATGCTAACGGTTTGCTAGATAGTCGTAACTGAAAGTTTATTAGACTTTAAAACCATTAAGGTTTTCCCTGTCCCATTCCCATGTTTATTTGATTTATAGCAATCCAGACACTTCATATAGGTAGGTTCGTAGTTATACAGCCATGTTCCTATGAGACGGACAGACAGACAGACAGCTGTGCCTTAGCTTGATTAGGGCTCTTGTGAAGTTGTTGCAGAACATTGAATCATTACCATGTTAGCAGCTGATGTTTGGGGGGAGGGATGTAGTTTCCACACTCCTGCCCACAATAAGTTATACATTAAAATGTCTTTTTAATCTTATTAATACTTATTATCTTCTGAATCCTCATCTGAGGTCCCACAGGGTTTTGTTTTGCCACAACTCTTGCCCTGAAAACTTTCTTAAACCGCTAAGGAAGATGATCTGGGTGGCAGTGCCATCAATATTCTTCTCTAAGTCTCCATTTCTTTGGAGCTAGCTTGTACAGATATTTAGCTTTCCAAATATCTGGCCAAGGATAGGTCTCTTGCATGAAAACTAGCCAATTAAGGCTCTAACCAGACAACAGTGTCTGCTGGAGGAGCTATAATTCACAACTTAGAGGATTTTACTGGATCCCTGACTGCTTCTCGTTGTCCAGATAACAGTGGCTACTTCCCCATGCTAGACTGTACAACCTTTCCTGTTGGATGTGGACCTCATCCACCACAGCGTCATATAGTGCAAAATGACTGACTGATTAGTTAGCAGTGTTTCACATAGTGCTCTAGTGGGTTGCACTGGCTTCCAAATCATTTTTGGGTCAATTGAAAATGCTGATTATGAGCTATAAAGCCCTTTTCTGATTTGGGTCCTGATTATTTTAGGGTATGTTTATACAGTCTGTGGCAGCGAGCCTCACAGACTGGGCTGACAGACTTCGGCTAGTGGGGCTTGCACCCATGCTCTATAAATAGCTGTGTGGACAGTGCTTTGAAGTTGTGGCTTGGGCTGGAGCTCAGGTTCTGAAGCTGGGGGGGGAGTGGGCTTCACAGCCCAAGCTGCAACTTCAAAAGCACTGTCTATACAGCTGTTTTTAGAGCACTAGTGTGAGCAGCACAAGAATATCAGGGTTGGAAGGGACCTCAGAAGGTCATGTAGTCCAATCCCCTGCTCAAAGCAGGGCCAATCCCCAATTTTTGCACCAGATCCCTAAATGGCCCCCTCAAGGATTGAACTACCATCCCTGGGTTTAGCAGGCCAATGCTCAAACCACTGAGCTATCCCTCCCTCCACTAATCCAGGTCTGTTGACCCAGGCAGAGAGGCAGGTTGTGTAGACATATCCTTAGAGACCTGCCTCTCTGTAAAACTGTGACAGTTCAGAGTAGGTGGGATGTTTGAATCAACAGTCCCTACTTTTGTATCTCTGGGAGCTGCTGGCAGGGCGCTCTTGGTGAAGGGTCCCCTTGTGTAACTGCTTTCCCTTATTTGCCTCCAAGCCCAAATTTGTTAACCTCTGGGCACACTGCAAGGCCCATCTACCTTCCCAGGCGTCTGAGGAGATTTTTTTTTAGGGACATGAGGGGCTCGTTAGTGATTTTGTTGTATTAAATTTTGTATTGTACTCCTAGTGTAATTAAGATAGGTGCCATATCTAAACTGAACAATAAAATAGAAATCACAGCTGCTTCAAATGAGAAATTCACAACAGAAGGGCACAAAATAAACAGATCCCATCAATATGAATATACATATTTAAGGAATTAAGTGCATTTGAAATAGATGATTTATATCTGATTTAAGCACTATAAGCGCTGTGCTATTATTAAGTTATTTCTGTGTATCAAGCTGCAAAAACTATCAGTTTCGACCATATCATACAACAAAGTAACTTTGAAGTACGTACATTCCAAAATCTGCACTAGGACAGTGATGATGGATTGTAGGAGTCTGAAAAGTTACGTTTAAGATTATGCGTTTACTACTCAGAGGTTGACAAGTGAATAATTTATTTATTTTTTTAAACTAAGTAAGTCTGATTGATAACTTTCCAGTGGCGCTTCACATGAGGAGATCCTTCCTGGAGTCTTGACCATGAATTAATATGGAGCAGGACAAAGTCATGCAAGAGCAAGTGCCAAATGGAATTCACTGCACTAATGTATATTTTGAGTTGCCCAAGGCAACTCAGTTTGACATTTATTTTAAAGATCTGAATTAAAAACTTGGAATAAGGCTTGATACAAATTCATATCCTTGTACCAACTCGATAGGAGGGAGGGAAACGTTTGTGTGTCAGTTTAACAAATTAAATTTCTACCAAGAAGCTTTCTAAATTGAGCAAAAAAACTGGTTAATGGGATCTGTCCAAGAGTCAATAGATTCCTCTGTGCCCTTGACACAGCACAATGCATCAATAGACCTAATATTCTCTCACAAATGTCTCCAGCATTATGATACTGTCACCTTCCCTTTTCTACCCTCACCTTTCACTCTCCCATTCATTCACTGTCACATTCAATACAGCTGATCAACTGTTACTCCACTGGAAGCAGCGTAGGGAGGTTTCCACTTACAACTGTCAAATCAGTGTGGGATGTGCATTTCAAGCCATACTCAACAAGTCTTTTCTTCCCTTTTTAAATGGCTGCAGGAGCTGTAAAGTACACACGACTGGGAAATCCATTGACAGAAAAGACTATGAAGGAGTACAGACCCTGCTTAAGTTCATCCAGGACCCTAGTAAGAAGTCTTCACTGCCTTGAATTACTGCACAGAGTGACAATATGCAGTGAAGTGCTTAATGGATGTATATACGTGCTTAATAAGCATCTGTTTTGATGCAATTCACAAGGTTAGTGTTACAAATATATGGTCTACAGATGTGGCAGCCTTTTCTGTGTATCTGCCAAAGAATATAGCTGGAATCCCATTCTATTCCAATTTACATCAAATCTTATATCGCAAAGCAAGTAAAAAAGGGTTATTTTGTTTCAGTCTAAACTTCAAGACTTGCACTGCCACGAAACTCAATGGCAGGCAGGAAAGAAATAAAAGTGAATGCCTTATCTCAGAAAGAGCGTCTTCAACTAAGGCACGAGTTTGGGGATAGCATGGAGTCATGCCCGCTTCTATGGAAGTTAATGGAAATTGTCATTGATTTTAATGGGAGCAGAACTGAGCCCTAAGAGAACGCAGGGAGTTTGAGAAAAACCTCAGTATGCACCACATTTACATTTAAGACACGTTCTAGCTACTCCAGTTTGCTATATCCTCAGTATTCAGTGCATGTTACGCAAACTCTCCAACAATGACCTCCACATTAAGACCAACCTAATATCAGAATTAAAAGTCTAAAACATGGGAGGATATGCATTATGTCATGTCTAATGCAGACTGTAAGTCCCATGGAATGAAGCTGTCTTTCTCTCTGTAAAGCGCAATATACTAGTTTACAAATACTAACCGTATAGAACAAAGTAGCAGCAGCTTCAGTACTTTACCCACTTACAGGTCAAAAGTTAAGATAGCCTATTCAGTTACATGCCTTCCTTCACCAAAATTCCTGTTCAGATCACAGTGGGAGAGATCATCATGCATTGAACTCCAAATAAGAGGGAGAATGGTTTATGGTTAAGTTACTGGGACTCAGGAGACGTGAATTAAATTCCCAGCTCTTCTGCAGCCTCTCCCATGTGATCTTCGGCAGATCACTTAATCTACCCTGTGCCTCAGTTCCCCCAACCTGTAAATATGAAGATCATTCTGTCAATCATTCCGACTAGAGCTGGTTGGAAGATTTCCCAAAAGAACATTTTTCTGTCCGAAAATGCGGATTTCTCAAAAATGAAACATTTCATGGAAAAGTGTCTATTCCAATAAAACTGTCTCAGGAAAAAATAAAAATGCATTTTGATAAGGTCAAAAAGTTCAGTTTTTGACAGTTTCAGAATGGAATGTTTCGATCTTTTGTTTCAAAATGACTTTATTAAGAAATTTTATATTTTATAATATAATTTTTTTAAAAATAAAAAATATCAAAATCTGAACAAAATGATTCTATTTTCTCAAAATTATTTGTTTCAGAATTTTGTTTTGTGGGATATTTCCAAATTTATTTTCATTTCATTTCAGAATGGAAAAAGTTTCAAAATAACAGAATTTCCCATGAAACAGAAAATCCAGTTCTTGCTCAGCTCCATTTGTGACCTTTGCTTTCCTGGTCTGTTGTATCCACCAGTTTCTTCCCCCTTATACTCGCACTATAAGCACTTCAGGGCAGGGACCATCTTTTCATTATGTTGGTACACTGGGTTGCACAATGGTCCCCATATGTCATTACAATACAAGTGATTAAGTAGACATTAAAACTCCAGTAACTCCTTAGTCCATTCCAAAAGGAAGATAGCTAGTGGATACCAATCCTATCATTGGTTGATTTATTAAACCTCCAGATGAAAATTTATTCAAAATAGTAAAAAAATCTTAATACTGATTAGTAAAACTGAAAAATCATGAATATTTGACTTGCAATTTTCATCACCGGTGATGCTATACTAAGCCAGCAATCTGACACTAATCCAACTCTATTGTAATTTACTCATCACTGAATGGATTCAGTTTGCTTGCAGAGAGGACACCATTTGCCAGCACAGCTTAAAATTCTACAGAAGCAAAGGCAGCACTTTCACTCAGTGTTCAAATGAAAACACGACAGTACTAGCAGGACAGACTGACAATTTGTAAACTTTCATCAGTTTAGATTTTGTTAACATTTACAATAATGTTAAGATTGGTCTCCTGAAAGGATTCACATTTTCACTGAATTCCCAAAACTTACCTTCAATGTATACACTTCACCTTTTCTGCCCTGTGGAGGGAGCTCTGAGGTAAGATGTGCTTTGAGCTGTCCATCTTACTAACTCATTTCCACTAACGGCAGAGAAATAAGAGCTCATCAACACAATCTCTGTATGGAGAATATACAATTGTAATACTGAATAAAAAGAACAATTTAATTGCACACACTATTTCCCTAAGGAGCCGCTTTAGAGTTAGTTACCACCATCACCCTTTAGCTATCTGTTCTGACTTCATAATCCACTCTTCCCCCAGCCCAAGTCTTTTAGTCAGAAAAAAAGTCAAATCAAATGCAGGTCCAGTATTGTTAGTTTAGAGTTCAGACTTATTTTCTGTTTCTCTGAATAGGTAAGCGGAGATACAGACAAACATTTATTCTAAACATAACTCAGTACATTTCACGGGTGAACAAATTTAAAACACTTAACCCAGGAGAGAAAAAACATTGTTCTGAAACCCCATTTTAAAAGAGTTCAAAGAAAATACCCAAATAATTTAAACAACAGACAGCACAGATGGAGGAAATGTTGCTTAAAAAATGCTAATCACATTTGCCATTTATAAGCATGTGGGGGAAGGAGGACAGAGAGAAGAGAGAAATATT
Source organism: Chelonia mydas (assembly GCF_015237465.2). Taxonomy (NCBI): domain Eukaryota; kingdom Metazoa; phylum Chordata; order Testudines; family Cheloniidae; genus Chelonia; species Chelonia mydas. Next base: position 145,237,581 of record NC_057851.1, on the reverse strand, counting down.
ATCAAAAATGATTTATCAGCTTAGCAAATAACAAATTTTAACATTTAACTTATTTGCTCTCATATAGCATAAACAGTAAGAGCATGCTGTTTAACATTTTAATACACATCTGCTTCTCAGTGAGGTTTCATTAAATCATTTTCCGATACCTAACAATGTGGATATGGGTTAGGGTGAGTTTAAAGAGAGATGGCTGCCACAGCACCTCAAATTTATAAAGAATTCTCACCACTGATAACTCAAGACAGGCACCATATCACACATCAAAGATTAAAAACTGCTATTCAAAAAGCTACCAGTGATCTGGAGATTTCCTCCTAATGCTTATTGTCACATACCAGCATACTGACAGATCTGTATGTATCACTCCCTTTCTGAAGCAAAAACTAAAGGAAAGGACATGAAAGCTGTTGAGTTTGAAAAAAAGGAAAATATCTCCAAGAATGAACCGTCAGTAAGAGATAGGTAGCAGCACAATTCACTGCCTTTTGGAAACCAAAAGGTCAGACCTTGAACTCTGCCCCTCTTTCTGTGAGGTATCCTGGTTCAGTGTATTGAGCAGCTGAAGGGAGGACAGGATCATATTGCACAACTATCACTGCTAGTTTGTTGAAAGCAACATTTAGTTATATTGAATAATAATTAATAATAATAAAAACATCTATAGTATGATTTAAACCAAAATTCAACTGTGTAAAACTCCTGATTCTACAACCAGATGCAGTCCACAGAAACACATTAGACATAATATGAATTCATGAGCTGCATAGTGGCGAAAGATCATCTCATCTAGCACTCTGTTAGTGCCATATAAGCGAAGTTACACTTTCTAGGTGGGACCTTGCTATTTACCTCTCTCCACTGTGAAAACATTCATTCCTACCCTATGTTTCCTATCTTTTAACCAGTTACTGATCCATGAAAGGACCTGCCCTCTTATCCATGATTGCCTACTTTGCAAGTCTTTGGTGAGGGACCTTGTCAAAATCTTTCTGAAAGTCCAAGTACACTTTATCAGCTGGATCACCCTTTTCCACATGTTTGTTGACTCCCTCAAAGAATTCTAATAGATTGGTGAGGCCTTTACAAAAGCCAACAGATCGTGTTCATTTATATGTCTGATCATTCTGTTCTTTACTATAGTTTCAATCAATATGCCTGGTACCCAAGTTAGGCTTACTGGCCTGTAATTCCAGTATCTCCTCTGGAGCCTCTGGTTCAATGTGTGTGTGAGAACATGACGCTAAAATGAAGGAAAAATCATAACCCAGTATGCACTCTATTTTAAAACAGGTCAAAAGAAAAATTTCAAACAAAGCAATGCACACAATCCTTAGTCAAAGCTATGTACATGTTGAGTGGGAAGTTACAGTTGCATGAATAATCAGAGAGTAAATACAGGCCTGAAAAAGAAGTTCTTTGAGAAATGCTTCCCATTTCTCTCCACATGTTTTTACATAGGTCAAAGTGTACTCTGCAACTTACAAAAAAAAAAAAATCATTTCTGGGTTGAGATCAAGACACAAGTATATTCAGCCTAAGGGGATGAGTTAGAGAAAACAGACATCAACTGATAGTGCTACAGGAGTACACTACAATAATCAGCTATAAAGCAAGTCATGGCCCTATGAGATTCTTCCTCCCTGTGGGCAGATGACAGCTGAGATGTTGTGAAGGTCTCACAATGCAGGAGGAGAGAAAGAAGAAAACAGAAGTAATCAGCAAACCTCTGTCACTCATGGCTCCTATTCCTAGAAAGCTCCTACTTACCTATCAGTTGGAAGAGACCTTAAAAAACGCTATTGTGTGCACAAGCTTCTCGAGTTTAATTTTTATAAACTTTCTAAAAACAAACACAGGGGTGAGCCATTTGGCTCAGATAAAAGTGTTCGGCTGTTGAACAAGTTAAGAAATAAGTGTAAGTCACTCCCTTGTTGATAGAGTGATACTCATGCTCTGAGGGGTACACATTTCACCATTCTCAGGCAACCCCACTGGGTGGGTGTATGCAAAGCTGTATTATTTTGCTGCTACTTCATCTTTGTGCGAACTCTCAATACCACTTGGTCACTTGCCCTCTGCAAGCAGGTTTCTTACATACCAAGGCACATGCGACATGTAGATTAAAATACCATAGAGTCTGCAGGATGGTAGTCCAAACAGGTCTCTGCCATCTCTGATTTTTATCCTACTAATTTTATGGCTTCTGACACATTGAATATAATCCTTCCTATAATCCTTTTCTCAGAGAGGATCACTTCTGCCTGATGAGGCACAAAACCCATCCTTTCAGTAGAAATATTCCCAATCCTCCCATTATTGGTCTGCATTTCAGCAACCTCTGCTAAAGAAAGAGAGCAAGATCTTCTTCAGACCAATGTTTCCACATGTGTCAGCTGGGGTTGCCATGGAAGTGAAGCAGAGCAATCACTATTCCCTCAATCCCACCCCACAAGTCTATTGACTCCCTTGAGACATGATAGCAAAGATACATTTCCGCAGAAGAATGAGGCTTCAGGTAATCATTTAAAATGGCTAGTTTCAGCTCATGAAGGTTATAACCAAACTGAACACCTGCACTCCAGATTCTATCACCTAGTGAAGTGTGACAGGTTGCAATAAAGAAACTTTGTATGGAGAGAACCCCACTCACTCACAGGTAGCTGCAACGGCATCCCTTTATCAATAGCGTTATAAATATTTTAAAATTATATAAACAATTCTTACAATACTTCAATAACTGTTAAAAAGTGAAGACATCACAGTGTAGCTCATGAACTATTTGAGGGGGAGATAGGGTGACCAGGCAGCAAATGTGAAAAATTGGGACAGGGCTGGGGGGTAATAAGACCCAAAAATCAGGACTGTCCCGACTGGTCACCCTAGGGGGAGAAATCTGGCATGGGGAGGACACTAAAGTCTCACACTTTCAGCATCCTGACAAAACCCAGAACATATATCAGCAGCTAAGCTGAGCTCCAGATCGTGCTCATCTTAACTCAGTCTCTGGTTTCATACCTTCTAGCTTGTACCCCACTACAGGAGCTAGATGCAACAGAGAAAAAACTGCATTCTTATTCCACTTGTAAAAAGGATTGTGCCACTCATAACGTTTCTTTTTATGCATTCTAATATTAAACGCATGCACATCAGAGGATGACAAAATGTTACTATCAAAAAACTGAGGCCTTTTCTACATGAGACACAATGGTTTCACTAAATTCAGTTTTTAAACTGATGCAAACCCATAGTTGGACACATTTACATTAGTCTAAAACTGGCATATATTAGTTTAGCTTGCATTTGTAAACCTGATTTGAACCGAATTCAGAGCATCTACACAGGGTTCTTCCACTAGCTTAAATGAACTGATTTTAAAAACACACCTTTAGTTAATCAGGTGCAACTCTGGGTGTAGACCAGGCTGAAGACAAAACACCAGAAGCTGTTACAACTGTGCTCCTTGGAAGCGGAGGAACATCCCAGATCATATACTGAAGGCAAACATACCTATATTCATTACTTGCTGCTGCCCATCAACCCCGTGGGAAAGAAAGTACAGCATCAATAATGGAATGGTGTGAACTGTAAAGTATTAGAAAATAGTATTTATAGTGTCTCCTAAGAGTCACTTTGCTTTTTAAAATCAGAACGGAAAGACTACAGCAGAAGGTCCCAAGAATTTGCCCTCTCTCACCTTTGTTTTAATTTGGCCTTTGTTCACCTAATGCCTCTTACAGCACTTTTCCATGCAAGAAAGCAAGCAGGAAGCAAAGAAACAAATTTACATTACAATCTTTCTAGGAGTATTCTACTTCAAGCAAGGTACTGCTTATCCTACAATTAATTTTAATATTCTGGCAGGAAAGCTTTTTTCCTTTATGTTTTAATCTGGGGACAAGAACAAATCCAGTAACAAAACGTCAACATTAATTTGAGGGGAGATGAAAAATGACTTAATAACACTGCAGCAGGATTAATATTGTACAATAGCTCATGGAGCCATAAAACTCTTGACAAATTCATTTTTGTAACACTGTATATTCTTGCTAATAGGGCAGGGCCCGTCTGAGGGGCTATTAATACCTTACTGCACAATGGATATCAATGTACACAGCAAAAAATAAATAAATAAAGCTGCACACACAGTTTCAGTTCCTCCTCAGCAGTAAAACTGGGGTGGAAAAGCAGGGTCAGAGTGGCTTCACGCAGGAAGCCTCCCTCTTGCTTCAAAAATCATCAGGAAATTCACCTCCACTTTAAGCCTCTCTAGTCAAGAAATCTGAGTGAAGTACAGTAAGTGGTATTATAGAGAGGTTTTACCAAAGCCAATTGTAAACAGAGACCCAGAATAGAACATATCAGAGGTATCCTTCCCAGAGAAAGCGTAGGCCATATCTACACAGGAAAAGTGATGACTAATTCACCACCCGTAGTCACTGGTGCAGTTCCACAGCTAGAAAGCGGCAGAGTATACAGAAGTCAAGAAATTCTTCTACTGTGTTGTCTAGCTCTGCTCATAGCTGAGTTAGAGAACTGTGGTAAAAGCACCCAAGTCCCATCGACAATACTGCTTTCTGCTTGTGCTACCAGCAGCGGAGCTACACTTAGGGGGCACCTGTGATGAATTAAAAGGTCCCATTTTGGCAGCTTAAATGCAGCCCTAATGACATAATCCAGAGACTGAGATATCAATAACATCATTTTGTACTTATGTGACGTTATTGACTTGAACTGGGACCGTATAGAATATTGTTGCAATCAAGGTCCTGTAGTGGCACCAAATCTTGTATAAAGGGGGTCAAATAAGGTGTCTAAGACGAGGTTATGGTTTGCTGGTTAGAATTATGCTATCTGTTTGCATGTATCATTTTTGTATTTAAAGATATAAGTATTGGCTCTATACTGTCTGTATTCCAAACTTATGCTATGCTTCTGGGAGACACCCCAGACAAGTCTGTGTCAGCGCTGCCTAGACTGCTTGATGGCCCATTAAGGACCATCAGCTATACAACTGACCCATTGACAGAAGGCAGACACCCCTTGGGACTCAGCAAGGTATGCAGGGACCTGCCTATGGACAGAACTCTGAGGTTTTTCCAGGCCATGTGATGGACAGCTTGTCTTTGGAACAAAGAAAGAAAGATCACATGGCAAGAGAATATAAAAAGCTGCTGCAGCTCCTCCATCTTGTCTTCAATCCCGCTTCTTATCTCTGGAGGAACTTTGCTACACTGAAGCTTTGAACAAAGGACTGATGACCCATCCCAGCTGTGGATGTACTCCAGAGACTGGATTTGAACCTGCAGTTTATTCTATCATTGCTGCAAGCCTGAACCAAGAACTTTGCCATTACTGTAAGAATTGGTTAAGTGGAATCAATTACAAACTCTCATCTATATTTCTTTCCTTTTATGAATAAACCTTTAGATTTTAAAGGATTGGCAACAGCGTGATTTGTGGGTAAGATCTGATTTGTATATTGACCTGGGTCTGGGGCTTGATCCTTTGGGATCGAGAGAACCTTTTTTCTTTTACTGGGGTATTGGTTTTCATAACCATTTGTCCCCATAATGAGTGGCACTGGTGGCGATACTGGGAAATTGGAGTGTCTAAGGGAATTGCTTGCGTGACTTGTGGTTAGCCACTGGGGTAAAACCGAAGTCTTCTCTGTTTGGCCGCTCTGGTTTGCCTTGGGATGCATGGAAACCCCAGCCTTGGGCTGTAACTGCCCTGCTTTAAGCAATTTGTCCTGAATTGGCACTCGCAGTTGGGTCCCTCCAGAACCAGCCTCGTTACAACTTTAAAAAAAAATTCAAGTCAAAACAATCTTATCAAATGCAAGGCAACACTGGATCTCACATTATGCAATATTCATCACATTATTATACTGTTACATACGTAGCCCATAGACGGGCTGTGAACCTTGCTTGCAAAGGTTCTTTAAGATTCTAGTACCTATTATCACTCCCTCTTTCTCTTGTGCTGATAGTTATCCGGTTATCCTTTCCATGCTATTGATTTTTCCCATGTACCCAATATGGAAGACTACCCTCAGACTGACAAAGCCTGCCTCAAGTTTTCATTCCGTATTAAACAGATTTTTCTTCATTAAAGTACATGTGAAAGTGAACGTTCGTGCAAGCTTTGGCCTTCACATGAGTATACTCTGTCAGAGCTGGACTGATTTATCCAGTGGGGCAAGTCTCTCTGTGCTTGGTCAAAAGCAACTGTACATATGGAAAGTTTAAGCTGAGCTGGGCTCGGTCTTGAGAACAGCAGTGCTCCATGCCCTTCCCTCACACTGTTGCAAAAGTCATGGAAGTCCCATTTCCACTGCAGTAAAAGATTCAAATGGGTAAAACCTTTTAGAAGCAGAAAGAGTTCCCATAAACCTAGTATACAAGTCTAAAGTGACTGAAGTAAACAGCCTGTAGAAAACAACCAGGTCAAGAGGAGAATTATATTCCTGAGATTTACAGACTGCTTCTGTTGTTTACAGTGGGGTTTTAGCACTTAAAAAAAAAAGTTGGCAACCTTCCCCCACCCCCGGAGGCAAGCAATCAACGAGCACTCAGGCTACCACAACTGCCTCAAGAGGTATAAGGACAGATCAGTATAATATAATACAGTTTGTTATATAGCATCCTTCATATGATGGATCACAAAGTGTTTTTATCACAGATGAGTTAGAGGAGACGTAACGTGTTACAGAGTGTGGTACAGTGACTTGCACCAGCATAAAGGAAAAAGAACATACCAAGATTGAATACAAACACAAAGCTGATTACAAGTATTAAAGATGACATAACTGAAAACTAGATAGAGGCACTAATGGAATAAGGGACAATTGAGGATGGTAAAGATCTGTGGGGTGCAGTCAACCATAGGATAAAGAGAAGAGGTGTGTTTTAATCCAGGATTTTAAGACAGGAAATCGTTCAGTCGTTTGGAGTTATAAACTTCCAGGCTAAACTGGTTTTTCATTTTTGCAGCCCTTCCAGCTTTGAAGAGAGTTCCACCTAGGTACTTATTTGACCTTCATCACCTTAGTATGGGAATGCCCAAGAATCTAGAGATTTCCATGATTAGTGAGGAGGTGGAGTAGGCAAATACAAAGTCAAAGGACTGAGTGGATTCCATGCAGAGTTTTGAAATAGAAAAGAATGCTGAAATGGATTTAGACAGAATGACAACAAAGGGGAGAGAAAACAGATTCCCTAATTCCTGGAGTTCAGGCCAGTTTTAACAGAGATTTCCCCTTAATTTTAGGAAAACAACAAAGAGAATCACTTCACCAACTAAATAAATTAATATTGCACCGTTGCAAACTCTAAAGATTTCACTACTGGTCTCTCCATATCTGGTGTTTTCCTTAAGCCCCAGATTCTGAAATCAGGAGACTCAGCTTCTATTTAAAAATAAATAAATACATACATACAAATAAAAATCTAATTCTCCATTCCTCGTGGTTGTGCAGAAAATCTGGAAAATGTGACCCGAGTACACCCAAAGAGCTCACAAACCAGACAGCAAAGGAAAAGACTTCTATAAACCATTTATAAACATTTATAAAATCAGTTGTTTTTTTTTTAAACCATTCTCATGATTTTTGAAGGCTTGGGGTTGGCAATACCACTAAATGGAGAGCACTAAAAAAAGGAGCTCTGGAGGACAAGTCGTATAGCCTCACAGCAGATGCAGCATAAGCAACGGTAACAAAAGATTCCCTACGCTGCTATGCCAAAGGGTAATTTAGCCACTACCTGATGGGTCAGTGTGGGCTTCCTTATCCATCTCTATTCAGTCCTTGCCCTCAGCAAGACTGCCAACAATGTTGTCACTTGTGACGGTGTCTTTGGCAACATGGACCTCTGGCAAAACCTGTATTGTTACCAGCAACTCATTGGTCGCAAGCCCATCAACAGAAATTACTCATTACAAACCCGGGACAGATTCAAATTCATAGTGGAAATAAAAGGCTATAGTTCCTATCTTACAGATGGTTGCAAGAGCCAGACCAGGTTCCTCACAAAAATAGTGTAGATTGGGAGAAAAGAATAAGGGAAGTCAGAGAAACAGTATCCCTTCATTTTTACCTATGCATCCAAGTGATAACAAACAAGCCAGGCAAGGGAAGAATGCACTATACGGTAATAAAAAGCCACATGTAATGGAAGGGCAAAGCATTAGCAAATGAATTCTAAGAGAAAAAGCCCAAACAATTAGTGAAAACAAGCAATTGCAAAAATACTTCCTTTTGAACAGCTGCCACATTTTTTCTATTCTAATCAGTTATCACCTTGTTAATGGATATAAAACGTTGGTAAGTTGTATGAATAATTTAGGTCCATTTTCAGTTAAGTGGTATCTTCATTAAACCATATGCTGTGAGAATTTACAGCACCTGTCCCCAACTAACAGCTCTAAGGGAAGCTGCATTGCATAGTTCTAAAGCTCACTCGGCATTACTTTAACCAGTTTACATTTGGCAGCCCACAGAGCAGTCACCTGTCTTTGCCGCTTTGAGTGGAAAGAGAAACTTGTTTTTAAAAAGGGGGAAAAAAAAGTTAAGCCTAGTATCTCTAGTAGCATGTTCATAACAAATAACTGGAAAGAAACAAAAGATAACCGTGTACTGCTAATTAAACTCACGCATTTTGCTGTTATGATTGTATCCGCTACAGAAATGACTAAAATAGTAGAGTTAACAAAAATAATAGAAAATGTAAAAGGGAAACAAATTCATATCTAGAACTGGTCAAAAAAATTTCAGTGGAATAGATTTAATTGAAAACTGCTGAAATAGGAACATTTATCAGAAATGTCTGTTTTGACAAGTGAGGAAGTCAAAATGAATCATTTCAATGTTACGTAGATTCTTTTTTTGACATACTAATGTACATATTTACATATTATAGTTTATATCATAACATTTAGACCTTATTGCAACAAAATGTTTTGACAATTCAGAAAAAAAATTAAGAATCTGAATTTCACAGGAAATTTTCAAATTTCAGCTTTTCATTCTGATTTAGAATCTAAACAAATTTCAAAGTGGCAATTTTCCCACAGAATGGAAGATTTGATTTCTAAACAGTTCTACTTATATCCCAATTTTAAGTCCGCTGGTTATACATTACAAAACAGGAAATTACTCATATAAACCCCATCACTTAAAATAATTGAACACAGACTGGACCACACATTAGAAGATCTACTGTAAGGAACAACTCTATATTAGATGGAGATAGGTGCCTGACTAGATGACCCAAAAAGTGTTTTCCATCTCTAATATCTGTGAGTTCTATTGACTTCTCTCTCCCTCACTTACACAAAGGCAGAAATGAGATCACACTTTTTGCATTAGAGAACTTCTAATGAAAATTGAGTTGGAGTCTAAATCATTTCACAATGTCCTTGGGAATTAAATCATAACAATTTGAAGCACAGGGTCAAGTGGACAAGCATGTAGGATCCAATTCTGATCCTGCATCAGTTGCATATCTCTATTTACTTCAATTGAAGTTTCTCCAGATTTACACCACCGTAAGGGGGAAAAAAATAGATCTGGGCCCTTACTCTGCAGGTAAAGGTCTCAGAGTTATGTCTAGAGGACAACTTATCACAGCTTCCCGAGAAGTCAAAGCACATTTGTTGTCCTTTCTAGCAAAATCAGTTAAAACTAAAAATGGATTGACATTCAGCTTTAGTTATCTCACCCTGAAAAAGGGAAGCAGAAAAAAGTTTGGAAATGGGCCGTATAAATATTACAGAAATTTAGGCATCTAAATGTACATAACCAACTGGAGTTGGACTCAGTTACACCATCTGTAAAAGGGGGGAAATGATATTTACCTACCTCTGACAGGAATGAGCATGAAAAGCTTTACTTAGGAATTAAGACCAGTCAGTGGAAGGAACAGGAATTAGGGTTGCCAACCCCCAAGGATTGGCCTGGAGTCTCCAGGAATTAAAGATTAATATTTAATTTAAAATGTCATGTGATGAAACCTCCAGGAATACGTCCAACCAAAATTGGCAACCCTCAACAGGATCAAACTTCAATCCAGTGGAATATGCAAAGGTCCAGGAAAGCCATATGTTAAGGCAACATTTTGGCAAGCCCTTTTCCTAGGCTATGCCTACACTACAGCTTATGTCGTCATAATTTATATTGCTCAGGGGTGTGAGTAAATCACCCCCAGAGCAACTTAAGTTACACCGACATAAGCGCCGGTGTGAACAATGCTATGTCCTCGGGAGAGCTTCTCCCGCTGATGTAGCTACTGCCGCTCGCAGGGGCTGGAGTAGTTAAGCCGATGGGAGAGCTCTCTCCCGTCAGAGCGGCTACATTAGAGGACTCACGGTGGTACAGCTGCACCTATGCAGTGCCGCTGTAAACTCTCTAGTGTAGCTGTGCCCCTAGACGCTGCATTTCCCAGAAATATTTAAAATGTGATCCTGCAACATTCAGTGCATAGCTAAGTAGCTATACATCCACAAGGCAGCAGTCCTTAGCTGCACACTTTGCAAGCTCAGAACAGGGGAGAAAAAAAAAAATTATCTTCTCCACATGTTCTGTCTGATATCCAAGGCTTCACACCTATATCAAGTCAAAACCCATTTACCCTGGGACAAGTCCATATCATAGAATCACAGAATATCAGGGTTGGAAGGGACCACAGGAGGTCATCTAGTCCAACCCCCTGCTCAAAGCAGGACCAATCCCCAATTAAATCATCCCAGCCAGGGCTACTACTCCTCCTCCTCTTTAATAAGGGCTATTTCCCTGTCCAACTTCAACCCCAACCTGTTTCTGCACTAAAACTTTTGACAATAAGAGTCAAATTTTTTTTTAAATAAATTGAAAAATTCATACACAAGCCTCACCAACTACTGCAGAATCATTTTCATTCAGACTTTCCAAAATACAAGTCACCTTCAGGCAGACACCAAGTGTTGGAATTTCACCTTTTGAAATTTTCAAGAGTTATGAGACTGAAGACAAAGAGCTATAATGGAAATTAACAGGCTGAAATCAGCTCCCTACCAAAGTGAGGACAGAAAAAACATTTTAAATCAACTGAGAAGCCACAACTTTTTTTTCTTCGAGTGAAAGCAGAATGACGCTGTCAGGAGAATGTCAAGATAAACTGTTAAAATGATTTTGGATGCTAATGTTATTTTGGTGGACCCAGTCCTGAAACACTGTACGAAATCAGTGGCTAGATGCTGCTTTATAAATATAAAAATAAACATTTTCTGATGATATACTTAACAGCCATACCAAAGCTTGATTTATAAGTACTGTATTTTATCATACTACATGCATCATGCTGATTAAAATTGCAGTGCTAACAAATTTTAGCATGAACATTTTGCAAGTCTTGGTTAACATTAATTCATACAAGCCGTTCTGTCACTACGCAAAATGCATAGGCATAATGACAGCATTAACAAACTTAGCCAAGTTCATACTGTGCAATTTAACAAGCATCACTGACTCAGTCATCTTCCTTGTGATCACTTCAACAGTATGGACTCCACAGTTTGATAGCGTTAGCATCATATTAAAATGGGTTGCAGTATGGTCAAAGGATGGATATTGGTCAGCAAAGTGAGTAAAAAGCACATCTTGATGTTGCACATGATGCCTATGCATTTTCAAAGTAATATCTGTTTAGTTTACTTAAAGTTTTTTTTTATTGTCCCTACTGCAGAACCATCATGCTGTAGCAAAGCAAGCCATGTTCTATTCCCCATCACATATTGACTAAACTACCAGTAAAACTCCAGTTCCAGAATCTTTATTGCTGGTGATGTGGCATAAGCCAGAAAAGAACACAGCTTGATTTTCAGATACAGTACCCGGCTGAGCCTGTACTGCTGCAGTTAGAAAAATCTTATTTTGACTTGTAAACTGAACAGATTTGATATGGAAGTCACCGAGGAAGAATAAGTATGGAACACCAGCATAGCATTTTTCACAGTTTCTTTTCTGACCATCGCCACACTTGTTATGCAATTTGAACAGCTCAACATTTGTTTTTACATTATCTTGCTGACCCAGTCTGGTCTGTTTCTGTCTGTCTAGTGCAGGGTTTTTGCACTAACAAATCTGTGAAAAAACACAGATTGGATAACACTGGATATGTTATGTATAGAACATACTTTGTTATTCACCCAGAGACACATGCATCAATTGCTCATTTGGGTGTGTTTACTGGAGTGAGGCACTGCGCTCTTTATTATGCAGAGGCTGCAACTTTTCAATATGTGCACATAACAAAGGTAGATAGCAAGACTATATAGCTGGCTGGTGAAAGCATGAACAATTCCCATACCATGATATAAGATAGTATAGAAATTAAGCATGTATGACAGTAATTATGACATTTTTATCTTAATTCTTTCCATTTGGTAAAGGTGTTAACTGCAATTTGGGATTTGATAAATTCACTTTTTAGAATTTTACGTTAGGTAATTTAAAGATTTGAGAGATACCAAAATTAGATGTTGGGTGAAAAGTCATGTCACTTAATTTGTATAAAACTCTTTATAGTGAATATTCAAAGATATTTATTTCATCTCTATATAGCAATGGAGTGGGCTACGAGTCTGAATAGACTGGATGGTGTGATTTGGGTCAACACATCTACAGTGAATAAATATTGTATCAGCCTAGCATTAGCATGTAATTTTGGTAAATTTGCTCAGGCACATTTGGGATCAACAGGAAAAAATACACGATACGCTGCCTCAGTTTGGAAGAAGCAAAGAGTGTTAGCTGCAAAGTGGGTTTGGTGGTTTTAAGATTCAAAGAAAAGTTATATTTTTTTTTAAAACACTATTCAAAATGTTAGCTTCCAGAAAGGTTCAGAAATTCCCCTTTCCTGATAGAACCTTTACAAAACACATTAAAGAGGAGCTTGTGAAGATTGATAAGTGTGCATATGCACACTTATCGATCTTGTTTTCAGGGGTTATATATGTTCTAGACAGCTCCATACTGCTCATACAGTAAACAGCCTGTTTTACAGACAAAAGGAACCAGCAAATACTGATTTTTATTCCCTAACTTAACAGAGACTGTTTCAGAGAGGCTAAAACTTGATTAGGTCACAGAGCATAAAAAAATTGCTCCCTCCCCACCACATGTTCCTCTGCAGAAACGCTTATTTCCTTAATTTCTTTAACTCTGAAGTACTCTGCTGCCAGGATCCATGTGCTTGATTGTCAAAAGATGTTTTGCATTTCAGAGCAAATAGGTTAGCTAACATATCAGTTGGATGAAGAGTTGTCCATTGAGTAGCCAGTAAACAGTACTGCACAAAATAGCAGGGTATCGATTTAACACACTACAACTCCCTTCAACTCCATCTCTACCACCATAAGGGGAACAAGCTGTCGTAATGCTGCATAAGATTTAACATTGTAAGTGCTTTTTTCTGAAATCCCTTAAGAGGGGATAAAATATCAAGTACCAGTAATAACATTTTCAAAAGTCAGAATTGAGTGAGCAATGAATTTTCCATCCCTGTAGGATAAAGTATGATTTAATTTCTTAGGCTCAGGTGTGGGTAGGGAGGGGGTCACAACTGACAACTCATTCTCTCTCTACAGGGAGTTGCTTATTGGTGCTTGTTGTGCAGAAGAGAAAACGGTTTCATGTTAAAAACAAAACAATTACTTCTGTACTTTTGTAAATGGACTTTTCGTACTTTGCTGTGGGATCTACAGAAAAAACAGAGAAGTTAAATGTCTCATTCCCCCTGCGCGCGCGCAACACACTTACTGAATGGGGCCAGTGGAAGACAGAAGTGTTCTCAATGTCAGATGTTTATGCCATACTAACTCACAGTAAATATCTTATAAATCAAGAACGAAATAGCCTTCATTCTGTCAGAGAGCCTCAAATAGGAACAAATACATGAAATTTGACCTTTACATCCAAAAAGCTCCCTTGGTTACCACCAAGAAAACAAAACAGGTTTTGTGACAAAAGTTTCCCACAATTCTTCGTTTCTAAACCTACTCAGTGAATATCCCTATATATATATATTTTTTTTTTTTTCCTCTGTCTTAAACACATCAAGACCTTTTCAGGCGCAAAAGTCTAATGGACTGAAATTCACTAGAGACCTAATGCTACCCCAGAGCTACCAAGTAGATTGATTTTCAGGTAGTGTCAGCTATCTGATTTTGGATTTAGAAACACTCCCCCTGCTTCAGTTCAGTGGTTCACAAATTCAAGTGTCCAATTAAAAAAAAGAAGAGAGTAAATGGCTCTGTTATAGGTGCCCATCCAGTTACATCTGGCTAGCAGTCATGCATCAGCTGTGCTATTCATGTGCTCAGAATGTCAAAACAAATGACTGCTACTTATAACTGAAGCTAAGCCTTTCTAGTTTATCCGAGGCGCCATAACAATGGAATTTTCAGATATGCAACGATTTTTCATATTTTTAAAATTCTCATGCTAACAGGTCACGATGAAAGAAAAAACGCACACATTTCAATTTATTCAGGGATTTCTACATTAACTTGCCATGGGGCAAGTAGGTGGATGGAAGCTACCATTAAGGGCTTCTGTGTTTCCAGGTTTATTTATATCTATCACAGTCTTCTCTAGACGCTAGCGAGTCTCAATAAAAAAAAAAAAAAAGTAGCCAGTACTGTCAAAATGTAGTTTTTAAATTGCTGCTGAAGAACCTTCAGCACAAGTCTTAAGTGGAACTGCCTCCAAGTGATACAGAAGTATTGCTGATGCACACAGAAAGTGTCACAGTGAAAGAGTGTTCTCATCTATACCGGGATCAACCTTCTACTTCTTCACACATTGCAAGGCAGCACATGTCAACATAGGTGAATGAGAGCTTGTTTAATAAGGGTAGAAAAAGCTACACTAAACACAGCTGGGATACAATGGCAGATAACAGCACAAGCAGAAATGGATATCATTTTTCAGCCTGAAAATAAACCAGAATGTGGCATTTGCCTCCAAGTACACATCTTTCCTTTCTTTTTGCTTCAAAAGGAAGACATAAGATAAACAGCACCTTTAGGTAAAAGGGCAAAGCCTATGACCGCCACCATTACTGATAAAGAAGAGAAATGGATCTCTAAATGTTGACTTAGTTCACTGAAAACAACTTTGGCCTGAGGTAAGCAGAGTTTACTGGGAAATAAATGATACCTATTCTACTCTGTATATTCTTAAGTATTTCTGAGCATCTCTCTCTGAAGGCAAGTTTACTTTTGGTGAATTAATACTCCTAAAACTGAAGCACCCACTGACTATCTCCAACTTGTGTTGCATGCGGACAGATGCTCGTCTCCACAGCTCTGTCAATGCACCTCAGTTTTGACATGCAACACATCATGCTATTGAAGGATTGGGAATCTGCAGTATATACTGACTTCTTGCTGCACTGTTAATGTAATACTTTACACTTATAGACCACCTCTGATATGGAAATCTCCAAGGGTTTCATAAACATTAAGTTTCAATAATCCTATACAGCATGAAAGTAATTCATTTATGGTATGTATTTATTTGGAGTTATGCTACCTACAGAAAAAAGGAGATACCATCAGGCTATGGGCATCACTGACAGTTGAAAACTAACAAAATAAACAAACTCCTCAAATTTGTCCCAGGACACAAATACCCCAAGCAGTTAAATGCATTTTAGCAATAAAATCCAAACAAAATTCAAGCCTCTCCAATGTATACTACCCACACACTACTCAGACCATGAAAAAATCCCTGTAGTCCTCAAAGCAAGAAAAAGATGAGACTAGCCTTGTAACATGCCATTAAGGTCAGCACATTGGCTATTTTGCTGCAGAGGTGGAGCAAATTCAAAGGTATGGGGGCCTTAACAGAAGACTTTACCACCAGCCACCTCATTTATACCAAGGAGGTTTTCAGCTCAAGCACCTTGTTGACCAAAAATGGGTCCAGACACTTGTACCCTCTACAGGCCAGCTACAGGCCCCCACCCAGCCCGACACTCATAACCTCTACCCCCCAGAGCCCAGGGATCCAGAAGGAGTACCAGCCTGATGCTGGGTCCTGGGCTTGCACAGAGTTTCCTGCACGCCGCTGCCTCCTTCCTTCAGGGCATCCCGGGAACTTCAGCGGCTGGGAACCCTTCCAGTTCCCTTCCCCTCCCTTCCCCCTTGTCTTTTATTTGTGAATCAGGCTCTGCGCGGTCCAGTGGCCCCTAGGGGCAGCCAGCAGCACTGCAGCCCTTTTCTGTGGGGAAAAAGGAAATTCTGTGCACACAACATTAATTTCTGCAAAATTCTGCACTGCACCATGGTGCAGAATTTCCCCAGGAGTAATGGGCAATACAGTTTGGTGACATACCAGTCTCCTGCAGACCTGATTGATTCCACCTAAAGAACTCAAAAAAATATGCTTTAATCAGTGACAATTAATAAATGTGAAATGCAGTTCCCTAAACCATGGCAAAAGACAGGGAATGTGAAACACATATGAAGGACTGATTAGCAAAAATAAGACATACAAAAAGGTCTAAAACAAGTGACTGATTTTACATGGACTTACTCAAACGTACAATTTTACTGCTATAAAACACCAAAAACATCTATGGTGATTTGCAAATATCAAGTGTCCATTCCTCCTAACTACCAGAAGATGGGATGGAGCACCCTATAATTGCCCTGTTCTGTACACTCCCCCTGAAGCTCTAGTATGGGCCACTATTGGAGACATGATACAGGGCAAGATGCACCATGGTTGGTCCGACTCAGTATGTCGCCTCTTATGTTTTCTCCCTCTGACATACAAATGAAATGCCTAGTTTACTTTGCAGTACTGAACACTACTATTTACAGCCAGAACTGGCAGTGCAATCTATATTTAAGTTGCCTAACACTTTCCATTATAAGACCCTGTTTTCAGTTGCTGAGACTTCACCAAACTTTAATGGTTCAGGCTGAAGTTTTCCAGGCCACGTGTATGCCCCAGGCCGAATTTTTTGGAAGAGTTTCAGTTAAAATGGCTGAGCCATTTCAGAGAAAAGAGGAAGGAAAGATACATTTCGTGAATGTTAAATTATTGCAGCTGTATCACTGAGAAGCGATAGCCTGTCTCCACACTCTGGAAGAGAGAATTGTATTGTGACAGGGAAAGTCACCCCAGGTTCAGGGAAGTGTCTTTTGCTGTCCCTGTGAAATTTCTCGAAGTCTGGCGGAGTTTCAAGCCTCTGAAAATTGCTGTTTGCAAATGCTCACGAGAAACTTGTTATAGTTTGGCACCAAGATTCTCTGAAGATTCCTTCTCTACAGAGAAGGCTCCATCCTCACACTAAGCATGCTCAACTCCAACAGAGCATGGTCCAGGACTATTCAGGGCTGAGCAGGACTTCTGCAATTGCTCCTCCAGCCTATCGGGAACTAATGTGCCACTGGGCACCAGAACTGACAGTAGGGAGATACTCTCTCCTGTGTTATTTATTATTTGTATTCTGATAGTGCCGAGGAGCCATAGTCATGGATTAGGACCCCAAAATACTAGGTGCAGTACAAACACAGAACAAAAGATTATCCCAGCCTGAGAGAGCTTACAATAAGTATAAGACAAATGACAACAGATGGATACAGCCAGACCAACAGGAAAGTACAAAGAAACAATAAGACAGTGCTCTCAATGCTGTCCCCAGCACCCAGGAAGACTGATTGGAATGTAGGGGGAGAGGAGCCAAGAGGGACAGGGATAGAAGCCGATGGGGACAGACTGTGAGGGGACAGGGATAGAAGTGTCTATAACCACTAAATCACATTGCCCTCCAGAACATGGAATTGAACCCAGAATTCCCAAATTTCAGCATTCCTCTACTCTCAGCAAATAGCTGTAAAACCCCTGGCAAAATGTGTCTCATTCCTCTCTAGTAGCTTATCCACAGAGACAACCTACTATCACCATTGCCAAGCATTCATGGGCTCAAGCATTCATGTCTTGGATTTAGAGGTTCCAACTCCAACCTTGCTGATGACCAATTTGGAGGTCTATATGGTTCCATGTTATTAACTTCCATGATTTTGTCACAAATTCTTCTGCTATTTGGTGTTTTTCTTAAAGTTCCAAGCTCCTGTAGTCTAGTGATAATAATAGAATCTCAGCTTTTATTTAGACAACAGGTATCTCACGTATGGAGAAAAGACTGAAAATGTAACCTGCGTATACCCTAACAGCTAAGGAACCCGAATCCAAAGAAAAAACTGATTTTTTTAAGTCTCATAATTTGAGGCCTGACTCATGATTTTTGAATGATTGGGGTTAATAATATTGGTGGTTCCACATGACAATTTATAGGGATGGGGTTCTGGTAACTTTTTGAAAAACGCCAGAAATTATTACAAAAAACACCTCATAAAAGATTATTAAAGTTAAGCATTCAAAAGTTAGGAAGTGCCAGAATTGATGGTGAATGCACAACTTTATAATTTGGCCCCATTCTGAGCACATACACCCTAATTATCATCATATATAATAACAAATTAATTTTTCCAAAAGGACCTCTGCCTTATTCAGGACAAAATATAGATGGTGCTCCAGGAATGAAATCCGAATGAAATGAAGCTGTTGTCTTCACAACCGTTCTTTTAATTTATAACTGAAGTTGGAAAGTGTGTAGCAAACAAGGCAGGAAGAATTTGATTCTATCCCTCCCTCTGCCACACAATTCCTAGATGACGTTGGTCAAGTCACTTACACCAGAATTTTCATAGGTAGCTGCTACTTGTGTGTTCCTCATTTTCTGAGGGCTACAGTTAAGACATCTGATCCTGATTTGCAGAAATGCTAAACATACAGATGCAACTGAAGTCTATGGGAGCTTTAACACAGTGTCTCTCAACATTTCCACACTACTGTACCCCTTCCAGGAGTCTGATTTGTCTTGCGTACCCCAAGTTTCACCTCACTCAAACACTACTTGCTCACAAAATCAGACATAAAAATACAGAAGTGTCAAAGCACACTATTACTGAAAAAATGCTTACTTTCTCATTTTTACCACATAATTACAAAATAAAATCAATTGAAATATAATATTGTACTTACATTTCAGTGTATAGTATATAGCGCGGTATAAACAAGTCATTATCTGTATGAAATTTTAGTTTGTACTGACTTCGCTAATGCTTTTTATGTAGCCTGTTGTAAAACTAGGCAAATATCTACATGGATTGATGTACCCCCTGGAAGACCTCTGTGTACCCCAATCGGTACGTGTACCCACGGTTGAGAACCACTGCTTTAACATATAAAGCGCTATGTAATGCTAAGTTCACTGAAAAAATCAGGGCCTAGGCATCTCAAATTGGGCACCCAAAATTAGTGGGCAAAGAGGCAAGATTTACCTAAAATGCCTTCTACAGAATTTAAGTGACAGACCATGGCTCCTATGGCTCATAGCTAATTATTTTTTTTTAAATTACACACATTTCAAACGCTTTCAAGAAAAAAACAGTTGTCATAATAGCACATGATACACTGCCTGGCCATTTGCATTATATACACACACAATCATCCATGAAGAACAGGGTTCTTGTATGGTCAAGGATTTAAATTGGAAGCGGGTTTGACCAACATCCTATGCTCTCTGCAAAGAAAAACCCCAATATATAATTCGCAATAGCTACAGTGCTAGGTTCTTGCTGTATACATTTCTTCCAACATGGCTTTTCTCACAATTCTGGAGGCTGAAACAACTCTAGCACAGGAAGTCCTGGTTTCCCTTAGAGACTAGTCTTTATATAGCTAAGGTTGCAGCCAGATACCATTAAGAAACTTTGTAGCCCCCGTGTTGCTGTGCCTATTAAAACTGATGTGGCTGCAACATTGTCAAGTTTACTCTGAAATCTAAGGGGAAATTTTTT
Source organism: Chelonia mydas (assembly GCF_015237465.2). Lineage (NCBI taxonomy): Eukaryota > Metazoa > Chordata > Testudines > Cheloniidae > Chelonia > Chelonia mydas. The sequence goes on along the minus strand of NC_057851.1, from coordinate 145,217,664 downwards.
GCAATGTTTGAGAATAGATCAACTTTGAATTTGAAGTTCTGAAGATCTGAAGTTTGAATTACAGATACTTTTAAAAGGTTAACCAGATTGGAAATGCTGGCTTGTGCCATTCAAGGTCAGAAACTGCTAGTTATTTATTCCTTATTTTCACTTAATTAATTCTCCTTCTAAACCTATACATAGGCTACCTTTGAAAAAACAGGTTGTAATTAAGCAAAGTTACTAATTGTATCTAACTGTAATGGCTAATGCGTTTGAGTAGTTTGCCCTCTGGTGACTAGTTCTGAGAGAACAGAAGAGCGTCCCACAGCTCAAGGGGCAGTGATCTGTGTATGTAGAGCTCAAGTATAAAGCTGCTATTCCTAGACTTGAGTAATTGTGAACTGACAACCCAGTAGAGGCCTAACTTTTGAGGTGACACGTAGTATCGTGAAAGGTCATTTGACTAAAAACCCATACCTGCTGCATTGTCTGTATTCCTCCATAAGCCTGCTTCTTATACCACAAGATTTTTTTTTTTTTCCTTTTTCCAAGTGTGCAGAGGCAGACCTCTGCTAGGTATTTATATGGCTCCATTACCGTAATATTTGAATGCCTCTCAATCTTTGATGTATTTACCCTCACAATACCCCTGTGAGTTAGGGAAGTGCTATTATTCCCATTTTACACATGGGGAACCAAGGCACAGAAAGACTAAATGACTTACCCAGGGAGTCTCAGGAGTCCTGCTGTGGAGCAAGGAATTGGACCCCGGAATTCCCCAGTTCCAGACTAGTACCCTAAACATGACACCATCCTTCCTCTCAGGTAAACATTGATGAGTTATTAGTAGACCACATTTTTTGAAAATACAAAACATGAACTAAAATGGAAAACATAAAACAAAAAGCTCACCATACAACAGTGGCTCCTGCCCCACAGGGCTGGGCCTAGATTCCTGTTATGGGTGTGGCGATCTAGCACATGGGGTTGCAGTGCTGCAGCACCACTCAGCTTTGGCCCAGCTGTCCCTCTGTCATGGGGGAGAGGGAGGCAATTTGAGTGTGTTGCAGCAACCCCATGGGTCGCAGCACCCGTACCGGGGAGCTGGGCCCAGCCCCGCAGGATGGGAGTTGCCACTGCAGGGTGAATGTGGCATGTGCTTGCTCTGCAAACACTGCCCCCAAGGTCTGCCATCCCCTCAGAGGCACGACCCGACACCCTCCTCCCTCCATGGATAAAATGGAAAAAACAAAATAAGACAAAATTACCTAAGAACAAATCAAAGAATTTCAGGGGGCTCTAGTTATTGGCCATCTACCACTTACATAAGTTTCTATAACCAGATCACTTTTGTCCAGGTACCCAATTCTGCAGAGCCCCTCTGGCCCATGATTCAGCCTTCACAGGAGATGTCTAGCTTTCAGTAACCTTTTTTTTTTTTAAACACTGCTGAGCTAAAAGGTTTCCCTGAGGAAAGTTTTGTTCGTGGTCTCTCCTTGCTCATAATAATGGCTGCTGAAATGTTGTCTCTGTCGATCACGATGACTACTCACCTAATTTCATTCAGTGTCCTTAGTTAGAGGTGGTAAAAAGTCTGATTTCCTTCCATACCTAAGGTGTAAAAGCAGATGTAATCTAGGTGAAGAGGAGGAAGGCAAAGCAGAGCTAACCTCCATGTTTTGTTGTGTCTTGATTGAATTCAGCAGGAGTTCAATCACTGCAAAAACAAAGGCAGGCAGAACTGCTGATAGTTTTGGCAGGTGATGGAAGTATAATAATAGAGCACAAAACTGCTTTTTGTGGGTTACCTTAAGTAATGGAATGGCAATGAGGATTTCCTTATAGACTGGAATTGTGGAGTGTCAGCCAACTAAAGAGAAACCTGCACTTTTATTAATATGTTTATTTAATTTGTTTTTCCCAAAATGAAGCTAGACTCCTTGTAGGTGAACTAAGTCGTAATTCATTAGCTTTAACAGTAGTTTCTGGATCAAAGAAGGTAACAGGTTCATCTAGCATGTAGTAAAAAAAATAACCTTATTTAGCACTTTTTGTCCCTAGATTTCTGAATAGTTTTGCAAAACACCTTTCCAGCTAGCTCCTTTTCCACTTGGTACCAATTTTTGTCCTAACCCAGACCCGGACCTGGGGGTGCAAGGGAAAAGAAGGAGTTTAGCTGCTTGTACCCTGTATAATTTTCCACACAGCATTGGTGGCTCAGATCCTAGAAAACATGCAGTAAACCAGACAGATATCCCGTTGCATTTCTAAATATTCAACACACAGCTCTGAACAACAGGTATCTCCAATGACAAACTAAATTCTATCCTAGTGACAAAACATGGATTTGAATCACATATCTTAAAAGGAATGAATTGAATGGTTTAAAAATGTGCTCAGATACCGACTTCTTTCTTTTCACAAAGAAAGAGTTAAACACTTTCTTTTATTCCCCAAAGGCTGCCTGGTCCCACTCAGAGGTGCCATGTTTTATTTAAAACATACTCTCTCTCAGTAACCACTTGTTCTAATTGGCAAGGCAAGGCTGGGTCCCCAAAGCACACAGCTCGTTACATTCAGTTTGGATTACAAAAAACACGATGAAACAAACTGCATCGAAATGTACAAATTAACGGCTCAGGAGTGCACGACACGGACGTGGAATTAGATTGTAATATGGAACAAACACCACAGGGAGGCTAGGGAACAAATCACTAGTGTCTCTATAAGCTACACAAGGTTTCCAAATGAGCAAATACACAAAACATAGCACAGGCTTTTCCATAACTCACCCAAATTGCTAAATATGAATAGCAGAGATTCCTTCCCCCCACCTTATACACACAGGTAAAAGAGAATGGAGTTACAAACAAGAAGGCTTAATGAATTAAACCTGCAGGTTGCACTCTCTAAATATGTAACTCATCTTTGCTTTCATGCTGACAATGTGCAAACATCAATGCAATTAAGTCACGCTTCTAAACATTTTTTAAATCACCTGAGAACCAGAACACAAGGGACTAAATTAGAGTTGGTGTTTCAGCAGGCAGCATGGAGAGGATAATGAGCTAGAAGTTAGATGAACAATATATTTATGAAATAGGAGGAAATGGACTCTTCACTACAAACAACAAAATGTACAAGACAAAATAAAAGAACAGCTCTTTGTACAAAAATTAAACAAAAACAAAAAGGCAAAAAGGGTGCTCTGCTCCGCAGTCAAAGTTAGTGAGATTAGCCAGCCCTTGAGATAACAATAGGCATGGAAAATACCAAGCAATAAAATTGTTCAGGTACAAAAACGTATTAAAATTAAAAACAGACATTGCAGTCTTTTCAGGCAGCCAGCACCTAGCAGAGGTCACACTTCTAGTTAACTGTAAAGTGCAATTTGTAATGGTTTACATTAATAAGCCTCAAACTACCAGGCTGTCAAAGTCGCAACAGCTAAAAATCATTCCAACCATCTTTTGTGATCTTAGTTCCACGTCTCCTTAAATAGGAATTATGAAAACATTGAAGCAATACTGGATCTCAAGTGTGATGGAACTCACCATGGCCTCAAACTGGTAGCTTTGTTGTTCCCCTAACAAAAGGGCTCACATACCTTGCATGACAGCATTAACATATCTAGATGCCTGTCACAAAGAGGTTTAATATCTTCATGAGAAGACATTAACCCCATTCAGTACAGGCTAAATCTACTGGCCAGTAGGAAACGCTCTTTAGTGCATTGAAGGCTTACCCATCAATTGCTACAAAATTTAAAAGTTCCCATTGTAAGAGTGCTGTATTTCTAGCCTTTATGTTTGTGAAGAGACACTTTTTAATCTTCCTGATGCTGGGGACATCCAGATAGGAAGATATGAATTGTCCTGGGCCCATGCACAGCTTGAGTGCCAGGCTTCATAAAGAATCCTCCTTCCTCCCACCAATTATAGTGCAGCAGTGGGTCCACTCTGTGGCCATGGCCTCCCACAATGCTTATACACCCCTTACTACTTGGTTTGGGGAAGAAAGGGGTGACATGAGGGAGAGGGGAGAAAGGAGAGAGAAGATAACTTGCAGATCAGCCCAGTGGCTGAGCCACCAGCCAGGCTCCCAAAATCTTTGTTGCATATTTGTATACAGGGAGCCCTCATTAAGCAGGGCTCTTGGCATGCAGGGAGTACACAACCCCTAAATGGGATCCCCAATTCCCATCTCACACCAGTACTACACTAATTCTGCTACCAGGGTGTAGAACCCTGTAGTAATATTTCTGCGTCATGGCTATAGAGAAGAGGGCAGGATCCACCTTTGAAAGAGGTGTAAATTATATTCACCTCATTGAGTAACCCAAAATATTGTATTCACCCCTCAAAAACTGCTGTATAGTACCCTCCTGCCCATCCTATACCCTGCACATATTGATTTCTGGCTACACGTAGGGGGAAATCTTCTACAGCATAATTTGTCACAGGTTGCCTCATCAACCAGAGCTAAATTAAATTAGGAATGCAACTATACTTGGATGAACTGATTTCCTACGCATAAGTATTTCTCCTCCAAAACATTAGGACTTTATCTTTTGTCTTGTTTGCTTATGATTCACTAATCAAGTCACATTTAGAAGAGTAGTAAATGTTTCCCACATGACTACAAATATTAGCCCGTTTTAATGAACCAGGCAATGCTATCACCTGAGTCGTCACACTTTGCAGAGGCTTCAGTCTTGCTAACGGCGCAAAATGATAAGGGCCAGCTAGCAAGGTAAAAGGAATTGAGGGTAGACAATGCAAATTAAGAGTGTCAATAAACCAAATCCCAATAAAATCCTTTATTTAGCTTCCATTTAATTCTTTTTCACAATCATGATTCTCCTCCTTAGTAAGGTTTGATATACGCTTGGATTCTCTGAGTGTTTACAAGTTCTGTGGCATTCTTCTCTCTCTTCCCATTAAAAACACAGACCTTTAACCTGCAATTGGGGAGGGCTGTATAGAAGACCAAATGAAGATATGCTGAATGCTAAATAAATATCTATGATGCTTCAGGACCCTGTAGATGGGTATTTCCAGACTACCTAAGCTAGAGTTACCATGGTGAGCAGTGTGATTGGCTACGCAATTTTCAAAAGAATGCTTATCAGTTTGAATGTGTAATACAAAATGGACTGGAACACAAAAATACTGCCAGTCTCTCAAATGCTAGTCAAGTGAATTTGCTTTAACAGTTTTGCAGTAAACATTCTGTATGCTACAAACACTAAGACAGACATGAATACAATGGGAACCCACCACTATCAAAGATCCAGCCTAATGGAGCAATACAAAAGGAGATGCCTGCTTATATTAGAGACTAACACAGACACCATACTGCAGCCCTCCTAAAAAAAGGTGTCTGCGTACAGACACAATGCTGCTTTTAAGCTGTAGATATTTCTTGCTGCTCTTCCAACATCAGAGCACTAAAACATAAGGCTGCACATCAGTAGAGAGGGTAAGCACCTAGACAATGCAAACACACTGGATTTTTTGATATTTCATTTAGAAACAGAAGTTTGTTCCTCCCTTTGCCCCTGAAGGAAAGTACATAAATGGTTTGCCATTTATTGTGCAATACTATATAGCACAGATTACAGGATATGAAACAGCAGTCTGCAAAAGGCTTGTATTTTTGTTGGAATTGTTTCCCACACAGCAAGCCAAAAGACTAATAGAAGACCTGCTCTGCAGTTTACTGACTCCAAAAAGCGACTTGGAAATGCACCCCCAAAGAGTGTTTGTCAGGTCATCCCTGTGGTCGCTTTACATTGCCATGAAGGAACCCAACCTTGATTCCAGTCTCTTGCAGCCTAGAACAAGCAGGGTGGAGCTACCATTGTAAATCCAGGAAAATCATTCAGGGAGACAGATGAAAGGATAATTTCTGGTTTTACTGAAGAGTAATTCTTCCTGTCATTTAATGAGTTTCTAAACAAGTCATGTCTAGTTCTTAAAAATCTACTACAGCAGCAGGCCTCCTCAATGGAAGTGGCAGGGTTAAAAGTGTATAGAAATTAATTTAATAATTCTGCACAATCAGGGATGCAGAAGAATTCTGGGGAATAAAGATTTGCCACTGAAATGGCTTTTATAGTTTTCTAGATCTACATTAAAAGATGAAAACCAAGGCAGAACATTGGTATGTTGTATATATGAACCCACCTTAGAGAAAGCAGTGCCATTTTTTTTATCCCTCTTTCCTTGTTATATGCATCCCTCAAACTGAAGGGAAAATAAAAATCAATATTGTGTTCAAGTAACAAAACTTTATAGTCTGACATATAGCCACTGCATACGTATTGATACATATTGCCAGTTTGGTGGTCAGCAATAATGATTTTGGACTAGATGACCTCCTGAGGTCCCTTCCAACTCTGATATTCTATGATTTCTACTCTATTGTAGATTTTGGTCATAATTAAACAGGATTTTATTTGTCAAGATGGTAGCACAAGAACACACGCACACACTATTTCAAGCAACAAATGACAGTGAACCAGCAATCAAGACATTCAGTCTTTTCTGACAATTTTAGAGAACTCACCACATGTACATAATCTGTTGCATGCACAGCTCAGAGAAAGAAGTATATTCTTGAATCGAATTATGCTGATATAGTGGTTCAGGTAAATGTGGAAATCTTGTAGCATGGTTTAAATCAGAAGTTAGAGATGGAAGATAGCTTGGGTCTAGTTCCCTCATACATACCTTCAATTATAGCCTCACTGAGAAGCACTATGAAGCCCCTCAAGAGTTTTGTTAGAAATATTTTACCCCGCTGATGTTCTTAAATTATTCTGTTCTACTTCCAGAGGTCTTTGTGCATCTCCCCACCATACAATCTTGTACTATGGCACTTACCTTTAATTTCATGTATTAGCCTTTGGGCAAGCTGCAACCATTGCCTGCACTCCTTTTCCTTTCCTGTCTGCTCCATAACAACTACCTTCCACTAGTCTGAGAGCAAATGGACTAAAGGTGAAATATATTTATATAATGATTTAAGGAAAGAGTACACATAAATATTTGGTGTTAGTGAGAGGTCTATTTGTTTTGCACTAGTGCCCAGAGTCTCAGGATTGAGACTTTGTTATGCCACGTGCTATACAAATATATAGGAAAACAGTCCCTGCCTGAAAGACCCTACAATTTAAGAGTGAGTTTGCATAAACAATCAGCATCGGCCTAATCCTGCTCCCACTGAAGTCTACAGTAAGAGTCCCCAGACTTCAGTAGAAGCAGAGTTAGGCCAATGCTAGATGCTTTTGAAAATCCCACAGTGTCTAGTAATTCAGGCACTGAGCACAAACAGTTTGCCAAATTGACAGGACAGGTTGTAGTAATGGTATAGAATGTGGTGTCGGTGAAGTACCTAGTCTACCTATCCATTTGCATTTCCTCACTTACCATTCTACATTCCAATTTGAAAAAGTATGACAATATAGCATTTCATAAGAACATAAGAATGGCCATACTGGATCAGACCAAAGGTCCATCCAGCCCAATATCCTGTCTACTGACAGTGGCCAATGCCAGGTACCCCAGAGGGAGTGAACCTAACAGGTAATGATCAAGTGATCTCTCTCCTGCCATCCATCTCCACCCTCTGACAAACAGAGGCTAGGGACACCATTCCTCACCCATCCTGGCTAATAGCCATTAATGGACTTAACCGCCATGAATTTATTCAGTTCTCTTTTAAACCCTGTTATAGTCCTAGCCTTCACAACCTCCTCAGGCAAGGAGTTCCACAGGTTAACTGTGCGCTGAGTGAAGAAGAACTTCCTTTTATTTGTTTTAAACCTGCTGCCCATTAATTTCATTTGGTGGCCCCTAGTTCTTATATTATGGGAACAAGTAAATAACTTTTCCTTATTCACTTTCTCCACACCACTCATGATTTTATATACCTCTACCATATCCCCCCTTAGTCTCCTCTTTTCCAAGCTGAAAAGTCCTAGCTTCTTTAATATCTTCTCATATGGGACCCGTTCCAAACCCCTAATCACTTTAGTTGCCCTTTTCTGAAACTTTTCTAATGCCAATATATCTTTTTTGAGATTAGGGGACCACATCCGTACGCAGTATTCAGGATGTGGGCGTACCATGGATTTATATAAGGGCAATAAGATATTCTCTTATTCTCTATCCCTTTTTTAACGTTTCCTAACATCCCATTTGCTTTTTTGACTGCTGTTGCACACTGCGTGGACGTCTTCAGAGAACTCTCCACGATGACTCCAAGATCTTTCTCCTGATTAGTTGTACCTAAATTAGCCCCCATCATATTGTATGTATAGTTGGGGGTATTCTTTCTAATGTGCATTACTTTACATTTATCCACATTCAATTTCATTTGCCATTTTGTTGCCTAATCACTTAGTTTTGTGAGATCTTTTTTAAGTTCTTCACAGTCTGCTTCGGTCTTAACTATCTTGAGCAGTTTAGTATCATCTGCAAACTTTGTCACCTCACTGTTTACCCCTTTCTCCAGATCATTTATGAATAAGTTGAATAGTACTGGTCCTAGGACTGACCCTTGGGGAACACCACTAGTTACCCTCCCATTCTGAAAATCTACCATTTATTCCTACCCTTTGTTCCCTGTCTTTTAACCAGTTCTCAGTCCATGGAAAAGATCTTCCCTCTTATCCCATGACAACTTAATTTACGTAAGAGCCTTTGGTGAGGGACCTTGTCAAAGGCTTTCTGGAAATCTAAGTACACTATGTCCGTTGGATCCCCCTTGTCCACATATTTGTTGACCCCCTCAAAGAACTCTAATAGATTAGTAAGACACGATCTCCCTTTACAGAAACCATGTTGACTTTTGCGCAACAATTTATGTTCTTCTAGGTGTCTGACAATTTTATTCTTTGCTATTGTTTCAACTAATTTGCCCAGTACTGACGTTAGACTTACCGGTCTGTAACTGCCAGGATCACCTCTAGAGCCCTTCTTAAATATTGGCGTTACATTAGCTATCTTCCAGTCATTGGGTACAGTAGCTGATTTAAAGGACAGGTTACAAACCATAGTTAATAGTTCAGCAATTTCACATTTGAGTTCTTTCAGAACTCTTGGGTGAATGCCATCTGGTCCCGGTGACTTGTTACTGTTAAGTTTCTCAATTAATTCCAAAACCTCCTTTAGTTTCTAGTTTGGATAAGTGAGATGTCTAAAGTTATTATAGGTTACCAATCTACAGTTAATTCATCTGTGACAATTCAACATCAAGGTTTCACCCTACTGTACCTTTACTGGAGACAGTGGGGTATAGATAGCTTTTAGGCATCATTACAAAATGAAGACCAGCACACTATAAAGTACTTTGCTGACCCAGGATTAATGTTGAGTCTCTGTTGAAAGCATTTTAACATTTCAGGATCTGTGATTTTTACTAATTCTTAACTAAGACAGGTTTGATTTTTCTCAAAAAAAATTTCTTGTTAATTTCAAACTCTTCTCTCCAGAGTTTCATAAACCTTTTTGTGCAAGTTAAGAACTAAGAATTAAACCAGAAATGCTAGATCTGTGGTCATGTTGAATAGTCCTGTGAACTTTCAAGCCTTTCGAGGTTAGTACTTCAATTTCTACCAGAAAGGGTTTATCTTCACACTTGTCTATAAAGTGCCTGGCATACTGCTCAGAAATTCCTGGCTCCTAGCCCATGATCATGCTACTTTTCCTTTTCGACCACAGGTTAAACAAACAAGTTGCCAGATCACCCCATATGTTCATCCCCATAGTCATTTAGCTGTTGTTAGTATTTGGCCAAACAAGAATTAAAGAACAGCTCCTGGGCATTGCCCTTTGCTCTGACCAGATCTGTGCCAATTTAATCCCATTTCTTATCACAACTGAAGACTAATTATGTAATACCCATGAATGTTTCAGGGAAAGAAAGATCATATCAGATCATGATTATATATTCAGGAACTTGTATATAATTTGGCAAGATTGAAATTATGGCAAAAAAGGTAAAGGAAGGCAGGAAGACACTGTTTCTGTAATTTATACTGCAATGCAAACCCAGCAACTATGTTTTGTTTCCTCAGTAGCCTGTTGCCGTCCTCATCTGATATATTTAAAATTCTACCTTCTACCAGAGTGTAATTTTTTTTCCCCTCAGAGAAAGGGGACAGAAGAGACCCGCCCTCCATTTTTTGTTTTAATTCAGTTACTTAACCGCCTAGTTACTAACCTTTTTCATTGTGTGGATTTCTTTTTTCTAAAATGAAAGAGAAAGGAAACAAGGGTCAAGATAAGTAATAACACTCACAAATTCTCCCCCTCATGCAAAACTGCTACAACACATTAGTTTATAGCTTGCCACCTTATCACAAAAATGTAAGAGGAAGAATCCTTGGCATTTTTGGGGGGTCTAAATTATGACAACACAGATTTTGATGTTTTTCTTGATAACTATTGTGGTTCAATTTACAGGAGCAGAGTACAAGTCTTTGCCTTCCTATTTTAATGGTCTGGCTGAAATCCAACAACATTACATTAAAAAAATCCACAGAAAATTAGTCACTCGCTTTTAAAAAAAAAGAAGAGGGAAAGTATTAGAGGAAAGCATGTTAGTTATCACCTGTTAATGAATACTAGAAGACTCCTGCCATATGAAGATTACCAACAAGCCACAATTGGGACCTAAGACAGCAAAAGCAAGTTTGGCAGTCCCAGAATATCAGTTCTCTCCCTGTCAGTAATAACTAGTGGCAATCTGATCACTGATCCCAGACTGTCAAGGTCTAATGGATACAGTAGCTTTAAATTCACATAATACAGTGTATTTTAGAAAAGAGACTAAAATGGCTCTAAGGGATCCTTGACATTTTAAAGTTTCTACATATAGGTTTGAACAATATCACTCGCAGTGTGAGTAAGCCTTTGCATATGCAGGGTACTTATTCAGAGGGGAAGGGCTTTTCAAACAAGACTTGCAGAACAGGAAGAAAATACATCTTAAACTTGTTTTCTTCTAAAGAAAAATCAATACAAATCAAGGTTTAAAGAAGCTCCACTCCATGTTGATCTGCTGTTTGTACAGCCTGGTGTATTCTGTTAACTCCAAGATATGCAAGATTGTCAGTTTATAGCTAACTATTAAATATACAGGTTGTTTGTAGAGTTGCCGCAGCTGTGTTGGTCCCAGGATACGAGAGAGACAAGGTAGGTGAGGCAATATCTTTTATTGGATCAACTTTTATTGGTGGCAGGTACAAGCTTTTGAGCTATACAGAGCTCTTCTGCAGGTCTGGGGAAGGAAGCAGAGTATCACTTCCCCAGATCTGAGGAACAGCTCTTTGTAGCTCAAAAGCCTGTACCTTCCACCAAGAGAAGTTGGCCCAATAAAAGATATTGCCTCACCTCCCTTGCCTGTCAAATATAAAAGTGTATATTTGATATGTAAACATACTTGTATGTCTAATACTTACTTGTAATCTGAAATCTGCATGCTTTTCAGTACTCATGTACATCAAAGTTTGTGGTACTTTATTCCTTTATGAAATTAGTATGGTGAACTTGTATATTATCTATGATCCACCAAGCAAGGGTCTTCCTAGACTTTAAAGAGAAATTCCAAAAGGAATCTGGCGGGTACTTTATGCACTCTTAGCTCAAATTTAAAAAAACAAACCAACAAACATGGATTTATGCATTCAAAATGAATAGCCTAAAAAAATCCAATGGGTCATTACATTTTAGTTTTAGGGCTCAGCCAAGAATCTAAACCATAATAAGGTTGAGTTTTTTTGCCTCAGCTTTTTAATTTACTTCTAGCCCTTGAAGGAGATTCTTTTAAGACATGGAACAATGGAAGAGCTTTAATTATGGCAAAGTAAGTGGCATTAGTATAATGAATGGCAACAGAATGATTTCAAAATCGAGAAAGTTAATGTAAGAGGGTGCAAGCTACAAGAGACTGACAAAAGGTTGATAACAGTTCGCAGCATTCTCCAAGTTTGCAACAGGAAAATATGATGCAGAGTTTAGGGTTGAGCCTGTTGGTCAACAACCAATGATTTAATGTACAAGTTGGATATTAAATACACATGGGCCGCAGGACTGATTTCCATAGCCGCCACTCTTCCTTTTATAGTTTCATCTATGCAAGATTTTGGTGTTTAGTAGGAGAGTAAAAATGTGACCGACTGAATTCAAAATGCCAAACCAGACTGATACATTTTGAAAGCTATGTGAAATTTACACGAGTTGCACTAAGACTGGAGCTCTACAGTTCAAGGGCATCCCAGACTTCTGTTATCTTCACTGGGTGAAGGCTTGATGGGTATGTTTACACTAGAGGCTCTTGCTTTATATATTGGGGATTGTTTCAACAAACCTGAGCAAATAAAATGAAGAACCAAAGTGAGGAGAATCTGATTTCACACACACTGAAAAAACTGAACCCCATGCATAAACCCCAAAAGAGATGGCAACAATGTGATTTAGATAGTCGAAGAAAAACACAAAACCTTTTAGTGCACTTACCAGCAAAGCATTTGGAACAGAGATTCATAGTCTTGCTGGACCTAGGGCAAGGGGGAAAAAAAAAAAAAAAAAAAGAGAGTAGAGCTAAAAATTCATTATTATAATTCTAAGCAATACATCAGGAGTTTTCAGAAGAAAAACAACGGTAGGAGGGGACAAAAATTTAAATGGCTAGGCACCTATACAAGTCATCAGTGGCAAAGGGCTGGCAGAACTGAAGGCGGGGCAGGGGGTGGGAAAGAATCTCATTTGACAATCTTTCTTCAACTTCGGAAAGAGCTTTCAAAGCATGGCTTCCAAACATCTATCCTAGCATTCATAAATAACCTGTAGGATAACAGGTATGATAGAGATGAAAAGCTGAATTATTCCACTTGAATGTGACAGCTCCCTGCAGCAGCAACAGGTTTTCAGGACTGGCAATCTCCCATTGTAACATTTCAGGAAATATGTTGACATGTTTTCTTCTACACAAACTACACAGGATTTGATTTGTCCAATATTCCTGATTTGGTTCAGACCAAACGCCATAAAAGGCACATTTTGGGGTTACATGAGAAAGCACTTTAACACCATTCTGAGCAGGGTTGAAGTACATGCTGGTAAGCAAGGTTACAGCAAAACTGCCCATGCTAGACCAGTTCCGAAAATAGAGGAACTCACTTTTCATGGGTGGTCTACCTGGAACGTCTCACCAGTGCTAAATTAGCTATGTTTCTAAAGGTAAAGACAGATGTGGGAACAAAAACAATGGAGCCTACCAAAATAATTACATTTCTAGTTTAAAATCAAACAAAGCTGGAATTTTGAAAAAGAACCCACAACTTGCATAGTTTATGTATGTTATAAAAATCTAGGCACTCAATGGAGACCACTGTAGTGTCAAATGGCAAGTATTTCTATAAGTGTCTTTTCAGACCAATTACTTCTCAGATTAAATATTTTCCTGATGGAATTATAGAAACATTCTAAGTGTTTTGCAAATAGGGCATTTTAAATTATTTTCCTGTAACATAGAGAAAATCCAGATATGATTACTCATATCTTTGTGCCAGGCATTTCAGGACATTAAGATGCTTTTGAATTTCTGCAAAGGTGAAAGTTGGTTTATAATTGACTAAAAATCCCAATAGAATACAGGTTACTGCAGGTATGAGTCAAACATACTTGCCAGCTACAGCAGGAGATGCACAGACACACACTCTAATTTTAAATATGAGCGGTATGTGCGAAGGAGAAACATTAAATCCTAGGGGCGGAAAAAAAGCAGAGCCGCTCTATCCAGCCATACAAATACATCATCTGGTTGATATATACCCAGATATTGAATATGTGCATTGACATTCTACACAGATTATCTACCTTCAGAAAAACTGCAATTAAAAACAGCAGGTGAGCCCACACCTACAGCATTAGCATACTGAAGTCCCGTACTCACTGATTGTGAGTTAGACATTCTAGACTGACTCAATATGCCAGGCAGGAGCGTCTCTGCAAAACCACCAAACCCCAAAGGGCAGTCAAGAGAAAACAAGGCAGAGTAGGGGTGGTTCATACTGATCTCTTCAGAACTGGCAATGAGAAAGAAGGCTTTCAGAGGCATAACCAACCTGCCTCACCTGCTAATTATCAATCCAAAGTCTACTCTTCATGGGATTTTTTTTTTTTTTTTTTTTAAGAAAAAGCATGGAGAGGGAAGGAAATATATTGCTATGTTAACAAAAAAAATGACACATTTTCACAGCACAGGAGCTGGATGTTCTGAACAAGTGGTGCTATGAAACAGTCCCCACATATTCATCTTACTGGCTGAATAACTTCAGGTCACTGTACAGAATCTTTCAGTTTCTCGTTCACATAAGAAGGAAAGATCACAGTGGTCAAACCACACCGAAGAAAGGAGATTGCTACTACATATTTGGCACATCCTTTTTTTTTAATCCCACAATAAAAGAATAGAGAACAAGTTGAGCAGGTTGTACATTCTGGATCCAGTCTCTATTACTAAATTTCAGTTCAGTGCTATGCAGCAAGGCAACTGAAAAAACAAAGCAGAAAGAACCAGAATCAGCAGGATAGCAAAGAGATTTAGAATCAAAGCAACACTCTAGAAATTGAAGTTGCATTCAGCCAGAAGATCAGAGGAACGAAAACTGCCAATGCAAGAAATAAAAGATAAAGCAAAATCCTAAAAAGGCCTGTTTATTTTGGATACATTAACACAAGCTGATGAGAAACTTAACAATTTTCTTACAAAGCTGTATCCTGCATAGTGCTCACTGCAAAAACAGATCATCCTACCAAAATCCACCAGATTCTGATTCCAGTCAATCCATCATTTTTCTTTAAAATAACATGGAAGATCTTCGGATGGGGGGCAATAGTGTTTAAAACCCAATTCAACAAAGCACTTAAGTTCCACTGAATTCACACTTAGGCCTGATCTACACTAAAAAGCTAGGTCGACCCAACTCCATTGCTCCGGAGTGTGAAAAATCCACACCCCCAAGCAACACAGTTAAGCTGACCTAACCCCAAGTGTAGACAGTGCTACGTTGACAGAAGAATTCTTCTGCCGACCTAGCTACCGCCTCTCGGGGAGGTGGATAACCTAGGCCGACAGGAGAATCCCTCCTAGGGCGGCCCAGGTGCCTGGTTTTCGACCAGCAAGTCTGGTCGAAAAGGGGATCTGACAGTATCCGGTCAGATCTACTGACCTGACACCCAAAGTCTGGTTACTGCGGGCGGGGGAGGCGGGGAAGTGCTAGGTCATCACCCACGCCAGCCCCTACCTCAGCTGGAGCAACCTCCTACCTGTGTCGGGAGGCTGCAGCTCCCAGCCCCAGCCCTGCAGGGAAGTCCCTCCTGACCTGGGCGAGGGTGGGGAGGGTGGAAGTGGAAAAGCAGCAAGCGACAAGGAGGTGGGGGGGAAGACGAGTGGATGGGGGCAGGGCCTCAGGGGGACGAGACAGGTTAGGGGAGGTTCTGGCACTCCTGCTGGAGTGTCCAGCTTTTAAATATTACCAAGATGGCAACCCTAATCCATCTCAATGATGTAGGTAGTGTCTAAACTGTAGCATTTAAGTGTAGACAAGCCTTTCGTCACAAAAGGTCACTTCAGAATTCAGTGTACTTAAGTACGTTGTTAATGCTTTGCTGAATCTGGGTCTTAACTAGGGAAATGGACACCACTACCAGCCTGTGGATAACAGTGGCAAATGGGGAAGGGATGGGAGGGCGGGCATTTATAACATGGGGCCAATCCTGTTGCTCCTGAAGTCAACAGAAGTCTAGCCACCCACTCCACTGGAAGCAGGACCGAGCTCACAACAAAACAACTAAATAGAAAACAGTGCTTTCTTTTGGTTAGAGCACAGGAGTGGAAGTCAGAAGAACAGAGTAATCTTGAGTCAGACAACAGTTCAACGAAGGCCACAGCATAGATGTCACAGAATCAATATTTTGAAAGCAAAATACATAGTTGTGGGTTTTTTTAAATTTTAGTGGTGTTTAGCAAAAAACCTCTACTAAATGCTACACATTGGTATACCTGGATACCCCAGTACTAAACATGTGTATGTATACCAGTTACACATAGTTATACCCACTTCCAGCAAGATCAGGTATGTAATGCCACAGAAGTCTCATACTGTTTCTGTACAGTGCAATATGAAGTTATGATTTTTAACAAAGTAAAACTGACTAAAGGTTTCCATTGTATATTTCACTGCAAATTATTAAGAGCTAACCCATCTCCCCAAAACACTGGAAGATAAGGCTGAAACTGAAAAATTCTTAATATATCTCCAGAAAAAGCAAGCCACTACTGTTGTTCATAAAGTTCAGCTGAATTATTTTTGTAAAGGTGAGGAAGGTACCATGGTTCTAGAACTCCAAGTCAATACAGAAATGGGAAATCTCATGCAGGATGGATTAAAAAAAATCAAGGATTTCTTAATTTTATTTAAATTATACTATGGTTTTTCTTTTTACAAATAAACCTGTTTAAAATTAAATCTGAATTGAGTACAAAATATGTTAAGGACTAAGCTTATTATAATCTCTTAAAACATTTAAATAAAAAAAAATATGTTGAATCCATAAGCCTCTATCAGAAACTTTGAGTTAAAGACTGCTTGTGTATATAAAGAATGGTGGGGAGGGGAGAGAGAACCTGATGGCAGGTCTACACTACAGCGGGGATAGACAGTCTGAGATTGATCCACTGGCTGTCGATTTAGCGGGTCTAGTAAAGACCTGCCATATTGACTGTAGATCGCTCTCCAGTTGACCCTTATACTCTACCCTCAATGATAAGAGTAAGATAAGTCAACTGGAGATTTTCTCCCATCAACCCGCAGAGGTGTAGACCCTACGGTAACTTGACCTAAGGTATGTCAACTCCAGGTACGTGAATAACGTAGCTGGAGTTGCGTAGCGTAGGTCGACTTACTGAGGTAGCATAGACATAGCCTGACTTTTGAAGTCAAGCTTTATAAATATGGCACAATAGGTCATGTACATTAGGGGACTGATCCTGTAGGGGAACCTGTAGGGGAATTAAACTGTGCGTTTAATTGCTGGTAGGTTTCTAGCCTCACATTTGCATCACAAGAATCAACCTCACACTTAGTGATAGTTAATGGAGAATTGCATACTTGTGTCTGTTAAACAATGGATTTCTATAATTTACAACCTACCCTTGGAAATAATTTAAATTAGTATTCAGACATCCACAAATATGAATAAATCAAATCAAACTAATGGTATTGGCTTAAAGAGACTATAAAGTTAGAAGGTTTCAGAGTAGCAGCCGTGTTAGCCTGTATTCGCAAAAAGAAAAGGAGTACTTGTGGCACCTTAGAGACTAACAAATTTATTTGAGCATAAGCTTTATTTGAGCTGTAGCTCACGAAAGCTTATGCTCAAATAAATTGGTTAGTCTCTAAGGTGCCACAAGTACTCCTTTTCTTTTTATGAAGTTAAAACCAACTGGAAGGTACAGTGTCAGAAAAGAAACCATTTAACTGATGTAAAGTTACCCTGTGGATTCAGGAACTATTAAGTGAAACAAGCTACCCAGGTCAAGTGGCATGACATAGAAAATTAGAGGCAGAGGATACTTCTAGGCAGCTGGAAAATCCCCAAGGACAGAGAATGATCAGATGTAACATTTCTATAGGCCTCACTGGCTAAAGGAAAG
The DNA here is from genome assembly GCF_015237465.2 of Chelonia mydas. Classification (NCBI taxonomy): domain Eukaryota; kingdom Metazoa; phylum Chordata; order Testudines; family Cheloniidae; genus Chelonia; species Chelonia mydas. The sequence continues at coordinate 145,199,952 of NC_057851.1, read as the reverse complement.
TTCAGGTAGTAGAGAACACAATATTCCTTTAAACAGATAGAGGAGAAAGTACCAGCAGCAAAATAGGGACTTTGATAGAGGAAGAAATTTACAAGTCTGCCCTCAAGCAAAACTACAATTACAGTGATATTTACACACTCCTGGAGGGCTGGCAACCCCGTCTTTCACTTTCCCTGCTAATGCCTGCAAATTTCCCCAGTAGATGAAGAAGCCATTTTAAGGATTTAGAAGCACATATGTGAACACATGATGTCACACACACACTGCATTTTAAAATCTTAACTCACTAACCAACATTTATACTCCCCCACCCTCCCATCAGATTTTTTTAAAAAAGGGAAAAAAAAAAAAAAAGGCTTTTATAGGCTAAAGCCTCATAAGCCAACCTCCAGCCTAAACTAGAGTTTTGTTGTTTTGTTGGGGGGTTTTTTATGGCCAAGGACCATAATGGAAAATGAAGGCTGTGCAGAGGGGAACTATAATTGTGAAAATTAACATACTTGAAATCTCAAATATATATTGGTATCACAGGTGCCAACTTTTGACGGCGCCAGTGGGTGCTTGCACCCCTGCCCCAACTCCGCCCCTCCCTGCCCCTATTGGATCCCTCCCCAAATCCCTGCCCCGGCTCCGCCTCCTCCCCCAAGCGTGCCGCATTCCCCCTCCTCCCCCCTCCCACCCAGGCTCGCGGAGCAAGTGCTGGGAGGAAGGGGGAGAAGCAGGACCCAGCAGCGCGCTCAGGGGAGGAGGTGGAGCAGAGGCAGAGGTGAGCTGGTGTGGGGTGGAGAGCTGCCCCATGGGTACTCCAGCCCCAGAGCACCCACGGCGTCGGCACCTATGATTGGTATTATAACTTACTGGCAATCTGAATGACATACAGCAGCATGAAGAGTTCTTTAAATTCTGTTACCACTGATTGCACTTTTCTACTTACCCTTACTGAAACTGTATGAAGATCTGAGCTCATCCACTCCAACAACATTTCAAAGCAGTTTACTGGATTCTATTCACTATTCCACTAAGTATTCTATTTATTACTAGCAGTGTGGTTAAGCATTATCATAAAGTGTGGTACAACTCAAGGCACAAAACCCCACTCAGTACCTGCCAGTGTTTTTGCAATAAATTAAATTACAGATACAATATGTAATCCCACTTCTTTACACCAGCGAGCATGACTAAAATCCTAACTGCAAATCCTCAGAGCAGAGACTGCTAGATGTATTGTGCGTAAGTATAGTAACTTAAATCTAAAAGACTGAAGACAATCTAGAACTTCAAGAATATGTAAATGGTCAATTTTGAGCATTAGAAAGAAACTGAGAAGGGATATCCAGAAATCTATTTAATATCCAAACACCTTCCGTTTTTCCAGTGAAATCTATTTTCTGAAAAGCAGTGTCAGTTGTAGCTCAGAGAAATTAATGGTTTTGCCATGAAATCATGTTTCACGGTGGACTGAAAATCTGTTTAAAAAATAAAGGGGTGGTGAAAGGAAGCTAAACACATACAGAAAAACTAATACCAGATTACTCCTCCCCACTGCTAATAAGCAATGTAAGAAACTCAGCTCCCCAAACCTTCTCTGTGCTAGAAAATTTCTTAACCTTTCTCCAGTAACAGCTGAACTAGTGCTACTACTGCAGGGGTGGGCAACTTTTTAGTCTGAGGGCTACATCTGGGTGGGGAAATTGTATGGCAGGCCATGAATGCTCACGAAATTAACAATTCAGAGATATTCAAATAAACTTTATTTAATGAAGATTCATTTTAGTGGAAATAAACATAAAACCTTACTTACTGTTATAAATATACCATCATAACAATGTATTACAATAATTAAATCAAACTTACCCCCTTTCCATGCCCTCTCTCTCTCTAATCTGGATTTGTCAGGCGTCAGCTTCCAGTCATTGGAACTCATTGAGATTCACCAGCGCCCTGCTCTCAGAAATCTCCTCCCACATGAAAACCGCCACTGAGCACTCCCTGGCCAACTACTCTTCGTTTTATCCTCAACAATGGAAAATTAACACTACTAAAACATCAGAGTCACGTAAGCCAACAAATAGCAGGCACATGGGCTTGCACGTTCCAGGCTCTGATGGTGCGTGAGGCACGTTCAGGTTGTGCAGCTGGAGTAACATGAGTGTCCTCACGCCTGTCACGCCGGTCCTGAATACACAGGAGCCCCCAACCCCGCTCCCCGACAGAAGCGCTAGAGCAGAGAAAGCCCCCAACCCCACTCCCCAGCGGGAGTGCCAGGTGGGTGGAGTGGGGCAATGGAGCTTGAGGGCCAGATTAAAAGGTCTGATGGGCTGGACGCAGCCCACGGGCCATAGTCTGCCCACCCCATACTAATTTGTAAGCACTTACACCACTGGCAGGACAGGTGCACCTCCTCCATTCTTAAAAAGCATAAGAATTTTTCTATGCTCAATGCACTCCTTCAGTGCCTGAGTAGAGTCAGATTTTCCTAAATACTGGTTCAAATCTTCTATTTGAAGACAGGGTGTGTGTGTGTATTATAGTTAACTTGATATACATTTGAACACTAGATACGATTTCAGAACAACTGGAAAATCCCAGAATCTGCATTTTTATTGGGACTAAGGGCTTGTCTATGCAGGCAGCAAAGCACACTAGAGGGGTGTGATTTGTAGAGCACACTAACATGCTGTATTCCAACTGTCCCATGCAGACCTTGCTGGTGCACTTCAAAGTTCAAACAGTTCAGACTGTTTAATGTATAGTAGATATCTTTTAGAGCGTGCTGGGAGGATCTACGCAGGGCAGTTGGAGTGCAGCATGTTAGTGCTCTCTACAAATCATCCCACTAGTGTGCTTTGCTGTGCCGTGTACATAAGTCCTGATACATTCCCACATGCCGTGTGAAGGGTTCCAAATGAGTAGTTCAAACTGTTGTATGCTAAATTAAAAAGCGGAGTGAATTGCAACAGAAATTCCAAACTGAAACTGGTAACATTAATACAGTGGTAAGGTTAAGAAATGAAGCACACAAGTTCTTTTACAACTTAGAAGTTGCAATGAATTGGCAGTAAAAAAAACTCTGATCTGCTTCAATGACACTGTAATTGGAATGGTGATTAAATGCTTCCTGGGCCTTTTCCAGAATGGCAATTATACAGCAGGATCGCTGCAACCTAAACATCTTAGCTCACTGAATGATACCCATCCAGCATGTCAGAGGTCATATGTCTGAGAAATACTTTAATAATTAATGAATGGCAAGACATGCAACAAAGACTATACACAAGCCTCCTTACTGCATATGTAATAGACATATTGTTTAATATATTCAGCAACCTGAGACAACCTGATGTATGTTAGAGCAATGCATTTGTACCACTGTAGCTAATAGTCTGTCAACATTTCCATTATACAGCAATTTTCAAAGGTTTATAATTCCGCTGAAGAATCTGCTGAGCTGAATCTTTGCAGAGAGTAAAAGCAATACTGTAACCCATGTTTGTATATGTTTATCCAAGTAGGCCAGTAGATTTAGTGTTAAAGAAAATTGATCTAACCCTGTATTTTACTTTTTCTTTATATTGCTTTTCATCAGTGTCATCCACAGCACAGTAACACCTCACCTTGTATAGGGAGGAGGATAATTAGACTTTGTTAATTAGACCCTCAATCAACCGCTTGGATACTGTGTATAAAATTCAGAGTAGCAGCCGTGTTAGTCTGTATTCGCAAAAAGAAAAGGAGTACTTGTGGCACCTTAGAGACTAACCAATTTATTTGAGCATGAGCTTTCGTGAGCTACAGCTCACTTCATCGGATGCATACTGTGGAAACTGCAGAAGACATTATATATACAGAGACCATGAAACAATACCTCCTCCCTCCCCAACCCTCCTGCTGGTAATAGCTTATCTAAAGTGATCATCAAGTTGGGCCATTTCCAGCACAAATCCAGGTTTTCTCACCCTCCGCCCGGCCCCCGCCCCCCCAACTCACTCTCCTGCTGGCAATAGCCCATCCAAAGTGACCACTCTCTTTACAATGTGTATGATAATCAAGTTGGGCCATTTCCAGCACAAATCCAGGTTTTCTCACAGCCCCCCTCCAGCAGGAGAGTGAGTTTGTGTGTGTGTGTTTGGGGGGGGGGGGGGGGTGAGAAAACCTGGATTAACATTAATACAGTGGTAAGGTTAAGAAATGAAGCACACGTCAGGAAATAATATAGTTAATGATGAAAGCTCAAATTTAACTTTACCCTTGTGCTCATGCTTTAAAAATAGTCTACTGAAGAAGAGCTCTGTGAAAGCTGCCTTAATTTGGCCCCTTTGTAGGTATGCATTATAATACAGTCTTTCATTCAGCCCACAGCAGAAATGGTGTTCACCATAGGTGCTGACTCCGTGGGTGCTCCATGGCTAGAGCACCCACAGAAAAAAAATGGTGGGTGCTTAGCACCCACCGGCAGCCCCCTTATCAGCACCTCCCCCTCTGCCCCACACCTCCCACCTGCCACAATCAGCTGTTCCATGACCTGCAGGAGGCACTGGGGGAGAGGGGAGAGGAGCAAGAGCTGGGCACGCTCAGGAGAGGGGGCTGAACAGGGTGGAAAGAGGCAGGGCAGGGGCAGAGTGGGGGCGGGAAGAGGCAGGGCAGGGGTGGGGCCTTGGGGAAGAAGTAGAGTAGGGGCGGGGCTTGGGGCAGAGCCGGGGGGAACATTCGCCAGCACATTAGAAACTCGGTACATGTTCACTGAAAAATAAGTTATTCAAATCTGGTTTTATCCTCATTATTCAATGTATGGCCCCACGTCTGCACACCTTCCAAACCCTGCTCAGTTCCAGTGCCACAGAGGCCTCCAAAAGCCAGCAGCAGCAACTGCATGGAAGGTCCTGCTCAGCTCTCGGTTGGAGCATATCCAGTCACTGTGGGGAGGGTGCACACTGAGTCCAATCCAGTCCATGAAGGAGTTGTGGGGGGATAGAGCATGCCCAGTGCAAACACAACTTTGGGGGATTTAGCTGCTAATCTATAACAAGTTTCTACTGAGCACATGTGAATTGAGATTTTTCAAAGTCTTATAAATTACCCAAACGTGACTGTTTTTTCATAGGGAAGTGTCACGGGTGACTGAGCCCTTTAAGAGGGAGCAAAGGTTCCAGTGCATCCATGACTGATTACCTGCCACCCAACTGGGCAGGAAGGAACCTTGACCCTTAAGGGAAATGGATGCACCCAGGGTGAAGTAAGAGGAGAGCTGCTGAAAAGACTCAAGAAGAAAGGAGCTGGGGAAACTGCTGGAGGAGTGACCAGACAGTCTAGCAGACACAGGCCGAGGAAGTGGGTCTTTGCAACCTCCCGACCTCAAGGGGACAGACTGATTCCATAGAGCTTGGGAAGGGCTGATAACTGTACTAAGTAGAGAGGCTTGGAACCTGAGAGATCTCAAGTAAGAGGAGCTGAGCCCAGCTGGAGACTGGGGGTGAGTAGGAAGAGGCTTTACAATGGGTTTGTTTTAATAAACCAGCCCCCAGGAAAGGGGTTTGTTATTGGACATAAGCCTTGGTAACAAGGAGTCCGGTGGCACCTTAAAGACTAACAGATTTATTTGGGTATAAGCTTTTGTGGGTAAAAAACCACTTCTTCAGATGCATGGAATGAAAATTACAGATGCAGGCATTATTATACTGACAAATGAAGAGAAGGGAGTTCTCTCTCAAGTGGAGAACCAGAACTTACCTACATGCCTCCAGCTTCCATCCAGGACACATCACACGATCCACTGTCTACAGCCAAGCCCTAAGATGCAACCGAATTTGCTCCAATCCCTCAGACAGAGACAAACACCTACAAGATCTTTATCAAGCATTCTTAAAACTACAATACCCACCTGGGGAAGTGAGGAAACAGACTGACAGAGCGAGACGGGTACCCAGAAATCACCTACTATAGGACAGGCCCAACAAGGAAAACTGAACACCACTGGCCATCACCCCAGCTAAAACCTCTCCAGCACATCATCAATGATCTACAACTTATCCTGGAAAATGATCCCTCGCTCTCACAAACCTTGGGAGGCAGGCCAGTCCTTGCTTACAGACAGCCCCCAACCTGAAGCAAATACTCATCAGCAACTACACACCACACCACAGAAACACTAACCCAGGAACCAATCCCTGTAGCAAACCCCATTGCCTACTCTGTCCCCATATCTACTCTAGCAACACCATCAGAGGACCACATCAGCCACACGATCAGAAGCTCATTCACTTGCACGTCTACTAATGTTATATATGCCATCATGTGCCAGCAGTGCCCCTCTGCCATGTACACTGGCCAAGCCGGACAGTCCCTACGTAAAAGAATAAATGGACATAAATCGGATATCAGGAACGGTAACATACAAAAGCCAGTAGGAGAACACTTCAATCTTCCTGGACATTCTGTAACAGATTTGAAAGTAGCTATACTTGAACAAAAAAAGTTCAGAAACACACTTCAAAAAGAAGCAGCAGAACTAAAATTAATTTGCAAATTTAACACCATTAATTTGGGCCTGAATAGGGACTGGGAGTGGCTGGCTTATTACAAAAGCAGCTTTGCCTCTCCTGGAATTGACACCTCTTCATCTATTATTGGGAGTGGACTACATCCACCCTGATCGAATTGGCCCTGTCAACACTGGTTCTCCACTTGTGAGGTAACTCCCTTCTCTTCATGTGTCAGTATAATAATGCCTGCATCTGTAATTTTCACTCCATGTATCTGAAGAAGTTGTTTTTTATCCACGAAAGCTTATGCCCAAATAAATCTGTTAGTCTTTAAGGTGCCACTGGACTCCTTGTTGTTTTTGTGGATACAGGCTAACACGGCTACCCCCTGATACTTTGAAGCTTTGGTAAATTATTCCTGGGAACATGTGAAGGGGAAATCGACGCAGGGGCCTACAGACCCACATTGAGCATAAAGGGGTGATGAGGAGGTAGCTGCCCCTTCATAAGAAGGTAAAAAGGTCTCTCTCTGAAACAAAGGCCACCCCAAATTTCAAGTCCCTGCTCCAAGCCATTGTGGTGATAAAGTTTCTCAAAGACATGGTTGTAAAAAGATGCAAAAATGCATTTTTCCCTGATCTTGTTCTTGGAAACATCTGCTGAAGCCTTCCATAAAAAGAGTTCAGCCTTAAGGAGACAACTGGACTTGAAGATTTCAACTTTAACAGTTTAAATTTGGCCAAGTTATAAGCAACTAAAAACAGGATAATATAATGGGAAGTGCTGAGGCAAGCTTAACTATAGGTGGCACCACAAGCTCCGACTATAGTAAGAAATTCTAGTTTCTATTAAACATGTGTAGAGCACCAGTCATATCGGGAAACTACAACCTTACAGTAAGTTATAGTACACACAGCATGTTTCCACGTCTCGTATTCATGTTTGAGGAAAATGAGTTCAATCGTCTAAAGTTATGAATGTTTAAACTTGAATACCGCCTAAAGACTGAGATAGTGAATACTCTAAATCACTAAGTTTTGAGTAGACCTAAAAAAGTCTGAGGTCTTGTCTGTACTGCAAGATAGCTCAAGTTATTACATTCTGGATTTGTCTACACAGCAACTCGGAGGGGGCATCTCAGAGTGGTTAGACAGACACATGAGAGCTCTGCCTGAGCTAGTGCTCTAAAAAATAGCAGTCTGGCTGAGGCAGTATGGGCAGCATCTTGGGCTAGCCATCCAAGTACAATCCTAGTGGAGCCCATGCCACTGAGGCCACACTGTTATTTTTGGCATACTAGCTCAGACACCGATGGCACGTCTGCCTATATGTGCTGGGAAACACCCACCCAGTCGCTATGTAGACATACCTTCCAAATACTACGTTTGAGCTAGGCTAACTCAAGTGAGAGTGGTCATGCTGCAGAAACACTTCACAGTGATTTAGCAACACAGGCCTTGTCTACACTACAGGGGGAGATCGATCTAAATAATGTAGCTGAAGTCGAGATACTTAGATCTAGTTACCGCGGGGTCCACACTACACAATGTCGACAGGAGACGCTCTCCTATAGACTCCCCTTGTGCTTCTTGTTCAGGTGGATTACAGGAGTCGACGGGGGAGAACGATCGGCGGTCAATTTAACCGCCGATGCATCGATCGCCGTTTGTCGAAGCCGCTGCCCTCCCCTCCCCCAGTAAGTGTAGACAAGCCCACAGAGTGAGTAGATTAACAGCTAATAAGTTGTGTTAACTTGAGCTGTAGCTGGATCCCCACTGCATCACTAGTTCAAGCATCAGCAGCATTCAAGCTTCAACTCATACACCCTGATGAGCCAGCCAGTTCAAGCTTAAAGTAACACTTAACTCAAGCTAGAGATTTATTTGTGTAGATGTGAGTTGGGCTAGAGGCTAACACTGCAGAGAAGGCAAACCCTGAGTGAGAGATTTAACTTGCAGACTTCAAACATTTACTTGTAAAAAGTATTCGACCCATTTGCTTTCAACATTGCCTCCTTTGTAGAGAAGAGAAAAAGAAATCAAGCCTGAAAAATGTGGATACTATATACTTATATAAGAAAGCCTAATTGAAATTTGTCACTATGATACTATAATGTGGGACAATGTTAAATGTACAAACCCAGACAGGCAAATTTAAGGTTGACCTTTCATATTTAACTCTGTCTTTCATGATATGATTACTTGACTTCACTGCTTTGACATTGCATTCAAGAGGGTTTTTTTGCATAGTATATTCTTTGCATTTTTGAAGGAGAAAGGATTACCAATGAAGCTTGCAAATTCCATAATCATGAACTATCTAATTTAATGTCTCCTAAGCATCCAGACACCCTTTACCATTGCTCGGCAGGATATGTATCCCTTAATTTTTAATCACTTTAGATATTTAGATTTTTTTTAAAAAAAACTCAGCACTTAAAATTTAACTCCTGTTTTACCACTTTAGTTGGCAATAGCTAAATCCATCCCCATAATAAAATGTATGCTAATTCTGCCTTAATTGTGCTAATTAAGTAACTCGGTACCATTGGGACAGGCAGGAGCCATCTCTTTCTGTTTTGGAAGGCACCTCCAGCTGCCATTCCTAACAAACCACTCCTGACCCCCCAACAAATCAGTTTCCTATAAATACCAAGATAGATTTCTAAAGTGCCTAATCATAGTAACTAGGTGTAGAATACAAATTGAAATAAAATGTTCCATAAAGATATCTAATGCTTGGTTAGTTATTCTTTACTTAGGACATTCCCACCTTCATGCTTTCCTTCCCTTTTTCCTCACTTTCTTCATGGCCCTTTCTACACTAGATAAATTAATACAAGATATCACATTGGTGTAACCTTAGTTCAGATGAACTGATGTTAGCAGCATAGTGAGATCCATTCTAGAAAAGCAAACTAGCTGCCAACCCCATTTTCAACACTGCTGCGGAATCTGTAGCAAGTAGTCAGGGGAGCTGCCTACACTTGGGCTCCCAAAAAACGATAAATCTCATTCAGCTGAAATGGCATTAAATACCAGTGGGACTTTTTGATGATTTCTCTAGCACAGATGAGGTCTATAGGATGGTTCTTTAGCCCCCCCCCGGATGGGAAGACCTGAAAGAAATTCTCTCTCACCTTGTGCTCTAGAAGCGATTGGGCTTGTGTTGATCAAGATTGGAGCTCTCTGCTATGAATGTTCTGCCTCTGACTCCTGGAATTCGGGACACCAACCATGTTAGTGTTCCTTACTAATGCAGGAGAGTTTTGGTAGGTTGTAGATGCAAAATGTTTGAGTTAACAGACAAGGGCCTGAGTAAAGGCTTTAATCATCTGGACTAGAACACTGAACTGGATTTTGAATGGAATGGGGAGTAAGACAGAAAATGCTTTTGTGATGGCCTCTTGCCAGTCTCTCCTACTCAAAAAGCACGCTGATATGTCCCCAAAATGCAGCCATTCTGATTTAGCATGTACTAATTGTGTATATTGTAGTATTCTTTTGCATTTATATTGCATCTTTCATACTGAAGCACTACGTAAATTTTACATGTTCAGAAGCAATGAAGTGCACCAGCCTCTGTGGCAAAGCCCAGCAGCCAGCCAGCCAACAGGACACTGCGCAACAGCAGAAAGAAGAAATGTACAGACAGCAGAACAACCCCCTACTCTTAGAGAATGCATCATCGGCCCTGACACCTACACACAGCTGACAGAATTTCAGTTAAGGTCTTGCCTGAACTTCATAGAGCTTAATGTATCTAAATTGAGGATGAAAGGCTGAGACAGCTCTCTCTGTATTTCCAAAGAAAGTAACAACTACCAAGCAGACCAAGTCATCCTCTTCCAGCAGAGTCTAAATGGTCCACATTGCTATTTCGCATTTTCTTTTTGAAGTCAGCTTCCCCACAGAAAATGCTACTGTCAAACATTCACTCTCCTTAAATCACTTGCAATCTTTTAATGTATAACCTGTATACTTCACTTCCCTCCAGGCTCAAAAGAAGCAAAAGGATACAGGAAGTGTGTGCACGCGCTACGTATGTACAGAATATGAAGGGCTCTTACTGGCAAAGGTGGGAATAAAACTCAAGTTCTGGCCTACTCACCTTCCACTTATTCCTCTAGAGCATAAATTTTTACATACTGCTGTTGCACCTACATGTGGCCTCCATGGAGACACAACCATCTCTCTGAGATTTTACAATATCCAATTACCTTGTTCCTTAGACCAGGTACTCAGATAAGGTGATAAGGGACTTGCAAATACCTACCTTATCCCTGTACTCCCTTCCCCAAATAATCTCATTAAGATCTACAAAGCAAGTCATGTTTGAAGAAAACTGGTACAGTCATCACTGAGTTGTTTGCAAAATTTCTGATAATATATGGGGAATTTCTCACATGCAGAAGTCAGGTAACTACACAGATTTTACAGAATCTTGCAAAAAATTAATTTCTAGGCGAAAGTCAAGTGTGGAATTCACAAAGAAGCTAAGAAAGCCACAATTAACTGAAAAGGGGAGAAATATAATAAAAGTTCAATCTCAACTTTAAATGCTGAATTCCCTGTGAACCAAGACATGGCCTCATGATCCTTTTAATGTATGTAGTAACATGCAGCAGAACTGAGAGACTAATACAGGTGAAGATATAAGGTCACTAAAAATTACAGGAGAAGACTCAGAGGAAACAAATCTTTACCTGTAACATGAATATTGAAGAAAATACATTTTCAATGAACAAAGTAAACATGGAGAAAATTTTAGATATTTATAGGCATATTCAGCATTTTGTAAAGGTTATAACTTCAGAATGAGGAACAGATGCCATGCAAGTTGTTTATGCTTCAGGGAACTTTCCCCTTTGAATGTAGGTTAAATATGAATAATAATTACAAGTCTCTCAGTCAAAAGGAGCTTTTATATTCTGATACATCCCGTTCAATATAGTTTCCTAAAAATAAACAGACTCCCCACAAACTGATGCAGCTTCAACAACAAATGAGAACATTTACAAAATAGTGAAAGGATGGCCCAAACAAAAGCAAAAAGTCAAGAATGAACCCAGAGTTCACTCTGTAGTATTCGCAAAAAGAAAAGGAGGACTTGTGGCACCTTAGAGACTAACCAATTTATTTGAGCATGAGCTTTCGTGAGCTACAGAAAGCTCATGCTCAAATAAATTGGTTAGTCTCTAAGGTGCCACAAGTCCTCCTTTTCTTTTTGCGAATACAGACTAACACGGCTGTTACTCTGAACTCTGTAGTATTGTATCACATACATATCTCATATTGATCTCTGTGACCTAGCCATACCCAAGTGAATTAAGGACAGCATGGCAGCCTCAACGTTTAATGTCCTTATTTTTCTTGCTCAGTGACACCATTTTAGGTTATTTAAACATTTCTGTCTTTGAATACTATGCTTACAAGGTAAAGCTGCTTGAAAAGCAAAGGCAGCACCCTGATCAGGTGTTTCCAATTACATCTTATTAGCTTCTTCTTTCTGAAATGTACAAGTAATGAACAAAGTGTTAATTTTATGCTAACACATCTCTTTAAAACTTCTTTAACTACTAGAACAATGATTTTGACTCATAAGTCAATTTTATATCTAGTGCTATCATTACTTGGGAGCTATTGGATAAGTCTTTAATTCTCTGCAGCCAGCTTTGTGATGCACTCATTGTACAAGAGAAATATAGCACTTCAACTCTTCTGACATTTAAGGGGAAAGGGTATAATAAGTGATATGTAAACTATCTGGTATTCCTGGTTAACATTGTACCAGCTACTATGTACAGCCTGTTATACTCAAATCAATTTTTTTACTTAAGGATATCAATGGAGGTGGCACATTTCACTGTTAGTTGGTACAGGCTTTTAGATTTCCACAGCTTGCCAAAAGGGCACTTTCAGGCCACATGTGTACACTATGCAGACATGTGAGAGAAGATAAGTTCAGGGAACAGAATGCTGTTGAGACGTGAACCCCTTCTGCACTAAACAAGCAAAGTCTCATTGCCAGAGTTGCTTCTCCTACAGAGAGAGACCACAATCCATGTGAACACCACTGCTGAGTATCTGGGCATAAGGAGTTAGAAATAACTTCAAAAGAGACCCGTGGACCCAAGTGATTGTTATAAAAAAAACAATGCTCAGGGATGGCTCAAATGGGGAGAAGGATAGTGTCTATACAATCACCAACTCCACTAAAATATTCTGCTACACTTGTCTTTGGCTAAACTGATTTTTTTTTTTACGTACACTGTTCTCTTTAATTGGGATACAATTGCTACTAACACTTTGCATCAGAGTTAGTCAAACATGTTTCAACTTCAGCAACCACTCTAGAAATTACAGAACTGGGCTTCTAGTGACTGCCTAATTGACTATAGCATAAACAAATTCACCTTTGGACTAACAAAGGAAGTTTGGAAGTTAGCAGCTGAGGAGGGGTGTCAAAAGAACGCCTCCTCTTAATCTTAACTTCAGGGTCACTACTGTGATGTTATAATTAAACAGCAATTATTTTACTTAATTCTGAAGAACACAGCAATTTCTAAATCATAACAGGAATTAGGTATACTATAAAACATTATGACAATCACAACAATGTTTATATGTTAAGTAAATAAAAGTAAAAAACATTCAAGTTGGCAAGTTTCAGCGGGGATGAAATAATCTAAAGTAAAATTTAGCACACACCACATAAACAGCTCAGGTAACAAACAACACAGACCCAAATCTTTCATGACCCCATGAGAAAGAGGAAACAAAAAAAATAAAAGAAGTCACAAGCCAGACAGATATTAATGAGCAGGAAGTGTTCTGCAAAACAATAAATTAATCTAAGCCTAGAGTTGGGCAGATTGTCCATGAAGAAAATTCAGAAGGTGCATGCATGTAGAAGTCTGACACGAAAACAATGAGCATCATTAGTACAGTCAGAAATATGAGCAATGACAAGTTATAGGCAACAATTTTTAGGTTAGTCTGTTATAAAGCAGCACTTACAACTGCTCTTAAGAGAAAGAAAAAAGTCTGTACAAGGCACCTCTGTGGTGTTTTGTTTTGTTTTTTAAATGAGTTACACATGGATTTCTCCCCTAAGAAAAATCTAATTTATATCCTCCATACCAAAAAAAAAAAAATAAAATCCAAAATTTGTCCCATTGCTGTAGAAGTAATAGGTCACCTCCTTACAGAATTCAAGTCCCTTATTAGAACTACTAAAACAGGAGGCAATACCAAAGTAACTCATTAACACATATTCCTAATGAATAAAAAAAAAAGCTGTAAATGCCTTAGTGCAACTTGTTAAATACCAATTCGTTCCAATGAGCAGCCTCTATTGCTAGGAACAAATGAAACAAGAATCTATATTCACTATGCACTGAAATGGCATACTTGTCAACTGTTACCATTTTAAGACAATGGACTTTTGTCTTTCCGTGTTCTTAAGAATTCACATTGTTAAGTCGAAATCTTCTATGGTTACAAAGTTTATTACCAATTAACTAAAAGCTATTTGTTGGTGCATCAGAGCTGGTAAGGCTTTTTTTTTTTTTTTTTTTAAGCACAGGGAAAGCTATGATTTCATTTCACGTGATTTCCAATATATGCCAAATAAAAACACACTTTTCTGAGACAAACAAATTTTATGAGCAGATAGTACTAGAAAGTTAGCCCCATACCTCAGGACTGTCACTGTTTTGAAGTCTAGAAGCAACATTTATGCCTAAAGCTACATGAAAAAAGCAAAAAGGCAAAAAAAAAATTTTTTTTACCATGCCACACTCTTACTGCACAAATTAAAATAATTAAAATACTTCACTATTTAGGCTAAACATGTATCTTCAGATGATCTTAATTCTTTGGCACAGAAGGAGTGAGGGGCCTAGTACATTAGCAGTCACAATGAACCAGATGCTCTACTTGTGAAAAATGTAGTTCAACTGAAGTCAAAGGAGCTGTGACAATTTACACCAGCTCAGGATGTCCCTAAATGACTAATATACCACAGCAATATAATAGTATCACTGCTATTACAGATTATTTGCCAAATAAAATGACACAATGGGTGCTGGTTATATCAGCTATAGTTAAGGTTATCTCAGATCTTCTGTTAGCTTGGAAAAATATATTGACCATATATATAAAATGCAGCAATCGTAAATTCTGCATGGTTTAACTCCAGGTCTCTAATTTCAAGAAGTCAAGAATGAAATTGGGCATTGGGTCACGTGGAAAGAAGAGAAATATCACAGAGCACATGAGTTTTGACCCCTGTGGCAGAAGTATTAACCCAGTTGCGAACAGCCATGCGTCAAAATTCACTGTCCAATCAAACTGCTTCTTTAGCCCTTTCATGAGACTAAATAAGAATGTTCCAAGGGCTTACCTATATTACAAAAAGGAACCATACTAAGCACATAGCCATGGTTAGGGGTATCTTATGTTTTCTCTTACAGCATGGTCAAAAGATACAGGATTAGATAACTCTTTTATTCTAGATCTCGAACAGTGTGTTCATGATACAAGCTAAAACACCATTCACTAATGCAGCCCTAGCACCATGTTTTCTCTCCACACTGGCAAGAGAAACGCTGTTTCTGCAGCATAGATTGGTTCTAAACAGCCAGGAATGGAAGAATCAGACTAACTTTAAAAGGCTCTAAGATGCTTTCATTAACTCACATTGCAGGATTCACACAAGAGAAAAAAATAGTTTTGGGACATAGCACTGGAATGGAACTGAAGAGATCTGGGTTCTAATCCTAGTTCTTCCTGTGTGACATGGGGCAAGTCACCACCCCTCTCTAGGGCTCATCTCCCCACCTGTAAAATGGAGATTACAGTTCCCTACTTCAGGGAACATCATGAAAATACACTAATCTATCTTTTTCAAACTCTGATATTACAGTGATAAGTGCTATAGAGAAGCCTATAAATAAAAATGAACAAACGCCACGGTCAGTGCTCTTTTGGGGCAAGGAGACTGGGTGCCACTTCCTTTGGATTCCATCATCGCCATTCCTTTATCATCTAGCTGCATCACTCTTCAGTTATAAAAGCAATAGACTGCAACATTCCCATAGCTTGCCAACCCAGAAAACAAGAGACCAGGAAAGGAAATTGAAGAATGGTCTCCTGAATATTCAAACAGACTTCTGCCACTGCATTAATAAGCTAAACAGGGGAGCGTCCTAAAAAGTGCTACAGGAGTGTGGACGTATTAGAGCAGAATTTGTTCCATGATTTCTACCGAACAAGAGGACTCGAGCAAATACACATTACAAGTGGGGCTTGAAAAAAAAACTTTCAAAACTTACTCACCAGGGGACAGAGATACTGATTTACTTTGTTTCCCTAACCCCACTGTAACATTTCTACCCTCTCCAAACCTCTTTGTAGGGCTTCCTCTGCTACTGAGGCAACCATCTTCCTAGGTGCACATGAGGCCTTCTGCACCTCCCAGCTCCTTAGGACCCTCTGTTCTTCACTCTCCTTTATGCAAGACAATTAGTATGCCTTAGGCCACCAGGCTTGCCTTCTCTGAAGCTCTTCCAGGGAAAGAATCATTGGCTCTCCTATCCCATTCAACCTCGCTGAATGGGGTTTTCTGACCAATGGTTAAAATTAGGCATGCAATGGCTATTTCAGTAGCTGCAGAGTTCAACAGCTTTATGCATCTTCAATTTGAGTACTCACATGTGAGCTTCATGCAAATTATACTGGTATAGAATGGAGTCAGCCAGAGCATATGATGCTGGAAAATTAATGACTCAACTCTCTGGTAACATTCAGAAACCACACCTCAAGCAAATCACTATATTCTAATTTGTTGCTTCCCTTTAACTCACCAGCCATGTGCCCATGAAGAACAGCTGTCTCAGTTTCTCATTTGATCCAGCTGTTTATGCTGCTCCAACATTTTCAACTTTGCTTCCAGTGGAAAAATTAGTTTAGCCTAGTTAAATATATCTGAGACAATTAGGCATTTCAGTATAGGAAGGGAACACACTGTAATAACTGTATACTGAGTTAACACATCTCAGCCTTTGATTTCCAGAGTTATGTTGCCTAGGATACAATTACTTCACACAGGAAGCGTCTTCTGGTAATCATTTAACACCCCATAGTGTTGACAGTTTATTATGTTCTTGAGCCATTTTCATACCAGGAAAATATTGTCTGAGAGTGAGTATTCAGAAGGAATGCATAATATCCAGCCATTCTCAAGAAGCTATTTTCAAGAGGCAGGCAAGCAGGGTAACTCTCTGTTTCTCCCACCACAAAAGTTGTACTGACAAGAATAGGTACTTGGTACCTGTACATCTGAAATAAGAGGAGCCAAAGTAATGTTATTACTTAATTCTCTCATTGGCTGTTAAAATCTTTTGGGTGGGGTGGATGGGTTAAGTGCAGACAGGAAAAGCAAAGAAAGTTAAATATTGTTAGTATTTCACTAATTAACTTCATATCAACTTCACACGATTGCCTGTCTACTTTCCTTTAGCGTGACAACATTCCTTGGAAGTCCAAATATGAAAGGACTAATATTAGTACAGTGAACCCAGTCCAAAAAGCTAGTATATATAATGAAAAGGAGCTCCTTCTATAAAGTCCTTATAGATTCACTTCTGTTAAAACTACTGAAGACTAGCAACCTATGCACTAAACCAAAGTTAAAGATTAGCTGGATTTACTGAGTAAATGTGGTATATGAGCAAGTCTACGAGACTATTCTGCTATAATTTTTGTCACTCAGAACTGAAACACTTAAAAAATAAATATTTGATATAGAAATAACCCTCATTAATGGGATATGTCTACTGTACAGATGACTGTATACTTAAGCTTCCACTGTAAATACTACAACAGTCTAATTAAGACTTAAACTCATGCATATTATTAAACAAAGCAATGTTTTCCAAGTTTAAAAGCTGCTCTCATAACAGTAAGCAGAATATCTTAAAAAAAAAAGACAAAAAAAAAAAAGACAAAAATCTATTCACTGTCACCATCTACTAAAAGGGTAACTAGTTTTCTCAACTAGTTATTTTGGAAACATTTTGGAAAAATATGTAACTCTCCAATAAAGAATGAGAAAAGAATTTAACCTAAGCAGTATCTTCATCAGCTTCAAAATTTATTTTTCACAACTTCTTCCTATCCTAAAAAAGCTCAAAGCTAAGTTTAAGACTGACACTTCCAAATGATCAACTAACTGGTTGTTCTGTTAACTAAATGACTGTTAACCATCATCTCCACCAGAACTTCAGTCATCTCCATGACATTCACATGAGCCTCTCTAGTCCTTTAAACCTCAGCAGTCAACTTCTTCACCATGCCCAGACGTTTCCTGGCCACTCTGTACTAGCAGCCCTTAACATAGAGCCCAGCTGCCAAAACAACAGGTGCAACAGAAATTAATAGTGAACTCCTATACACAAATAAAGCCTCATGCCAGGGAAAAAACTCTTAACTTGTAAAAATCTCTGTCATCTGTCTGATTAGCAACTCAGACTGCTGTGAACACATCACCCCAACACTCACTCTCTGCATTGGCTCCCACTGAATACAAAGTCCAATTCAAGGTCCAATTCAATTCTGTCCCTATATTTAAAGCGCTCCATAGATTAGCCCCTAGCTACTCAAGGGACTGTCTCTCCTCCCGCAACTATGAATGCTACGTTCCACTAGAACAGTGAATCCATTGACGAATATAGCAAGGCTCCTGAGTACCAGATAATTTCCACAGGAGCTGGACCTAGCATCATGGAACTCACTCTAAAAAGCAATAGACCATGCAGGGGATGGGGGGGGGGGGGGGGCGCAGAGGGTCTCCCCACCATCATAACTACACACAAAACTAATTTCTTCAACTTCGCTATCCCTAAATAAGTTGTTCTCTCTCATGCACATGCTATAAATGAATCAAGCTACCACTCATACAGGCTGGAAAAGGAGAGCGTTGATGTTATTTCTATTTTTAAATTCTTGGGAGGCACCAGATAATATGGTGACAGAAGTTGTGAGAGATATGGTAATTTCCTGCAATATCTTTGGGAGATCTCCCTGCATTACACTGATATAATTCTATGGGGGAAGGTGACTACAGCTCCTCCACGAACTAAGAACAGTTGGGGGGGGGGGGTGGAGAACTAGGTAAATTCACCTAAGGTGTAACATCTCCTTACATCTTAAGAACAAATGTACTTGCTTATAGAGAGTAACCTGTGAAGTCTACTGGCAATTAAACTATGTATATGCCTTGAGAGCGAAATCAAAGCACAGATCCTGGCCCGTTTAAGTAGTCTGGCTTGCTGGGAATATCAGAGTCAGCAGGAAACTGCATGACCTGGAAAATTTGCCTTTCAGGTGGAAGACACATAGGCCTTTTGCCCAAGAGAGGTGACTGCTGAGAGCTAGGAGCCCTTGATGGACCACTAGGGGGAAGCACAGGTGCAGTTACCTGGAGCTGTGACAGAGGTCATATACATACCAATCCAAATAGGACACTCTTAGTTAAACTATGCACGGTGTAGGACTTTTAAGAGGCCTCCGTTGCTTTGTTTCGGTGTGAGCAAGAGCTAGTCTCTCTGCTCCGTGTTCAGTTGTGGCACACTTTAAATTAGTTCCATACGCTTCCAGTTCTAACATGTACATCTGAGGGAATGGAGAAACATTGGGTTTTTAAAAAAAGAAGTCTACAGACATTTATCCCTACACACTCCCTCTTTTGCACTTCACTGAAAGTCAATGGAATTCTTCTCCAGTGGTCAAATGCCCATTTATTCTTCCCTTGTTATCTTTGACACTGGGGTGAAGGGAAATACAGAGGAATGGACAGACATTAGCAAGTTCTATCCACCCTGCTAGTCTGAATGGTCTAATGAAATTTCTCAATTAAATAAACCAGAGGAGAAGACACATTTTAGTAGTCAGATAGAAATACAAAGCATTATGGACAAGTGTTGCAATTCTGCTTTTAACACTTTGTCGTGAACTACTGGACAGGTTTTACCCTGAAGTGAAACTTGACACACTTACAAAGCTTACAACATAATTGGTCTGACACAGGAAACCATGTGAAAAATGACTCTTTCCTATATAACTTTCTCTCTGAATAACAGGAAGGTGCAAACTGAGGCAGGGCAAACTCTACAATACTGCTGATGAAACCCTGACCAAAGCTCAAGAGCAGAATTATTAGAGAGCACTACACTACTGGATCTACAAGAGAAGCATGCCAGCTATTGTGGCCATCCCCAGTGACTGCCTAATAAGGGAGGATTACATAGACTAAAGCACATGCGAATTTATGACCTCAAATCATGGCTGAAAGGACTGGTGGTGGTTGATTTTTTCCCCCCAATTCAAGTTTTATACCGCATCTGAAAGTAAAATTACAAAATAAACATCTGAGAGTTTGCAAGACTTCAGGTCTTATATTTTAACCTCCTCATGTGTAGATGAGGAGAGGATAGGGTACCCTCACTCCATTTAAGACTCAACAATTTTTATCAACCTTTAACCCACCATGCTCAAGACCCCACATTGCAGCTATTATCCTGCTTGACAAGGAAAGCTGAACTAAACTCCTTACAGTACTCACCGATACAGTTTCTAGTTTACTACAAAGCCATACAAATCATTGTGTCCACAAGAGCTCAATGAACTACCTATGCAGTACTCAGAGCCCAAACCAGCTTGGTGAAATAGAACACAGGCCTCACCATCAAACTTTATTGCTCACTTAGCTAGTCACCAGGCCAAAAGGTTGGCCAGACATCTGTCATGACAACATTCCCATCTTGTAATCCAGCTCTTGCAGGATTCCTATTTCATAGAGACTCAAGGCAACAGGTGAACCAACGCAGAAATCTCCATGGTCTAAATGGAACGTCAACAGCCTTAACTTTTAAATTTTCCATTTTTTAAAAATAAAATAAAAAATTTAATGGAAGCTTTTAAGATTTATAACACCTCTCCAGAGGTGGTATATAGACAGGTAGGGTTTTACTTTGCGTTAACGGAACCAGAGGCTAGAAAAGCCCTCCTGGGTCTCACAGTCCACTCCCCTATATTCATGCAGAATTGTCCTTTATAACAGTCGTTCTCAGTCAAGGGTCCGGAGCCCCCTTGGGGGCCGCGAGCAGGTTTCACGGGGCCCTCCAAGCAGGACCAGCATCTTTAGACTCGCTGGAGCTCAGGGAAGAAAGCCAAAGCCCCACTGAATGAGGCTGAAGCCCGGAGCCCCGCCTCTTGGGGCTGAAGCAGAAGCTTGAACAACTTAGCTATGTGGTACCCCCTGTGGCATGGGACCCCAGGCAACTGTCCCGCTTGTTACCCCCTGGCTTTTATATACAGAAAACCAGTTGTTATGGCACACGTGGGCCATGAAGTTTTTATAGCATGTTGGGGGGCCTCAGAAAGAAAAAGGTTGAGAACCCCTGCTTTATATTAAGGGTTTTATTTAGCCTCCTCTAGAACCCCTCTAGTGATAGAGCTTCAATGACCTTCCTTGGCAAACTGTTGCATTGTCTAAGTGACCTCACTCAGGGAAAATGCTACAATCTCCACATTTCAATTTTTCTGTTTTTAGTTGCAGGACAAAAGAAAAGAATCCGATGAAGTGAGCTGTAGCTCACGAAAGCTCATGCTCAAATAAACTGGTTAGTCTCTAAGGTGCCACAAGTACTCTTTTTTTTTTTAGGTTCTCTACAGACCAGGAAAGCAGATGTAGAGTACAGTTTGGTTAATATCAAAAGCCCATAGAATTAATTTCGCAAGCCATAGACAAATAAATTTTCAGAACATCAAAGAAATATTACCATGCAATATAATCTAAGTGGGAAGAGAAAGCTTTTTTTTAAAATTATGTTCCCTAATGACTTTTGTCCATTCACCTTTCCCTACAGTTAGTAGTAGTAATAAGGAAGCTTGGGTAGAGGGATAGAAAAGCTCTACCAAATGTTTTAGTCTCTGAACAATGACAATTATGCAACTCTTAAAAAAAAAAATCCCACAAGTGGAAAGTACAGGGATTTTGCTTTCAATTCCAATGTAGTACCATTTACTTAGCTTTGTTTTTAAAGTTAATTCTTCTTTATGGTAACAAATTGCATTACATTTGTGTCCGGCCCAATTCTGCATAGCATATATTCAACCTATGAGAGCCACTGACACCGGACATAATGAAGATAAATAATTCAGCAACATTTAAAGGACTGAGTAATTATTTTGAGCATGAATAACTGCAAATGTTGTAAAACTAGGACAACACTACATGAGGAAAAATCTATTCTCATACTTTAGGGCATCAGCTGACTACATGCAGAGGGAAATGAGGAAGAGGTGTCTCCACTCTTATAGCACTTAACAATTGGTTATGTTCATTGTAGGCACTGCTCGCCTTCCTTTGGAATTGCACACTGCTGAAGATACCAAACAAATGATCCAATATACCAAGTTCTTACTGAAGAATCCAGCAGCCCTCTAATCAAGAGCACGAAGGTGCTCAAATACTACAGGGATGGGCACAGTATAAGAACATGGAGAGACAACACTTAAGTATAGGGCTTTGCTACTTTGCAAGACAGAGAGGAACCATTTACACTGAACATTCATAATTTTCAAGGTAATGTAACCTCTGTGAAACATTTTATAACTAAGGACGTGACTACAAAATGGCTCAAGCTGGTGCTAACATGGATCAAGTGAACCGGAGGTAGTACTGGGGGACATTTATCATGCAAGAGAAATGCATTACAGAGTCAGGTTACCACACTTTAGTGCCAGACGGATACATTAGAACAGGTTTCAGAGTAGCAGCCGTGTTAGTCCGTAAACGCTAAAAGAAAAGGAGGACTTGTGGCACCTTGGAAACCAACACATTTATTTGCGGATACATTAGAGTAAGTCTTGCGCCATGATTTCAGTGTTCCCAAATATCCCACAGTATTGCAAAAATTAAGTTAAATCATTAGTTGGTCCCATTTACACTGCAAACTTGAATTAGGTTTTGTCTATGTTGGGCACTACAATACAGTAACCCAGCCCTCAACATAATCTACATGATTTATCTATGGGAAACAAATGGTTACTAATTCTCAGTTCCTTTTTTGTTGAAAATAGCTCACCAGAAAGTTTATCCCAAGTACATGTACTGAAGCATTTGTTGTGTGTAACCAGAACAGGGAAATCTGGCAATATTAACTTAGATAGATGAGATGAAGTAAATATTTGGATTACTATGGGACTAAACTGCAGATATACAAAACAAAAAAGTCTCAGACCAGGACATTTTCCCAACAAGTACTAGAAAGGAACCAATAATCTATTAAATAAATATCCACTTATTTTCCTCTTAAATAATTTATAAGTCTGAACCTTTTCCCCCCTGCTCATCTTTTTAACATAACCACCAGGTAAATAAATTTCTTGTTTTTGCTGAACTCCGTGGAGGACTAGAGAATTAGGGGAAATGACATCACAAGAAAAATAAAATCCAAAAAACCAAATGCAGAATGGATATTTGGTCAGTCTGTTTAAATCTTTTGAGTTAAATAGGAGATAATCAAAACTCCTTGACCAACACAGAAGAGAAAAGCTATGTATATCTTTTGAAACATTCCCCAGGCCTTTAAGGTCTGAAAAATTGCCCACATCAGTTCAAGAGACTTCCACTAAATCCAACAACAATAAGGAAGACAAGACTTAATATTACTAATATTTCATAAGGTAAAAACCCTGCTTATGTTTTTAAAAGCCTTCAGGCAGTTTAAACCAGCAAGCAAGAGGCTTTTTCCCTTTACAGATTACCTTTAAAACAGTGTTAATATCCTCCACTCGTCAATCAACTGAAATATAAGCCTTAAGATAGTTAACTTTTCCTATAATTATTTCCCTACATGTGAATGAACCATCTGTGATTCGGAGAACTTAAAGTATCAAAAACTACTCACATGCTCCACATGTAGCAGCATGAATAGGGACTAAAGTTATATATCAATTTATGATTTCCAAAAGGGGCATTTAACTTTTTTTTTTTAATCTCCCCCATACAAATACTCGACTTTTTGCAGAAAGAACAAACACTATTTTCACTATGAAAACTAAGTAGTCTGAACAATTTCATTATTTAGGTTCATTCTCTTTACATCTACTAAACAGGAGTCTGAAAGCTAGAGGACAGGCAGGTAATTCTAGGTCTTATTTGGACTTGTATCTCTAATTCAGTATCTGTCAATGATTTAATTGTTCATCTATCAGCTGGAGCATTAGAACCATCTTGATGCCAGCAGTTCCATCTGGGGAGCCAACAAGGTATATCCACTTTTGCATTTTCTGCTACTATTCAAGTGAACTGTGTACAGAGCGTACACTATGGCAGCATTCATCTTTCTGTCTCTATTACATACCCAGTAAACCAATTACACAATGATGGAAGGATTTGCTCCTGTGACACACCATGAGCATTTCATTCCAAAGCACACAGGGAAGCCCAGAAGCTTTTCAAACAATCATATCAACAGAATGATCTGCAGTGAAAAAAAGAGTTTTAAACCAACTTTCTCCTCTCAGCTGTCAATGGGCCAGTCAGCCATACCTGACCTTCCCCTTCTTACTGCCTTTTGTTCCCAAAGGTGAACATTTTGTTTTAAGTCATCCAATACTTTTCAGTTTGTACAAAGGCATTACACAGTTAAAAAAGAATTTTTGTGAATGTGACTAACTTTCTGAGTGAACATCGTGGTTTCTGGTGAAGTGTCCCTGATGTATAATGTGGTGCCCTTTATATACCAGACCAAAAGGTTTGGAAAAATTCTTCTCACCTCTCTACTGCTGATGGTCAGTGGCCATAACTGTATTTCTGGCATTTATAGCATATGATATGAAAAACGATGCAATTTTATTGAAGGGCTTCAAACAATTCAAAGGTCAGGGGAAAGTGGAACACCTATAGCAGAATAACGGCCTTCTCTAAGCAAGCTGTGTCATGGGTGCCAACTACGTGGGTGCTCAGCACCCACCGGCAGCCCCATAGATCAGCTGCTTCCCTCGCCCCCCTCCCTGCCCTCCTGCCTACTGGCAGGCCAGGACAATAAGCTCCTCTCCCTCCCTCCAAGTGCCTCCCGCCCACCACGATCAGCTGTTCTGCAGTGTGCAGGAGGCACTGGGGGGAGACGGGGAGAGTAACGGGGGCAGGAAGAGGCAGGGGGAGGGGTGGAATGGGGAAGGGAGGGTGGGGCAGGGGTCAAGCACCCACTGGGAACTGGGGAAGTCATTGCCTCCGAGCTGTGTCATATAAAAGCCGCAGTTTACATTAAGCCTCCATCTACACTACAATTAAACACTACCACACAGCAGGGTGGATGGGACAATACCTTTAATACTGAGGCTGCTGAAACCTCAGTATGCCAAGTACCATGCCCTGGAATGTTTAGAATTTTAGGACTCCTGGGGCTTTAAGGGCCTATTCTCTGCTTGATACATGCACACAAACTCCATGAATCAACAGAAGTTTCATGCACTTATTCAGTGGAAAGTACAGTAAATAAAGATTGCATTTCTGCAATCAGCAAACACTTCAAATGACCTTGAGTTCGCAGCACGGTGGTTTAGCAATCAGCACTAACTAGCGGGGCAGCTATTGACCTTTTCCCCTCTCCACTCCCTTTATCCTCTGAGTCTAATTGGAATTTATATGCTTTTGGAAGACAATATTTTGATTTAGATTTTAGAAGGATACCTAAACCATTTTGTAAACAAGTCAATATTATCTCTGTTTTAAATTTCAAAATGTTATTTTAATTTACTATTTATACTATTTAATGGTTCTATTCCATTTACAACTTTTAACAGTGTTGTAACCGTGTCAGGGGACAGCCATATTGCTACCTGCACTCCCGATGCACAACTGCAGTGTAGAGAGGACCCCAGGCATTATTGATTTATTTTGATTGATAACTAAAGAGACACCTGTTGTGAGCTATATGTACCTTCAACATAATTAAAGTGCAATGACATGAGGAAAAACAGCAGCTTTTCCTCACCCCCAAACTAGAAAAGAAATGAAACAGATGAAAAACAAATCCAAAAAAAATCCCACTGGACCAGAAAATATCCACCATTATTAAAATCCTCCCTCACCAAAGAGGTAGGCCTTGCAGTGTGCTTGTAAAGTCAGACTGGCTACATCAGACCAAGTTGAGAAGGAATGAATGTCAAAAACTGAGGGCCCTTCAAGGAGAATGCACTGCCCCAGGATCTCTGCTGACCAGAGCTGTGGCAGTATTACATGCAAAAGATGCAGCCTCTCACGTAGGTAGGTCCCAAACAATTTTGGGCTTTACAGTTTGGGAATCTATGTGAACCTATGAATGCCAGATTGATTTTATGGACTTAGGTTATGTCTACACGGGCAATTGAACAACAAAACTTTTTTCTTTCAGAGACATTTAAAAAAAAAAAAAGCCTGAAAGACAATTTTGCTGAGACAAGTGCCAGTGTGAACAGCGCATTGTCGGCAGGAGCACTTTCCTGCCAACAATGCAAATGCCGCTCGTTGGGGGTAGAGGTTTTTTGTCAGCAGGAGACCTGACAAACAGTGGCTACACTGCACGACTTCTAGCGGCACGGCTGTGGCAACACAGCCATGTCGCTAAAAGCTGTGTAATATAGACATTACCTCAGTTTTTATACCCTTCCCTTCTGGCTATCTTTCACTGTATCCTTGCATCATACCTCTTGTGTTTTGGGTGTGGGTGGGCGTTGGCATTTGGGTACGTCCCTGAATGGGACAGACATTAAGAACCATCAACAACTGAATAACCTCACCCTAGCAGGACAAGAAAAAACTCCCTGGAAAGACTGATGATTTGCTAATGAGGTTTATGATCTACCCTGCCTACAAGACAAAGGGAGATGTGCATATGAATACACTACAGCTAGGGCACCAGGTCTCACCCTGCGACTCATGACTAAAACTGTGCTTATAAATAGGAGGGCTTGTGTGCGCTCAAGCAGAGACAAACCAGAACCAGAAGACGGGTTGGGGAAGGAGAAAAGGGGTGTAAAAGAATCCTGGAAGACATGTGTTTGTTACTTTTCTATAGTTCTATATCTTTCTTGTGCTCTCTCTATAAAGAAAGAGAGTGTCTAGAAATTCCTTTGCAGAGTTCATATGTTCCTTGCTCACACTGTCACCTAGTCCCCAAAAGAGCAAAACAGTAAATGAGGAGCCACAGCTTCAGTGGAACTCTGCGAACATGCAACAGTTACTGGAGAGGCTTTAGCAAGCCAGCACTAGTTTCAGAATTTAAGCAATTGGACTGCAGAGTCTGCATTTCCAAAAGGGGTGTCAGACATGTGGTCTGCACTTGGGGTGTGTACCTACAGACCCAAAGTCAAAACTCTGCCCAACAAGCAAAGAGAATGTGGGACCCAAGGCTTGGGTCCAACACAGAAGCCTAATGTGGACTCACTAGGAGGAGCTCATCAGGATTGTGATAAGAGGCCTTAACTAACATCTTAAAAGTGACCCAGAGACCTGTAGTCAGTCAATGGAAATCCCAGAACACTGGTGTCACACTCATGAAGAGATAGCCAGCTACTAAATTCTGCACCTACCTTAATTTCCAGGATGTTTTAAAGTAGAGTCCCATGTAGAGCACTCTGAGGTAGCCTAGTCTGGAAGTGACCAAGTATTGATTATGGTAATAAAGTTGACAGACTGAAAATAAAGATCACTGTGAGGCCAGACGATGAAGAAAATAGCCATTTGAGGCACTATTACAATATAATCATGCAACAACAGATTCGGACATGAAAGGGAGAAGGTTTGTAAATTCTGAAGTTAGTTTTGCACAGATACCTTTGACTTTAAGGTATGAAAATTTCCTCATGAACTACCAACCAAAAATTCTGTTAAGGTTGAAAAATATTTTCTATTATAAAACACCTCCTGCCTACCCAATAACGAAGAAATCACTCAAACAGCAGGACTTGGAAATTTCGTGTGCAAACAGTACCCATTTCAGAGAATGGTCATGTCTAAGTTGGCAAAAAAATGTCTGGATAATAAAATGAAAAAGTTAAGCATGCCTCTGTTGTGTCATCATGATGTACATCCTCTGCCTAGTTTGATAGGACAGTTCCAACAAGATACATGCAGACAACACAACACAATCCTCTCCAATCCTATCTGCCGCCCCGACCGGGAAAACCGAGAAGTCTGCTGCTTGCCAGGAGCTAAGATTCGCGATGTGACGGAGAGACTGCCGAGACTCATCAAGCCCTCAGATCGCTACCCCTTCCTGCTTCTTCACATGGGGACCAATGATACTGCCAAGAATGACCTTGAGCGGATCACTGCAGACTACATGGCTC
Organism: Chelonia mydas; assembly: GCF_015237465.2. NCBI lineage: Eukaryota > Metazoa > Chordata > Testudines > Cheloniidae > Chelonia > Chelonia mydas. The sequence continues at coordinate 145,172,069 of NC_057851.1, read as the reverse complement.
TGGGAAGAAGGATAAAGGAGTTTGAGGTGCAAGTGGTGTTCTTGTACATCCTCCCCGTGGAAGGAAAAGGCCTGGGTAGAGACCGTTGAATCGTAGAAGTCAACGAATGGCTACGCAGGTGGTGTCGGAGAGAAGGCTTTGGATTCTTTGACCATGGGATTGTGTTCCAAGAAGGAGGAGTGCTAGGCAGAGACGGGCTCCACCTAACGAAGAGAGGGAAGAGCATCTTCGCAAGCAGGCTGGCTAACCTAGTGAGGAGGGCTTTAAACTAGGTTCACCGGGGGAAGGAGACCAAAGCCCTGAGGTAAGTGGGGAAGTGGGATACCGGGAGGAGGCACGAGCAGGAGCACGTGAGAGGGGAGGGCTCCTGCCTCATACTGAGAAAGAGGGGCAATCAGCAGGTTACCTCAAGTGCCTATACACAAATGCACAAAGCCTGGGAAACAAGCAGGGAGAACTGGAAGTCCTGGCACAGTCAAGGAATTACGATGTGATTGGAATAACAGAGACTTGGTGGGATAACTCACATGACTGGAGTACTGTCATGGATGGATATAAGCTGTTCAGGAAGGACAGGAAGGGCAGAAAAGGTGGGGGAGTTGCACTGTATGAAAGAGAGCAGTATGACTGCTCAGAGCTCAAGTATGAAACTGCAGAAAAACCTGAGAGTCTCTGGATTAAGTTTAGAAGCGCGAGAAACAAGGGTGATGTCGTGGTGGGAGTCTACTATAGACCACCAGACCAGGGGGATGAGGTGGACGAGGCTTTCTTCCGGCAACTCGCAGAAGTTACTAGATCGCAGGCCCTGGTTCTCATGGGAGACTTCAATCACCCTGATATCTGCTGGGAGAGCAATACAGCGGTGCACAGGCAATCCAGGAAGTTTTTGGAAAATGTAGGGGACAATTTCCTGGTGCAAGCGCTGGTTAGGAACCAACTAGGGGCAGAGCTCTTCTTGACCTGCTGCTCACAAACCGGGAAGAATTAGTAGGGGAAGCAAAAGTGGATGGGAACCTGGGAGGCAGTGACCATGGAATGGTCGAGTTCAGGATCCTAACACGAGGAAGAAAGGAGAGCAGCAGAATACAGACCCTGGACTTCAGAAAAGTAGACTTTGACTCCCTCAGGGAACTGATGGGCAAGATCCCCTGGGAGAATACATGAGGGGGAAAGGAGTCCAGGAGAGCTGGCTGTATTTTAAAGAATCCTTATTGAGGTTACAGGGACAAACCATCCCGATGTGTAGAAAGAATAGTAAATATGGCAGGCGACCAGCTTGGCTTAACCGTGAAATCCTTGCTGCTCTTAAATACAAAAAAGAAGCTTACAAGAAGTGGAAGATTGAACAAATGACCAGGGATGAGTATAAAAATATTGCTCGGGCATGCAGGAGTGAAATCAGGAAGGCCAAATCACACCTGGAGTTGCAGCCAGCAAGAGATGTTAAGAGTAACAAGAAGGGTTTCTTCAGGTATGTTAGTAACAAGAAGAAAGTCAAGGAAAGTGTGGGCCCCTTACTGAATGAGGGAGGCAACCTAGTGACAGAGGATGTGGAAAAAGCTAATGTATTAAATGCTTTTTTTGCCTCTGTCTTCACGAACAAGGTCAGCTCCCAGACTACTGCACTGGGCAGCACAGCATGGGGAGAAGGTGACCAGCCCTCTGTGGAGAAAGAAGTGGTTCGGGACTATTTAGAAAAGCTGGACGAGCACAAGTCCATGGGGCCAAATGCGTTGCATCCGAGAGTCCTAAAGGAGTTGGCGGATGTGATTGCAGAGCCATTGGCCATTACCTTTGAAAACTCATGGCGATCAGGGGAGGTCCCAGATGATTGGAAAAAGGCTAATGTAGTGCCCATCTTTAAAAAAGGGAAGGAGGAGGATCCTGGGAACTACAGGCCAGTCAGCCTCACCTCAGTCCCTGGAAAAATCATGGAGCATGTCCTCAAGGAATCAATTCTGAAGCACTTAGACGAGAGGAAAGTGATCAGGAACAGTCAGCATGGATTCACCAAGGGCAAGTCATGCCTGACTAATCTAATTGCTTTCTATGACGAGATAACTGGCTCTGTGAATGAAGGGAAAGCAGTGGACATGTTGTTCCTTGACTTTAGCAGAGCTTTTGACACTGTCTCCCACAGTATTCTTGCCAGCAAGTTAAAGAAGTATGGGCTGGATGAATGGACTATAAGGTGGATAGAAAGCTGGCTAGATTGTCGGGCTCAACGGGTAGTGATTAATGGCTCCATGTCTAGTTGGCAGCCGGTATTAAGTGGAGTGCCCCAGGGGTCGGTCCTGGGGCCGGTTTTGTTCAATATCTTCATAAATGATCTGGAGGATGGTGTGGATTGCACCCTCAGCAAGTTTGCGGATAACAATAAACTGGGAGGAGTGGTAGATACGCTGGAGGGTAGGGATAGGATACAGAGGGACTTAGACAAATTGGAGGATTGGGCCAAAAAAAATCTGATGAGGTTCAACAAGGACAAGTGCAGAATCCTGCACTTAGGACGGAAGAATCCAATGCACTGCTACAGACTAGGGACCGAATGGCTCGGCAGCAGTTCTGCAGAAAAGGACCTAGGGGTTACAGTGGACAAGAAGCTGGATATGAGTCAACAGTGTGCCCTTGTTGCCAAGAAGGCCAATAGCATTTTGGGATGTATAAGTAGGGGCACTGCCAGCAGATCGAGGGACATGATCGTTCCCCTCTATTTGACATTGGTGAGGCCTCATCTGGAGTACTGTGTCCAGTTTTGGGCCCCACACTACAAGAAGGATGTGGAAAAATTGGAAACAGTCCAGCGGAGGGCAACAAAAATGATTAGGGGACTGGAACACATGACTTATGAGGAGAGGCTGAGGGAACTGGGGATGTTTAGTCTTCAGAAGAGAAGAATGAGGGGGGATTTGATAGCTGCTTTCAACTACCTGAAAGGGGGTTCCAAAGAGGATGGCTCTAGACTGTTCTCAGTGGTAGCTGATAACAGAACAGGAGTAATGGTCTCAAGTTGCAGTGGGGGAGATTTAGGTTGGATATTAGGAAAAACTTTTTCACTAGGAGGGTGGTGAAACACTGGAATGCGTTACCTAGGGAGGTGGTGGAATCTCCTTCCCTAGAAGTTTTTAACATCAGGCTTGACAAAGCCCTGGCTGGGATGATTTAGTCGGGGATCGGTCCTGCTTTGAGCAGGGGGTTGGACTAGATGACCTCCTGAGGTCCCTTCCAACCCTGATATTCTATGATTCTATGAAGCCTCTCCCCACAGCCTTAATATCAAGAACAGGAGCAAGTGGGGGGGGGGGGGGGGGGGGATGTTGCTGCATTCTGAACTATCCTGCAAGCTCTAACTTTTTTTTTCCTTGTTTTTTTCTTGTTTTTTTTTTAAGATAACAAAGGTTATTCTTTAAGGTTGGCTAGGGTACAGACATCAAAATATACACAGATAAACTTTAAAGGCTTTTCCTTTTTTTTCCTGTCAGTACCTTTATACACAAAGAAAAATAGGGCTTGTGCTCTTTTGCAGGTCCCCTTAAGATTGTACAATTAAAATTAAAACATGGTTAAGCTGGCATTGCTGTGATAATAATAACTTCCTACATTTACTGACTTTTTAATATTAAGTGCATAAACAATGTTGCATTGACAGCTTTCTTGAGGAGCGGGGAATTGCATTTAATATAGTTGAGCTTCAGAATCACATTAGGCTCAGCCTAATCAGTTGCAAAGAAAATTTGTTATTTGTAAACCAAAGCAAAATATTAGAATAGTTCAAACCCAGTTACTCTGAAACAAAAGTGTTACTTATTTACCATGATTATAAAAGTAAGACACACACAGATCTCAAACATTGTCATACTCTTTAGAAAAGCATAGCAAAGTAATTTTAAAATAAGCTTGACTGTCTTGACGTAAGCCTGAGGTTTTTCACACCATCCTTAACTCATTTCATTGCACCGAAGTGTTCCAGAAGCCTGAGAACATAATTGTGTGGTCAAAGACAGGATGAAAATCCTAGGTATAACATCCTTAACTTGGACCAAAAAGCATTAACTCTGAGTTTCATAGGTTCCGTGTTTTAACCCCAGATTCTGGTTAGAACTTAGTGTGGAAAAAAACTAGACTGTGGTACCCAATTCCCCCCTGCAGTTTCAATTATGCACAAGATTTTTTCATTTCTTGTCCTGAAGTGTTGTAGAGTGTTGCTGTGTGCTGCTGTTAAACACTTATGGCTTTCACCTCGGAGGCGGCTGCATTGCGGTGTTGGGTGAAGTAATCCCCTTTGTAATTGTAACAAGAACTGCAAACCTAGCATAGCAAAAGCTGCAAAATTATTTCCGTTATAAAACCCTCTTTTCAGACTTTGAAGGTTTCCCAAAGTTTAACCTTTGTGGCTGAAGCTTTCTAGCCCTGTTCTCTGCCTAACAGATTTTTTTTCCTTAAGTTTGGGCAAAACGATTTAGCCATTTTACAAAACCTAGGAAATTAAATATGAAATTAATGACCTACGTTCATGCAACATTAAGGTTCCATGGTTAAGCATTGAAAAGTCAGCTATTGCTAGAGTTGAGGTTGCACATGCAACCTTTACTCTGGCTCCTTGTGTGCGCATGCACTACAGAACAGTTTATTTAAATTATTTCTTAAACATACTACTTTAGACACATACAAATCCAACAATTCATAGTACTGCGTATGTCCAACTCCAAGAAAATAACATGTAAATCAGTCATTAATAAATCTTACTGTAAACACAAATATTAAGTCAATTTATGGAAAAAAGTTTTAAAGTTACTTGGACTAGTTAGAAATATATAGGTATTTCCAGCCAGTAGCATAAGAATATTTTCACTCATTAAAAAAGTTTCACTATATATTTTAAAAGTACAGCCAATACTTGGAGAAAGTAATCTATCTCAGAATAGTATTGGGATAGGTCACATGGAAAATACAAACTAGATACACTGCTACTTAAGAGACTGTCAAAGACGCAGTCATAAATACACTGATAATACAACACTGGATGCGCATTTCTGGAAGAAACAGCTTGTGAGCAGCTACAATAATAGTGATGCATCAGTCTCCAAAGGAAAAAATATCCTTTTAAAATGTATACAACAGTTGGATGCTGACATTATTAAAATACATACCTAAGGGAAAGGAGAATGTATAAAAAGTCAGATATATTAGACTATTATGGCAATTAAATTACTGTAAATCTATAATGAAAATAATTACAAGGCAGTGCTACATTAGTTGTAGAAAAGGTTGTAGACAAAAGTTTGATATTTGAACAGTATTATTTGAAAACTAGGATATGATTATGTAATTACAGTCCATTCTAATGTGTACACACAAAATGGGCAAAGTTAAGGCTGGGCATTCCACCTTACCTTTGGAGTTGAACGCTTAAGTTTGCAACTTTAACGTAACATTAAAACCAACCTATTCAGTAAGCGCAAAAATATTAGTATTTTGGTACACTGCTGTACAAAAGTCACTATACGTGTAAAATTATAATAAATACTCATTGTGACAGCTGTTACACCACCAATCGGATCTATTTTAAAGCTGTTAAAAATCAGGGGGCAGAGGATTAAGGAGAAGTATTCAAAATACTACATTTGTATGAAGAGTTATATTAAGTAGTGAGAAAAGTTAATGTGCCTGAGCCTACAATATTTTTATCCTGTTGCTAAATAGTCAGCATAATAAGCATAAAGAAAAGGAGTACTTGTGGCACCTTAGAGACTAACCCATTTATTTGAGCATAAGCTAACAGCTCACTTCATCGGATGCATCTGATGAAGTGAGCTGTAGCTCACGAAAGCTTATGCTCAGATAAATGGGTTAGTCTCTAAGGTGCCACAAGTACTCCTTTTCTTTTTGCGAATACAGACTAACACGGCTGCTACTCTGAAACCCATAATAAGCACATTACCTAAAACCCTATTCAGAGCAGTACTGGTTTTTGGCCCAGTCCTTGAAGTCTTTAGCCACTGACTTCACCAGGACTACTCATATGAGTACGGGCTGCAGTGCCAGGGGGGTAAAATATTCAACAGCACTGAATGGGAAATTTTCAAAGGCATCTGACTTTCAGTGGGACTTCGGCACCTAAATCAAATCAGCTGGGTGTTTTGAAAATGCTATGTGAAGTCTTTCACAGAAAATGCTAATAGTAAACAAGATCCACATTGGCCTCTGGTACATAAACAGGAAGATGTTTTTATTTTTTAACTTGGCTATGTCACTTTAAGTGACACAGTGGAACACTAGGAAAACTAAGAAATTTAAAGTCAAAAATAGATATTTAAGATGTTTATTTTATGCACTTTAAAGTGACAATCAGCTTCATCTTTCGCTATTGTTTATCCAAGCTTAAAGTGCACCTGATCTAAGGTGTCTGAACAGATATTCACAAAGCTTCTATGGGAGGCCCTCAAAATCAAGTTTAAACTAAACTGAATTTCGGCCACTTAAATTCTGAATGAAAAAGTCCACACAAGGGGTTTAATGAGGTTTAACTAATGTGCTATAACTTCGCATCTTTAGTTAGTTTGGATTAACTTTCTGGAGTGTCCCCCATGTAGATATGACCTTAGAATGACAATATTTTTAAACATACACATTTTCTGACCTGTTCAGAAACCTCAGATAATGAAAACTTAGAATTTTAGAAGTCATATTTACTCATTTATGATGTTTATTTTATTCACTTCTTTCAGCCTGCATAAAAGACGGTTTCAATTTCATGGGTATTTGATCTACTAGATGAGAGACTGATTGTTTTTTTCTGTACTTTTTTTTTTTTTTAATAATAATTGGTGTAACTCATATGACACCTAAAGCTGTTACAAATAGGCACCTTTCAAAATATCTGCACGTAAGTTATTAAACAAAATATTACGAAATACAAGTTTCAGTAGAACACGAAGCAAGACTCCACTCTTTACCAGCTCCCTGGAAGAGGGTACACCTTTCCTCCATCATTCTGCCCTCAACCTCCTACAGTTTATTCGCCAATATCCACAAACATCCAAGGATATTAACGTGCTCCTTGTCAAATTCTGATGTGCAACTACCAACTCTTATGCCATTTCCTTTCTAGGAACTAGAAGTTGCTTACTTTGTTGCCCTTTTAATGACCCCACTGGATCTTTTTTCCAGATGTCAGATTTTTTTTTTTTTTAATTAAAAGTCTGTTATTGGTTTTAATAACTCCAGATTTGGGCTTTATTTTTCCCCTTTTGCCCTTCAAATATCTCCCTTTATAAAAATGTTGCAGTTTTCATCTTCCTATAATTTAAATGCTCGCCTCGGTTATCTTAAGCAGTTTGTCCTCCACTCAGTGGTTTTAGAATCATTTACTTTTTAATATAGTATACTCTTCCTTTGAGAACTACATTCTCTCTAAACTTTGACAAAATATGCAGAATTTTAAAATACTGTATGCAGAATTTTTATTTTTTTGGTGCAGAATTCCCCCAGAAGTACATTTTACAGAGATAAATTTCTCATCTTTACAGTTATGATAAGAGCCTCCTAAGCGTGAGCAGATGCAAAATTGCTCTCCTGAGTTATTAGAGAGCCTGAAATAACAGCCACTAGAAAACTATGTCTTAAGTACATGAAAACAACGATACTGGGTTAGATCAATGGTCCATCTAGCCCAGTGTCCTGTCTGCCAACAGTGGACAATGCCAGATGCTTCAAAAGGAATGAACAGAACAGGGAATCATCGAGTGATCCATCCCCTCATCCACTCCCAGTTTCGGGTAATCAGAGGCTAAGGACACCCAGAGCCTAGGGTTGCATTCCTGTCCATCTTGGCTAATAGCCATTGATGGACATATTGGTAGGGTTGCCAACTTCCTAATCACACAAAACCGAACACCCTTGCCCAGCCTCCTGCCCAGAGGCCCGATCCCTGTCCCCACTCACTCCATCCCCCTCCCTCCGTCACTCGCTCTCCCCCATCCTCACTCACTTTCACTGGGCTGGGGCAGAGGGCTGCGGTGTGGGAGGGGGTGAGGCTTGGGCTGGGGGTACGGACTCTGAGGTGGGGCCGGGGATGAGGGGTTCGGGATGCAAGAGGAAGCTCCAGGCTGGAGCCAAGGGGTTCGGACTGTGGCAATGGGCTCAGGGCTGGGGTGGGGGTGCGGGCTTCAGCCGGGGATGTGGGTTCTGGGATGGAGCCGGGGATGACGGGTTTGGGGTGCAGGAGTGGGCTCAGGGTTGGGGCAGGTGGTTGGGGTGCAGGCTCCAGGAGGGAATTTGGGGCTGGGATGGGGTTTGGGGTGTGGGCTCCAGCCGGGTGGTGCTAACCTCAAGCGGCTCCCGGTCCATGGCACAGTGGGGCTAAGGCAGACTCCCTATCTGTCCTGGCTCCGCATGGCTCCCGGAAGCGCCTAGCATGTTCGGCTCCCAGGCGCAGGGGCAGCCAGATGGCTCTGTGCAGTGCCCGCACCTGCAGGCACCCCCCAAGCAGCTCCCATTGGCCACGGTTCCCAGCCAATGGAAGCTGCGGAGCCAGCGCACAGAGCTTCCCTGATCACCCATGCCTCGGGGCCGCAGGGACATGCCGGCTGCTTCCAGAAGTGCTGCACCACTATCCAGACTTTTAACGGCCTGGTCAGTGGTGTTGACCAGAGCCATCAGAGGCCCTTTTCGACCGTGCGTTCCAGTCGAAAACTGGACACCTGGCAACCCTACCCATCCTCCAGGACTTGCCCCATTCATCAATACAAAATTGACTCTGAAACCTACTGGCAAAAAGACAATATTATTTTATGGCTGATCATTTTAAAAGATTCAGCTAATCCAGTGTTGGATGAAGTAGCAGTTGTGGGTGAAAGAGTAAGGCTATATGCAGTGGCTCCCTAAAGTGCTGCCCAACTGTATATAACTTTCTGAGTCCACTCTCTGAAGGAACCCTGCCGAATGATTGGAAAGAGGAAAGAAGAGAAAAAAATCCATGACTGCTTTTCTGCCCCCAAATCTAACCCCAACTGTTGTGGACACTAGACAGAAGATATAATATATAGGCCCTACCCACATATCCTAAACAATCATCATCTGGCATTCTTCAAAAAGAGCTTAACAATTCTTTCACAATCTCCTTTAAATTGCCTCGCAGGGATAGGATCTCCCCGAGATTTTTGGGTGTAGTTATATCTCATCCTCACCTTTCTTCAGCTTTACATGTCTAGAAGATTGGGATGGATCCTCTCTCTTTTCTCAACTGATCTACCCTCTTTTCACAATTAACCAAAACCCAATGGTGCCTGCTGACTTGATTGCCTCTCCTTGCAGCGTTTCCTGTGCAACTATCCAACATTTCCAATCACTGCCCCAAAACTGCACAGCATGTCAAAATGTCCCCCTAGGATCCAGAGATTGCTTTTCACCTAGCGGAACAATATCATACCAAATGCAGAGCATTCTTGCATCACCCACCACCTGGAACTAGACATGATGTGACCATTCTCTGTAAGAAGTATCTGTCTACCTTTGTCTAACAAGCTTTGCACTCAGAGAAATATCTCTAAACTTGTTATAAATCACTTATTCAGTTTTCAATCTCATATGTTTTTCCTGACCTTATTGCTGAACGGCTGTGGCCAAATTCAGATGCATGCTCAGCTCAGACACTTCCTGGTCTATTTGTACCAAATTACTCCTCCCATATCCAATTACTTGCAGTAGCTGCTCCATTTTAGCATTTTGAGCAGTTCTACGCAGAAGGCTTTGAATTATTAATATACTTGACAACTTCACATAACTTCTACACGATATATTATTTTTCTAGTTTTAGAAGACAGTTGGCTCCCTGTAAAGTAAAAAAAAATAGCACAGTTTTTATATAGTTGTTTTCAGGTCAAACTTTGCTCCAAGTTTAGGTTTAGCAAAATTGAGTTTTCACTGAAAAAAAGCTTTTACCTTTGATTTTAATCTCTTTGGGGCTGGGACTGTATCTGTACAGCACATAGCACATGGACACCACTGAACAAGTAGTAATAAATAAGGTAAAGCCAATAAAAGTCTTCCCAGGATTGTTATTTAATTCCAGTGAGAACCAGTTTATTAAATAACTATTCCCCAGTAGTTTTTAAACCCAAATAGTATAGTGCTATGATAAGGCATGAAAACTTGTGTGTTAAACTGACTAAACAAAAGTAAAACTGGTTAGCCTAATCTATTTTCATGGTCTAAATGAAGAGCCATGCAAATAGTAAGCAACTTATATGGTGAAATGTTATATTTCCTTTTTAGCTTTCAGTTTTAATACTCAAGTGTGCTACTAACAGCTACTAAGAAAAATAGTTTAAACATCTATGATATAACCAGCGTCCCTTCAAAGAAATTACATTCATGGCCATGGTCTAAATCCACAAATTTCATTTGCTTTTATTTCAGATCCTTCTATAGTATATCACCCTTCCTTTTCATTTTAAGCATCTGATAGTATTTTCTGTCAAAAATTCACCAAGAAATACAAAAGCTTAACCTCCTGTACTAAGCAAACTCCACTAGAACTTTTCTCTACAAAAATAAAACTATCAAGGATCTCTCTGAGAAGATCTAAAACATCCCCGCCCCTTCACAGCTTAGGGTAACTTTTTAGAAATCTGAAAATGAAATCTGTTCCAAAGTAGTCCTCATTTCCTATACTGCACATGAACGTTGGTTTCTCATGGTAGAGCTGCTCATGTGTGTTGTGGCTTTCTGAAAAAAACATAGCATATGAGAGCTTTTAAAAGTTAGTGTAGAAATATTAGGATCATCTGCATATTTATGAAGTAGATACAATTTTGGGCCTAGCCACTTGACATTGCCAGTTTAAAATTTGTCCCTAAACTTTACGCAAACACACAAGATCTGAAATTTGATGGTTAGAGGACAGAGAGATCATGAAGTGAACTAGGTCACCTGAAATGCATTGCCTTAAAATAGAGGATTTATCCTCTGACACAAGTGAGAGGAGCCAGCATTCAAGTGGCTTGTGCAGAAATCCTCATATATGCTGAACTATATAAAATATGACTAATAATTCAGCATGAACGCTTTCTTTAGAGTTAACTTTTTTGAAGTGTTTAGAGTAGCAGTTCTCAAACTGTGGGTCGGGACCCCAAAGGGAATCACAACCCCATTTTTAATGGGGTTTCCAGGGCTGGCATTAGACTTGCTGGGGCCTGGGGCTGACCCCAAAGCCTGAGGGCTTCAGTCCTGGGTGGTGGGGCTCAGGTGACAGGCCCTGCACCTGGGGCCGAAGCCCGTGGGCTTTGTGTATCTCTCCTCCCCACCCGGTGGAGGGACTTGGGCAAGCTCAGGCTTTGGTCCCCACTCCTGGGATTCTGTAGTAATTTTTGTTGTCAGAAGGGGGTCATGGTGCAATGAAGTTTGAGAACCTCTGGTGTAGTGAGGCAACAATCCTTCATCCACTGACAGACAAGGGACTACAGCTTTCTACTGATTAGTACTTTGTTTTCTCTAGCTTCTGTGCTCTGGATGAAAGGACTGAGTACAAATTTCAATGTTCAAAGTTGTCACTGTATTAGTATGACTATTTTTGTGATGTAGCTCATAATATAAAATATTTTAAAGTTATCAGTCTAACTTCACAACATGCATTAAAACAAGGGAATCACGGCAGCATCTTATACAAGCCATTTTGCTGTTTTCATCACGATCTACTTTGGGAGACCATGGAGAAACTGTAGAGACGGGCCAGAACATTACCTTCTTTGCTTTTTACTTATTTTACCTCATTTAGAATGGAGGGATTAAATCCAATTACTATGCTTATTTCATCCAGTATTCACACATGGGGCAATCAGGGCAAAGTGGGACATCACGCCCATTTTCATGCAGAGTGAACAACAAGGCTCCTATCTCAGATTACTTTTTTATGCATTTGTGAAGAAAATGCTAGTCAAAGACATTGTAACCATGCACAGAGTGATATTAAACAGTAACAAACAAAAATGAGCCCCTGTTCTATTACCTCATATAGAATGCTATTATTCGAGCTACATGGAACTTTGTTAGCAGTGGGGAAACCATTGATTTTTAACCACCTAATCTATCTTCTGCGATACGCTAGAGTTGCAAAGTAAAGGATCTCTCCTGCATCAGAGAAAAAGTTATTTCAAAATAATGGTCTGTTTTAAATAGAGGCAGCAGCTATAATGACTTAAGTTTAAACAAACAAGACCTGTAATTCGCCCATAACTCTTCAAAGTTGTTTATTTCTCCATTCTGTAGTGGAGAGAGAGCGTTCACACACTACTGGTTTCCTTTGGCTAAGTATTTTTAGAACTTTTCAGCATATAGCATCCTATTAATTCCAATCTAAATAACGAAGATGTCAATCACAGCTTTGCTATCACCAAGCTTGAAGATTGCAATTCCTGCAGGCTGAACAAATACATGAGTATCAAATCCTCTTGAACTTGTACTTTCCGACCTCTCGCTTCAAAACAGCTATTCCGCCTGCTCACACTACTCCCCTTAGTTGCGGCCCTCTCTTTATCCTGCCTGCCTCAAACCTCCATATTTGCAGAATGTGGTGGAGTGGAAATGATATTCTTTCATCGGTGATGACTCATCTCTTCAAACTGAGTGACTAAGCCCATCACAAGCTTGCCTTAAAATCTTCCTTATATTTTTAGGTCAAGAGTGACAGTCTCCATGAAACATTTTGACACTTACTAGATGCTACATAAAAATATTAACAAAAAATTATTAGAACGAAGTTCGGCTGTGGTTTTTTTCCCCCCTCCATCCAATCCCACATCTCAGCCTGTCTCAAATGTCCTCCTGGATGCGTCTTCATCAGCTTGAACTTTACATGAGATGGCTTAGTCCTGTTATGGCGGGAAGTTTACATGTTTTCAAAACTGTTTGCATTTAACACAACTAGAATCAATATGTACTTAATACAATCTTAACTATAGGTGGAGCTGCCAGCTCAGACTATGATATCTCGCCCTAAAGACAACTTTCACCATGAGAATGTTTTTATATCCACAGTCTGATCTGTGACAAATTGCGCCACATGATACTAACGGAAACAAGATGTTGTCAGATGCAGATATGAATACATACATTTTCAGTTAAGTGTGGTGGTCTGTCCAGCTAGCAAGCAAAATGATTGTAGAAAATATGTAAGAGACAGAAAGGCCCAGCAGGAGGAAGAAAAGCATTACTGATTATTTAACTAGTAAGTGCCAGGAAAATCCCCCTCTCCCAAGCCCTAACCCTCTGGTGCTCCATTTTTGCATGGTAGGACTGAGACAGAGACAACTGCTAATCATCAACAATACAAGTATCTATGGCACATTCATTTACTGAAGCCTTACTGATTAAAATGTCTTAAGTTTTACAGTTAAAAAATTAAAAACCAAAATTGATCAGCTGAAATGCTATCAGAATGACTTATTTCATCAAAACTAGGTGCATTCTTATGTATTATTATTATAACGACCCTCAATTGCACACAATCAATCTAAACAATGACAGATTGCATACAAGCCATTTCTTTTTTGCAATGATGACCCTTGATCAGTAATTATAAAGAAATTGAGGTTCTCCATAACTTGCAAAATCTTCTAACTATTTTCAGTTATAAAAGCTAGTTACAGCTGAACTCCAGATATATATCCTAAGTTAAAGGCTACAACAATGGTATTTTAACCAAAGCCAGAAACTGATTAGCAAATCAGCAAACTGAGGTGACGGCATTAAAAAGAAACCTCTGTACCAGTAAGGTAACCAAATCAATTTCCAACATCAGCAGCTTCAAGAATTTAATGATGTTTCAGCTACTTGAGCTGAAAATACTGAAAAATAAAGTTGAAAATTATAATAAAATCCACTAGTGTCTGCCTGTCAGGCAGCAATAGATTTAAAGCACCCACTGCAAATACCTAAAGCCTTCATCTGGCCTAATTCTGTCCAGTTTAGGTTTCCAATTACTGCACTATTTCAAAAGCAAATCTTAATATACCTCATTGCAGAATACTATCTAAACTCACACAGAAGTAATCAGGCTCAACATTTTATATAGCAGTAATATAAAGGTGGTCACCTGACTGTGTATATTTAGTCAGGTCCCAAGTCAAGTGACCCAAAAACCAGAAAAGGAAACAAGCTCAGTTCTTCATTTTCTCTCCCCACTCTCCACCCAATGCTTTGTTTAAACAGTATATGGCTTACAGAAATGTACATGGTCTAGATGTTCACAAGTCCAGAGCACATACAAAACAAGCAGTGAGGAAGGAAAGCATCAAAATAGCAAAGGGCTTGTTAAAATTTCAGTCGCACCTTGTCAGACTGCAGTCAGACCTACCTCCTGACACCATCACAAATGCAGTTAAAAAAATATGTTAATGCAACATTAAGATTGAGAAGTGAACTTTATACTACTTAAGAAATTCAAAGGTTAAGCTTCCCATAGCAAAATTAACTCAAACACTGCATATATTTAGGTTTGTCAATTGCTGTTTCTGCTGTGTTGCTGTGGAAACCTTAAAGGCACAGGTCAGGATAAGTCACCTTGAAATAAGGGTCATCTAAGGGTAGTTTTTTCTCCAAGACAAAATATGCTTTGAGTCACAACTTAATTTAAATAGGATGTCATTAATATTCCTTTTTAAAAAAATATTAATTGGTTTGTTGTAAGAAATGAGGTCAAAATAATTGTAAGAAGTGATTAAAACTATTTAAGAACCCAGACTCCACTAGCAGATAGAGCCAAATTTGAATAAGAAAAATCACAGGGTAGTCTTGCTCAGTGTGGGCTGACCAGGGAGACAGACCAATACTAAGTCACAGAAATCAAAACCAGGACACACACGCAGTCATAGGGCCCAATGCTACAAACCCTTATGCATATGAGTAACTTTGCTCAGGTGAGAAGCCCAGGTGATTTCAGGATCATAGGAATAAGGGACACATTATTAAAAGTAAAAAGCAAAGGAGTTAAATTGGTTAGTCTCTAAGGTGCCACAAGTACTCCTTTTCTTTTTGTGAATACAGACTAACACGGCT